>NC_132805.1:1836500-2155000 GCF_048594095.1 Paramormyrops kingsleyae
GCGTAGGCTTGTATGAGCGGTTGCCAGGGTGATGGTGCACAAGTCCAGAGCACCACCAGGATGTGGACGTACCCTCAGAAAGCAGCAACTATATTATATTATACATTAAAAAATATATATTATACACTCCATACATCTATGCTATTTCATCATTCCAGAAACTCCAAGGCATTAACTTCCAGAGACCATGTCACCCTGCTTTTGACAGTATGTCACTTTGGATAAAAGTGTTTGATAATTAAATTATATCCAGATTTCTTTCAATACATGCAGACTTTCTTTCCATTATATTGCTGATTACTGTGTTTATTGTATTTGTATTGTATACTCTGGTTCAATTTTTAAATGACATTTTGAACAAAAATTATATATTATATATTACAAATTATATACTTGCTTTAACATACTAATAATGCTTTGGAAAACTGGACCATTTCCATGTGGTGGTCACTGTTTCTCCCAGATGAAAACACGCGTCGATCTGTGATGTTTTTACAGCGGCCCTTAGCTTCATTAGCAAATTTACGTACACGGGCAGGAGCGCAGACTCCCAGCAGACATAGATCATCCTCCACGTGACGCTATCGCGTAGCTGTAATTGAGCGCACAGATGTGTGCATCCTAGGAAGATAAGTTTCAGGTGGCTTCACTGTCAGACGTTAGAAGATAGGAAGACATCTGCACACGAACGAAGAAAATGGGTGTGTATTTATCGCGGGAGGCAATCTCGCTTGCTCGATGGAAAGGTCGCATGCTCATCCTACATGTCTGATTGGTTGACACACAAGCTTGACCTAACCCCCCCCCCCAGAATGGTTCAGTATGATTGTTTGGGGTTAAGACCATCCAAATATTATGTTGCGGCACACATGGCTCCTCTGACAGCGTAATTACCTCCAAGCGCGGAAACACCAGCGGTTTCACATGTAGGTCTGCGTGAATGGGGCAGCCCCGCCCCGCCCGGCAGCCTCTGTATCCTTTAATAAGCCATCCCACCTCCCTTCCCCAATTTACCGTAATATCTGCTGCCCTGCCCCCATCGATCTTGTAAGCCATTTTTGTCCATATGTAATTATGAATTCGTAAAAAATGTTATAAGACTCTTCCGCATGACAAAGTAATCCAATTAACATTACACAAAGGTCATCCCATATCCATCCATCTTCGGGCACATGAACTTTAGTGTACACAAAGGTAAGCCACAGACGCACATATACAGATGTACAGAGTACAGAGCTGCATGCTCACATTTTGTCCCTGATTCGAAAATTCGAAAACCACTGTCATCCTTTCACCTATTCTCTGACATTTTCTTTTGGTTCTACAGAGAAAATAGGTTTTGTCCCAGCGGAGTATCTTTTTGAAATACTAGGAGGAGAGACCTCTGCAGGGTCTCCAACAAGGAAATCTTCTTATAGATTTTCATTTGTTGTGCACGAGGAGCTTATGCTGCAGTCGTGCACCGTGTGGTTGACACAGAGCTGAAGAAGAGGTGAGGTGATGTGAGAGGCCAGCACACTCGGCATGTGGTGAGAGCTGGCTCATCATTGTCATCAGGCTGACACTGATACGTCTTGGTGGGAGGGTTCCCAGGGGGATCACTTTGGGAACTGCCCCCCCCCGACCGCAATCGCAATATCTGCCAGAAATAGCACTTCAGAACCAAGCTGGCAGGTTCCTTTGAGATCTTATTAAAAATTCCTCCCATCAGCAGAAAAAAACACAGTGTCAGGCGTATAACAGAGTTCTGGTGCCTGTAGGAGAGAAGCTCAAGGTGGAACTGTGAGGTGATCTAGTGCCAGAATGGGGGCCGCTGCCACCCACCGTGTGCCCATTTAGGTCATGCTGCGGTGCGGGGGGAAGGCTATCTTGTAGATGTTATAGACCCTCGCCTGGAAGATAATTAACTAGCACTCTGCTGAGTTGGACGGACTGGAGATGTCGTACTTCCACACTGAAACGCCTTCTGGGCCAGGTTCTTATTGTAGGGCCACATTAAAATGCCGCAACCCAGATATACCAGTAACGACAGCCACAATGCTGTTAAACGGATGTAAATTTTCTGTTTCTCTTGTAACATAACACCTTGGTGCACAAGTATTAATGTTCTTTATGTCCTCTAACCGTGGCTCAGCAGTTTAGCCAACGGTGGGGTTTACTGCATATTAAACGTTTTCAAGAAGCAGAGCCCAGAAATACTACTCAGCAGATGACCTTGTGTTCTGTAGCATAAGCTATAAGTTAATTCTCATAGCTCTTATAAAACATTTATAGCAGATAGTTAATGTCTGTGCTAGCTCGTTAAATATGTTTATTAAATATGGATGGGGAAATGACGATATATATTAATAATATAACAATACTAATAACAACAAATAATAACAATAATGATTATAATGGTGACAATAAACTTTTTATGTGTAGCGTTTTTTGTTTGTTGGGCTAAAATTGACGAGGTCCCCTAACTGCAGGGTCACGTGTCTGCGGTTTGCATAATAGCCCGAAAATGTCTGAACAAAATAGCATAACTGCCCCCTACTGTTCAGAAAGGCGTAGGCAGCCGCAACATCTTCAACCCGCATTATGAGTCCAAGGAAGCTAAAGCACTAGGAAATAAGACCCGGTACAAATCTTGGTTTTATGTCTTTTACCAAATACCACATATTTTCCCCCTTACCATCTTACAGCAGCGACGGCTGGCTCATGCAGACACTGCTGTGCCTGGTTTCTCTGATCCATCTTGCGATGCAGCCGCACCGGGCATCAGTCTCTCCGGGAGCCCGATTACCCGCCTAGATTGTGATGTTATTACATTTTTTGTCATTGTTTTTGATGACTGGAAGGACAGTTAATTTTGCTCCGAGTTCATTTAACTTTACCCGCGAATTGCGCGTTGCTAAACCAATCTGGTGTGCCGGGGGAGGAGGATACTTTTTCGCGCAGTTGTACTGTTTTGACAAAAAGGTATTTATGTATTTTTTTTTATAAAAAAACTGGGAGAAAAACGCATTTGTGCTGTTGTGACATTACCCGCCTATTTAACCCTGAAACCCTTATGCCTACTTGCCTACCAGTTATTCAGATCCCCGTTTATAACACACAATTTCTTGGTTCCAACTACGTTCCACCTTTACATTCATCAATCGTTAGAGCCATTTTTTTTGCCTGTGCGGAAAGCCTGTTGAGCTCAATCCCTTCACAGCCAGCACCATAGCTACCTAAGACGGGGTAAAATCAGTCCAGCAAGCAGTGCACGTATTGTCAGAAACCAGCCTCTTGCTGTTCACCCAATGCACAGTAGGTGTCACTGAAGAACGGTATAAGCACAAATTGCCCACACACCGATCCTGGACCTCAGAATATGATACGTTTTATGTCTATTGAGTCTTTTCTGCAAAAACATAGAAACCTTTCCAAAGCCAGCTTCGTTCAATAGCTGATTTTAAAGGGGGTGCAAAGTGCCCCTATTAATCAGATAAAATGCTATTTGAACATATTAAGCTCACTAAAACTATAATGTAAAGTTACAGGGGTTGGACAATGAAACAGAAACAGCTGGTTTTAGACCACAATAATTTATTAGTGTGGTGTAGGGCCTCCTTCTGCAGCCAATACAGCATCAGTTAGTCTTGGGAATGATAGATACCAGTCCTGTACATGGTCAGAGGGACTCTCAGCCATTCCCCTTGCAGAGCAGTGCACATGTCACTATGCTTCCTGACTCACTTCTACAAAATGCTCCAAAGTGGCGCAAGAATATTCAGATCTGGTGTCTGTGAAGGTCACTTCACTGTCATGTTCATCAAACCACTCTGTCACCGGTCATGCTGTGTGTATTACTGCATTATCATCCTGATACACGGCACCACCTTCAGGGTACAATGTAGAACCCTTGGGTGAACATGGTCCTCCAGAATTGTTTGGTAGTCCTTGGCAGTGACGTGCCCATCTAGAACAAGTGTTGGGTCTAGGAGATGCCATGATATTGCAGCCCAAACCATCACTGATCCACGCCCGTGCTCACTCTGTGAGAACAGCATACACTCACCTATGCTTTGCTCTGCGGTTACAGTATTAACATGAATAAGTGTGACTGACTGAATAAAAATGACAGTACGGGTATTTAATTGCACCAAAACATTTGTGCTGCACAAATATTCTAAAGCAGTCTTTTTTCCCACCTGTGTTCCATTCATAGAAATCACATCTTGCTTGAATATCATCGTCCTTAATGCGGGAACATCTTTGGAATCTGCACTGTGGTTATGCATACGCTCTAAACAGACAGATGCAGTGCTAAGCCGGTATGATTCAATCCCCATGAACAAACAGCCAGAAAGAACCTTGCGTTGAACTTGGCGGCCTTTATTTGCAGAATCCAAGTAGTTTGTACACAGAAAAGACATTGTTTACTTAATCTTTTACCAACCCAATATGCTAGTACAGGCTGGAAGACCATAGCACAAAGCATTCACAATAAATTAAAACACTAAAATTCACTCACACATTAAAGACTATACGTCCATTTTGTAGAGTTATTAGTTTGCAATTTGATCCCATTAGTTTTTTACACATTTGAAGGCCGTTCATTCACAAAGAGTGCTGTTATCTTAGGCTCACATGACAAAGACACTTACTCCATAATAATGTTTTTTTGCAATACAAGAAAATAAAACTTTGGTTCTTGATGTACTCAACATAAAAGTAGATTATCAAAAAAAATCTACTCTAGCAGTCAGCAAAAAACGTGTACACTTTTAAAAATAAGTTAAAGTCGAAAGCCTTTAACACTATAGAGGTAAAGGCATTAGCATAAAAGTAGTGGATTTTAGGAGAAATGAACAGCATTCCTGGGAATAACAGCATCATATAGCAGCTTAACATGAAAGTGCTGTGGCCTGAGAAGGACTAGGGGCAAGCTGGTCCCCCATCAAACATGCTCACTATCTGGGTTCGTCTTCAGAGGTACCGCTAGCTTGAGCGCTTTGCTCCTCACGGGGTAAATCGGTGTCACAGCTGAGCCCCAGGCCTGAGGAAGCCGTGCTGCAGATAGATGGAGAGAGAGTACAAAGGCTGCTGCTTCACACAGGGCACGGAAAGGTAGGGCTCATCAGCACACAAAGGTTTAGGTGCCATAAATTCATTTTTCTTACAATGAGTGACAACTCGCCCCTTTGATATCAGAGTAGGGATTCCTCAAGACATTTTTTGTTCAAGATGAGCAATTTCCTCTGGGATTAATAAATTCCTCTGATTCTGAAGATACGAGTCCATATGCCGATTACTGCTAAGTCATAAGGCCCTAAAACGAGCACCCAGAAAATTGTCAAGTACGGTGCACTATTTGGAGAGGCTCGCCTTCCCTGGAGACATCTGGACACTTCATATATTTTATCAAATTAACATCTAATTTAATTATTTAGCAGAGAATTTAATCCAAAGCAACATGCATCTTTTGAGAAGACGGTCAGATTCCATGGAGCAGCTGGGGTCACAGACAACGCTGACAGGCCCAACAGTGAAATTATCCCGGGATTAGAACCAGCAACCTACTAGTCATAGACAGCATCTTAACCCTCTGAGCACCACTCATATCTTGGCAGAAGCTGTGCATTTTATTTGAAAGTCTTCTATTATACTATAGACTATAACTAAATATAGGAAATGTTAAATTATTTTTATCCACCCCCAACAGATTTATACTGAAGGCTGGCTTGACGGTTCAGGGCAAAGGAAATCCTGACAGGTGTTGATTCATACATCTGTAGACTGACTGAAGTGATACTGCTTGCTGAATAAGGTGAACATTTCCCTATAAAAGTAGATGTTTAACCTGCATCGCGTTCATTTTTCAGTTTGGCAGATGACTGATAACACAATGCAGCTCTCAGCAGATTAGCTGTCATACCTCTCACAGTCTGAGTCGCCGCAGTCTTTCCCCAGGTCGGACAGATCTTCATCAGAGCGGAAACGCTGGATGCCACTCCCGCAGCTCTGGATAGCTTGCGCAACAGAATAGCTGGTCCTCCCCGAGGCACAAGCCTCCATTTTTGCAATACTGAGCTGCGACTGCAGGAACAGGTGCAGACAGCTGTCCGACAGCACCAGAGGTTTCTGGACGATTCTGACGGGAGACAGTCAGGGGAAGCACCAAACTCAGAAAAGGCTCCAAATGGGATTTTCATTAGAAGGGGACAGGAAGTATGAAAGCAGTAAATCTCTGCCTTTGGCTTTTCTCAAGGTCTGAATTTTAAGACCCCAAATAGCATCGTTACTTTATTATCCACATTTTCTAGCCGCCACGTTTAAACTCATCACTCAGCTAATAACGAAAATTTGAAGATGGCAAAATCGTCGCACCAAATATAGTGTTGTGCTTCTGCGCCAACAAATCACACAAGGAATTTCTTTCTACTCTGTAGCCACTGCTACATTTGAAAGTAAATCCAGAACAAAAACCCTTTGTTGCTGGCAGGAAGCGCAAACCCAAAACCACAGCAAGATTACGAGGGCTTATATTTCGATGTGAGCATCAGCCAAAAATCTGCCAAAACAAAATATCTGCCTGCGATAAAAGTCACTGGTCAGCAGTGTCATTTGATTAAAACTGGTTTCATGTACATTGTAGAAGCAAGGTTTTTTGTTCTTATTTCCTTGTGGTTCATTATAATACACCAGTTCTTGCAAAAATGGTTAAATATTGCCATATTTCAGGAAATAATTTCTCTTTAGTACTTTGGGTAATCTTTCGTACTGATCACAGAGAACACACAAAGAGTGATGTGGTCTGTTTCATTTTAACGACTCAGACTGGCTGACTGACTGACACTCACGCATCCAGGAAGTGCTGTAGTCCCTTCATTCTCTTGTTGACTTGGTGGGAGTTATTAAGGCTGAAGAAAGGGTTCTTTGGGGGTAGTGCAGGTAGCTCCCTGAAATACGACAAAAAACGCTGCATGTTTAGTATTGGGTGGGGTCACTAATTCTATCTGAAATGGAACTGTACCAATGACGAAAAGTTACAAATGCGTTACAATGTGCTTACGCATGTGGATTTTTGTGGAAGTGAAACTGGAAGTGACTATTCTGTGCTACAGATGTTTTTTGGATGCATGAAATATACCGAAAGACATTTACAGGTAGCTGTGAAATAAGGAATGTAGTTACATGAGGTGAGTGTTTTCTTGCAATTTCTGCCTTAGCCACACAAACTCGCTGTATCGCCTTCGCACGCAGGAGGTCTTCTTGGTGAAGCACATGCTGTTGGTCTGGAAGAGGTTGGACAGCAAGAGACAGCTGTGAACACCTTATGTATGGTCATTTTACTATTCACTGTACAAACACTGGAATGAGGAAGTGTGAGACAACGAGGAAAAATTCCGGGGTTATAATTCTGCATATCAAATTTCCTCTCTAAAAAATTGTTTGCAAAAAAACAATTCTTGAAATACTTACATGCATACAGATCTCATAATCTATGTGGGCATGCCAGAAGTCTTTTCCCCGTATGTGTGGATCTCGAACCCATACACTAATAATCTCCTGAAAAATCATAAGAGCAGCTTAGTTGTGTCTGTGTGACTCTCAGATGAGTGACCCTAAGCAACCGAAATTCGTCACCAGTTATAAGCTTCCCTTTTTCTCTATACACACACACACACACACACACACAATATCTTTTAGTAATCACATAACATCCACTGGATTCTGTTCATCTTGCTAAAAAATTTACAATTCTGGTAGACTACATAATCTCTCCACAAGTACAGGTACAAAGGCAACGACAATAAAGTGTTTCTTTCTATGTAATTAGGATTTTTTTTGTTTTGTTTACATTCAGTTTTTGACATTAGACTCGTTTCGCAGAATGACACACAATGCGCGCTACTTACAGGTTGTGTGACGAACCCTCAATGCATGCAAGCCTTCTGTCTCACCATCTTCACCGAAAGACTAACTTCTAAACAACATTGCTAGAGAACATCTTACCTGTCTCGGGCTGTAAGGCACGTCTTCCATTCCTTATATTCAGATCTGCTGGCAGGAGAGTGAAGACATTTAGGGAGACATTACCAAAGAGATGCGCTGGTACATGCGCACACACGCACGCGCACGATGAGTCAGCAATACCACCAAAGGATGATGAAGAAGTCTTAGAAGAATACGGTCCAAAAACACACAACACATAACTCATTGCTGCACAAGGAAACTCGTCATTACACGACTAAACGACATAGAAACAAACACATTCCAGCAAATACAGATACTTGTCTCATTGTTGTTTTATTCTGGGCACTTTCCCGTCATCCTCACAGAGGGAGTCGTGACAACAACCTCTTAACGTGATACAACTTGCCCTACAAACATTTATCCTCTCGGGCTTATTTCCAAGTCACAGGACGGAATCGAAACGAAAAGAAATTGGACGTCGAGTTAGATTCGATCTGGGCCAGGATGTGTGACACCATTTTTCATGTCACCTGCGGATGCAGAGTGAAAAATTCGGTGTTCGGCAGTAAACAAAAAGTAACTAGTGCGCTTCAGCCCCGCAGCAGGTACGATGACACTGCAATGCTGCTTAACCCCACAAAACCACAAATCACAGAAAACAAACATCAATTCTCTAATGCGAATAAATATAATAGATTTGGGACAACTGATTTATACATGAACACGTTTAAGTGTTTACAACAGATTACTCGGTTTTCTTTTCTTCGTCATGGCACTGAGATTGATCACCATAATGCCGTTTAACCGCTGGGACTCATCTAAAGATACCAGACTTGATCAAACATACTTAAGCCATGAAGGCATCGCCCGACATGTGAACCGGTCAGAATGAACAATAATTCCCCACTATTTTCACCATACGACGCTTTTTAAAATTCCGTTATTCGACTATTGAATATCAATCTGCAAACTGAAGCGGTGTTGGATCAAATTGAACTGTTTTACGTTTTATAACGTATTTTAACAAAACGAGATGTTTTATGTTCATCTGTTGTATAGGTCTGCATACATCTGTCTTTTTTTAAAAGAAGAGCGCAATTTTTTTAAGTTGTCTAATTTTTTAGTTCCCTAATTAAGATTTAATTCGGCGTACGCTACACGGCTTTATCTACTTGAGGTTTACAGATTTATTTAAAAAAAATCTCGAAATCTGCTCTATTTGGCATATAGGTCGGAAATGATACTACGTGCAAAATTGACCTTGTCTGTAATTGCAGCTAGTCTATTTTCATTCATTTTAAGAGCGGCTCGGACATGCCTGCCTTACCTGACGGAGAATCCGCATGAGGAACTCGGCCGGCGCGCTGATCCGGTTCCGGCGCGCCGATGTCAGCGCCGCTGGCTCCTCCTCGCCGAGCCGCCGAACCCCCAACCGCAGCCATAGTGACGACATGGGCTTATTGGGAAGTCATTAAGCACCACTTAACTAACCCTTAATCTGATAAAGGCTCATCAAAATAATAAAACATTGCACCAGAACGGCAATGTGCAGGGTTGCCAACTGAGGTCTCATTGCCTTGTAAATAGTCTGTAGGGTTTGCAAACTACCACAACGCCTTTGATATAGCAAATATTAGAATTATTGTGGAATACGTTTAGGTCTATAATATTATAATATAGATCTTTACCATAATATTTCTTGCGTGAGCGTGATAATCTTATTAAAGCTCGCGCCAGATGCGTGAGTTGGCAACCCCGAAGGCGTGCACGCCTCCGAGCCCCAGAAATATATTAGCCCGAATATATTATACATCAATAAGTGTCAGGAAATGTTCAACTTTGTCGCAAAAGGCACCCATACTCCTGCATTAGTATCAGGGGTGTAGTTAGGTATGAATGGATAGGGGGGTTTGGTCCTTATATGTGGGTGGGGACAGACTTATATACAATATAAAAAGCTATTCATGACTGAAGCCAATGAAAACACTTTTTTTTTGGGGGGGGGGGGAGGGGGGTGTTACAGCCCCCCTAAAATAGGCCTAACAAAACACTTGATTAATAGTTTTGCTCAGACCTGATGCTGCTTTGATGCAGTTACTGCTCTGAATGAAATGTGACACACAGGTTTGCCTTCAATGGATTTTTAATCCAGTGTGTTTGGTATTAGGACCTCAGCTGTGGTCTTTAAATAGAAATTTCAAACAAACACAGCAAGAACAACACTTGAAGAACATTTCAGACGAAAAACAATCAGAACGTTTCTGGTTTAACCTACGACTTGAACAGAAACAACTTTTTCCACACAAAACCAATAAACCACACAACCACAGATCAGACGAACATTTTGGACAGCTTGAATCCTATAAAATGAAATTGGAAAAAAAACCCTCACTTTGTACCCCGATTCTAGGTAAACCTCTTACCTCAGTGTTAGTACAATCACAGACAGATAAGACATAACATTATCATTAACACAGCCCAGTGTTCTCAGACCTTGAGGTAAGTGCAGTAAATATGCATTTCTTCACAAATACAGTGCGGGGATATAGAAATGCTAACAAAACAAGCAGCTGAAATTCTCCACTAATCACGGAAGGCTGCAGCACTCGGGGCGACGACCTTGGCTGGTGCCGCCCGGGCCTGGCCTGCGTGTTCTGGTGCCCAGTGCGGGATTCTGATTTTGGGTATTAACCAAAGCACAAAATGTATCACTTTAAGATATCAAAGTAAGCGGAACTGTGTGTCCAAACAATACGGTTATTCAGGAGTAAACACACACTGGAATCTCACCTTCACAGTAACAGCGTTCATTCTCCATAGACGCCTTCCTCATGAGACCCATGTTTGTCATTCTAATAGTAAGATCTACATTTTTTTTTTCCAGAATATACTCAGAGGAAAAAGTTTGACTGTCGGGATGCGTAAGACGAGCACATCACCCTTCCACGTGCTTCAAGATGCTACCCTTGCAGTAATCTGTCTCTAAACAATGGGTTCCTTTCTATTTTACTGAACAGAACTTTTTCTTTTTTACATTCACACCATTTTATCACAGAGTTCTACTCTACAGAATAACAACACTGACAGAAACCTCTTCACAGTGGATAACTATGCTACATACTGGAAGGACTGGGAAAGAAATGGCTTCAGTTGCCATTTATGTCACCGTCGAGTCCTTGGTCAGTGTGGTCCACCTGGGATCTGCTATCCCTTGGTTCTTTCCACCACATGTTCTGGTCTTGCCTCACTGCTGGTCTTCATCCCCAGAATGCCAGGTCAGCTTCTCCTCATAGTACGCAATGACAATCTTGGGGCACCTTGTGCTGGCCTCACGAGCTGGAAGCAAGGCCACCTGATCCGTGCCTTTCCTGGGGTGGGGGGGGGGGGGCAGGAGACGCACACCGCTGACAAACATGGAGCCAAGCATTACAGCGGCTTGTATTTATCATCTAAATTCACCCGACTTGAAGGCTGCAGCCATTTCACGCTTCAAATCTCCGCCCAAGTCAGGTGTCTCTAACTCCAGTCCTGAAGAGCTACTTATCCAGCAGGTTTTTGATTTCTACCTGGTTTCTCATAAGTCACACCTGTTCTCAGGTAAGTTCCAGGAACAGGTGTGGCTCATCAGAAGCCAGGTAGGATAGAAAACCTACTGGTCAGTAGCGCTCCAGGACCGGAGTTGGAGACCCCCGACACAGCTCGTTAAAAAATGACTACAAGACAAACATACAAAAAAAAATGCCAGAAATTTACGATTCCAAGTCGGATGTAGAAATGTGACCGAAAACTTCTGTACCACTTGACCAGGAACATCAGCTCCCCTTGCTTGTCCGTGGATCCAATAATCCGCTCGGGTTCGAAATGGCTTGTGAAGGATGCGGGCCGCTCAGTCTCTTGCCCCCAGGGCTCCTGGAGCGCATTCCCATGATGCTCAGCGAGAGGCTGCTGCTCTATCTGTCAGGATGAATTACCAGCATCACCCCGCGGGTAAAACCATCGTCGAGAGAGTGACATTACTTCAAGTCAGTCATTAACGTTACACAGCAACATCACTGACCAATGAGCTGACATCACCCAAACCACAATGGTAAGGTTACTCTCCATTATTAAAAAGTGTTCTTAAAATAATGACAATGATAGCAGACGATAAAGTCAGCACGCACAGCAACATCTCATCTGGCCTAAAAACAAGGTTGTGTGCAATTTCAGACTCTGCATGTACAGCTCTGGAATAAAGTAAGAGGCAACTCCATATTTTTTAAAAATCTGTTTAGTTAAATCCTGGTTTAAATGTGGTTTAGCTGGCAGAGGCTACACTGAGCGGCAGGCAGCTTCCAGGCTCAAAGTTTCTAAGACAGCAGTACACAAGAATGAGGTGAAGCAGGAGACACTGGCAATAACCAAGAACCAGCCAGGTAGAGGGCAGGAGCAACTTTCTAATGCCAGACGACCGTCAGCTTATCCGGCAGTGCCTCATAAATCAGAGGATGACCTCAAGTGACCTTCAAAAAGAATGGGAAACATTAAGTGGCGTGAAGTGCAGTGCTAGTGTAATTAATAACAGGCCCCTAGAAGCAGGACTGAAGTCCCATAAAGCCAGGAAGAAGCCCTTCATGAATGAGAAGCAGGGAAGAGCCAGGCTGGAGTTTGCAAAAAAATGTATATCTTACCCTGAAATTGAGAAATGAGTGAAACTGAACATTTTGCTGTGGTCTCAATTTTTTCCAGCGCGCTATATGCTGATTAAGCTCTAATACTATTTTAGTTTTGCATGTGGAAGTTACTTTGTTGAACTGCAGTGGAATATATCAGCAATCTTCTTCCTTCTGAGCCTAGTCTGTCTGGCTCGTTTGACATATCTGCCTGACTCATTTTCAGCCCCCATTCTGACGAGCTCTATTCAGAGCTTCAGGCTTCAGCTGGTACTCACCTGTTGAGGTTCCACGTCAGCAGGCACCTCAAGTGGTTTTGGTGGTTGTGGGGATTCCAGGTCCTCCCCCACCTCCATGTTTTTAGCAAGGCTCTTGAGGAACTCCTCAATTAGCTCAGGACAGTCCAGGTTGTCTTCTGGCTCCCAGGTGTTATCGGCACTGGAAGGACAGATCAGCAGGCCTACCGTAATCAGCAGGCCTCCCGTAATCAGCAGGCCTACCGTAATCAGCAGGCCTCCCGTAATCAGCAGGCCTACCGTAATCAGCAGGCCTCCCGTAATCAGCAGGCCTCCCGTAATCACAGGAACTTCAATTACATTAGTCTGTGTGAGAATTTGGAATCGTATACTGTCGGCCCTCATGCATCATGACTTTCCTGATGGCAGTTTTGATAAATTGTTGGGTCGGCATAAGAAATTAAATGGGAAATTTTTGGGAGTTTTGCAAAAAGCCAGAGACAACACACAAAATGTTCAGCTCATAAAACCATAAGATATATGTACAGTGCTGGTTTGGAGGACGGCACGTGTGTCTGTTGCAGCCTCTCATGTGATATCTCGCGTTTCTCATATCTTTTTGCTTCACTCGCCAACGGGACCAACGTATTTTACCCAGTTTTTCCAGATCGCGGGGGGGGCTGGGCCATTAACCCCCGCAACGTGGAAAGGTCGACTCTACAATATTTTATGATACATGGGATTCTCCATGTCTTCAAAATTGAAGCGCATATATCAGTAAGACATCCTTTTTCTTCATATGCCCGGTGTATGACTTGGCCGGTCTCTTACTCAGAAAAGCCTTTCCACTTCAGAAAGTACTCCACTTTTCCATTGGAGACTCTCCTCTGGATGATCTTCTCCACAACAAACTCCTGGACCACTGTAGTTTCCTCGTTCTTCCTATGTTTCATATTCTGCTTCTTCCTCATTCTTCTACTGCAGGAGACAAACGCATTTTGTAGCTGCATTAAATATATTTGGCATATGGAAAACAAGATATTTAGCACAATACTAAATAATATAATGAATAAAGAATGAATAGTTGCAAAGGATTTAAACTTAGTGTCATGAGGCAGCAGTAATTATTCCAGTATTTCAATACTATCAATATGTACATCCTAGATGGCATCATATATGCGTGTCCTATAGATGGTACTTTTCACCTGATTATTTAATATTTTCTTCTAAAACAAAGCTGTGTTAAGCTTTACCATGTTACAATAATATTGTTGGTACTCATAGAAAAAACAGAACTTGTACGATTATTTGGTTAGCATAAATTACACCCCTTGGTAAAACATCTCCCGGGGACACTTGGACGAAACAGTGTTTGACTAAAATATCTGCTGAGACCCGACAGAATGGAAATTCATCGGGAATTTCCGCTTGGGAATAATGCAACGTGACTGTCAACCAGCGTCTAAAAACAGCACAAAATCCCTTGGACGGAGAGAAGCAAGTGGGCTGCACTTAAGAAGAAGCGGTGGGACACGTGAAGGCAGGTTACGGTACGATATCAGCTAGACAGACAGGACCAAGGCAATGGGATCAGACGGTGCATTAATTCTTAAATATAATAGCTCTTTTGTTAAAAGAATACAGTGGTATGTAAAAGAAAGCCATTCGGAAATATTAACTGCAAAGGCTAATGAGTCAAAGGCTGCCCATTTGTTTCTGATCGTAAACCGGGTGGGATCTTGCTTTAAAATACGACTAGCCGACGAACAATAAGCTAAGGAAAGCGCAGCTAGCTCGGCAGCCCATTGTAATGACTGGCCTCGGCTAGCATCTCGGCTAACTGCTTCATTAAACGCAGGAAGCAAAGCGGCGCTAATTGCAAATGTGCATATTTACCCGTATATCGTGGTCGGTGTGAGTCGAGAAAAAAAAGAAAAAAACTATTCAACAATTATAATTATTTAGTTAAATGCTCCGATGTGCAAAATTTTCAAGCTAGCTACATATAACAAAACTAATAAGCGCTTCTAAGCCAGACAGCAAGGCTGCGGTGTAAAGCGGCTTTCATTGGGAAAAAACTTTCATCCGATACTTTGAAATCTTTGAGCTGTTTCTCTTTCCTATAATTTACTGGGATGCAGACAAATGCTACTTCATCGGATTCATCAGGGAGCAAAGTGTTTAAAGGAAAACTTTTCACGAATGAGTTAAATGTGACCGGATGAAATGCTCGGAGGAAGTGGTTTCTCAGGGGAAAGGTCAATGCGGGGGAATAGCGAGGAGTGCGTCGAAAGTATTTATTAAAACCGCAGGACGCCGTTCAAATCCTTATAGGAGTATATAATGTATGTTTTCCCTTCACTAAAACACCATTAGCGTTAAAGTAATGTGAATGTTCATTTTCACTGCAATTCAAATGACCCGTAAGATAAATAAATTATTACTGATGATCAGGTATTTAAGCTAGTAAAAGGGTACAAGTCATAGAGTGGCGTAAATATGGGAAACTGTTGTGCAGATTAATTGAACGTGCACTACTTGAAAATTTGTCACAAATTACACGCAGAATATAAATCAAGAAATAAGAAATAGCAGATGTAGATAATTAACCATGTATATAAAAAACACAAAAGCCCCAGATGGCCGACTGATTTTAGTTTTTTTCGTTCTTAAGTCGGTGATTGACAACACTTTTGTCAATCGGGCAAACCACAGAATTATACACAGCTGATGAACTGCTATCTATGCTGGGTATTTGTGTATTTATTTGCAAACTGGTGGAACGGAATGTAAAATACATTTAAATACAAATACATAGATTTCCCGCAAGGGTGTGCTGTTCAGTCGTGTATTGAGAAGACACTTGTAATGAATTCCACAAAAAATCCGAAACACACACTGATATGACTGCATGTTCAAGCAGTTGCAAAGATATGACTCTCATGTATTTCACAGCACAGCTAAACACACTAAAGGGAGTACATGTACATGTATACATACATATGATGCATGACCTTTCATATAGGCAATTTAATTTAGCATTTTGAATGTACCAGGGATCTCCAGCTTGAAGCTAAATTCCATAAGCAACACAAAGTCAAGGTCCACTGTGTCTGGATGGGGGAGTGGTCGGCATCATATTGATTGTGGAGCAGAATTAATCATGCGGACCGGGTTCCATTGTACTTTGGTTTGGATGTGGACTGGCGTCGTCCAGTTGATGTCTGCTTCATTAGGACATAGGTAGGACCCCCCTGGAGAATTCCTTTCTGTGTCAAGTGTTTCAAATACTTTTGTCATAATTGTGTAAATACTTTTAATATACAATAATATATATAATAATATAATCTTGGTCTGGGTTTCCTATCTCAGACAGCACAGAGCACAGCACTGGGGTACACACCCTGGATGGGACGGTAGTCTATTGCAGAGCTCATATAAACACACACTTCAGGCAAATTAGGGACACCAATCAGCAAAACTGTATGTGTGACTACAGGGGGAAGTCTATTCAACACAGGAAAAACCTTAGATCTCCACACACACACAGAGCAGGGATTTGAATTTGTAATTCCTTCTGCTTCAGCTTCATTCATACCACTGCTCCTCTGTGTCAGAAATATGGAGTTTTTCAGACATGCTTCTCTAACGCTGCAGGCTATATATCCAATACGCGCAGACTGTCCAGCCTGATAAATATCGCCTTTTTTGACAATGGCAAGCATTTCCAAAACAAACCTACTAGACTGAAATGTGGTGGGATGCTCACTTTTTACACACCCACACGGTGGGATGGTG
The DNA here is from genome assembly GCF_048594095.1 of Paramormyrops kingsleyae. NCBI lineage: Eukaryota > Metazoa > Chordata > Actinopteri > Osteoglossiformes > Mormyridae > Paramormyrops > Paramormyrops kingsleyae. The sequence goes on from NC_132805.1 coordinate 1,853,137, forward strand.
TTTGGCTCAATGCGATAGGCCTCTATGCCCGTGGTCACTGGTTTGAGCAACTATATCACTGCTTTAGATTGACCCTGAAAGTTGCTGCAGGGGCTCCGGATAAATGGGTGACCTTATGCTCTGACCCCAGGCTTTGCTCTCACCACGATATGCAAGTTTCACAGCAGAGTAAGATGGGATATGTAAAAAAAAACCCCAAATGATTACAGTATCATTGTCAGCTCTGGGGCTACGCTTTGAGCCCGAAACGATGGTCGCATGTTTGATCTCATGCCACCTGTGTTTGCTCACGAGGCCCCAAGGTCCCTAAAGCGCTGATTAGAATCACACCTGTGAAAGTGCTGCCCAGAGTCTAGATGGAAAACAAATGTTATGCTTCCTCTGGTCCAAACTGCCATTTATCGGGTTTCCGCTGGTGTCACTGGACTCGAAGAAGATACGTAATCACCAGGACACCAGTCACCACCCTCCCCACAGAACAACGTAGTGTGAAATATGCTTTCAGAATGACCTCTATTGATGTAACATTTTTTAGTGTGACCAAAAATAAATATAAAAGAGATTTAAAAAATAAAATGCAATATATAAAAGCTTGGTAATGTATCTGCTGTCAGTACCATTGTATATAGCCATATTGATGGTCATCTGTAGTAGGTACTGATTCTGGAGCATAACTAGAGTAGAGTTTGTCTGTATCCAGACCTTAGACCCAGGTTTTGGCTGTTCATCCTGTAAGACCTTCATACTCCTTGGCCTCATTTAGACCGAGACAACCATTTATGTTTTTCATGTGGCTGTATTTGCCAAACTTGCAGCAGTAAGTCTTGCACAGCAATTATGAATTTAGATTTCTGTCCCGGAGATTATGGGTTCACATCCCAGAAGGAACATGGAATTGGTTCTGTATGGGATATAAATCTAAGGAATTCCTGCTGAGGCTGTACAATGTGCTAAAGACTCCCCCAGATTACCGTGTACAACAAGAAGAGTGCAAAATCCAAGGAGGTATAGAAAACATTACCACAAAGAATTACAAACTGGTCCGCAAGCACAAGGGCCACAAATGGAAACTAGTTGGGTGCCCGAGTTTAACAAAAGATGGAAAACAATAGTGATGATTTTGAATAAGCTTTAATTCTAAAAGATTAGAATTAGCATTACATAAAATAGTTACACTTTACCTGAGGGGACACAAATACTTAGTAGTAACTCAATCACTACTAAAGTACAAATCATGAACAAATATAGTAGAAACTTGAGATAAAAGCCACATCATGATTAATTAACGATGAATAAACATGAGTGGTATTTCACTGGTTATTCATGACTTCTTCCTTCAGAAGTTCATTAGTAGATCCTTCAGTAGGTCACAAATGTTTACAGAACGAACAGATATAGTAACTGCTTGGGATAAAAGATGCATCATGATTCATTAATGATGAACAAAGATGAGTATTTAACGTGTTTTATTCGTGACTCGTTCCTTCAGTAGTTCGCAAAGGTTTACAGTATGAACAGATATAGTAATGAATATAGTAACTGCTTGAGAAAAAAGACTCGTCATGATTCATTAATAACGAACGAACGTTATTAGAGATCAGTATGTAACTAAGACTTAGTTTGTGGTTAATTGATACACAAGTAATAGCATAATATTACGTTGTTTGTGGCCCCTCGAGTAAAGTGTCACCAATAAAATTCCGAAATCAATCGAAATAGGCAAGAGTGGCTCTGTCTTTATAATTGCTTATATTTTCATGCTCTTAGGGTCACAAGCATTACATCATAGCTGGACGTAGAATGAATGGATCTCAGTAATGGACCTAACTAATTGCTGCCATTTGCTAGATGCTGACATGGCATTGATTTAACTGTCAGGAAGAGATGGAAGGCGGCTGTGGGGCGTTTAATGTCCGGCTGTTCCTGACGTTGCAGTTGATTGTTTTCGTATGGCTGTGACAAGGCTGAGTAGCCCTTTCTGTGGTTCAGCATTGGCACTGTCAAGTTGCCTGTAGTCACACTGACCTACGAGCGAGGAACACTGGTGTTATGAGAAGTCATCCAACTTGAATGGGCAGAGAGGAAACTCGTCTTTGAACTATTTTCCCCTGATTTTTCTCTTCTCCCCGTAATGAGAACCTTTGTTCCGACCTTTGTTTAGCCCGTTCTCTTACACTGTTTTGATCTGATGATTGATTGATCTTCTCTTGGGGGCCATGATACAGACACTTGTTAACCGGGCCCTTTTTTAGATGGGGGGGGGGGAGTGCATGTAGAACAGGGTTAAGAAGAAAACATCAGGGCACTTTCTATGACTCAGACCTGACAGCAATCCTTGCTCTGAAGTGCAGCTCCACAGAGGACATCGCAAATCTGAAGGAATTCCCGGGAACAGGGCAGCAATTTTCAGAAAAATGTACCCTGTGTTCTACCCAATCTACCCAACGTTTTCAATGTTGTACCTGTGTTGTCAAACGTGTCGGTTTTACTGTGAGCTGGAGGGATGATGGAGCTTTCAGTGGTCATTCGAACAGGGCCTCAATGTCCATGGTCATCCTGGTGAACACGATTTAAGAACATAAGAACATAAGAACATAAGAAATTTACAAACGAGAGGAGGCCATTCGGCCCATCAAGCTCGTTTGGGGAGAACTTAGCTAATATCTCAGAGTTGTTAAAATCTTATCTAGCTCTGATTTAAAGGAACCCATGGTTTTAGCTTCCACTACAATAGCAGGAAGACTATTCCATACTCTGACTACACGCTGTGTAAAGAAGTGCTTCCTCAAATTTGTTTTAAAATGTTCTCCCGCTAATTTCCACTTATGGCCACGAGTTCTAGTATTTAGACTAATATTGAAATAGTCATTTGGCTGAACAGCATCCAGACCCGTTAGAATCTTATAGACCTGAATCATATCCCCCCTTAGTCTCCTTTGCTCAAGGCTGAACAGATTCAGTTCCGCTAACCTCTCCTCGTAAGACATTCCTCTAAGACCAGGAATCATTCTCGTAGCTCTTCGTTGCACCTTTTCTAAGGCAGCAATGTCCTTCTTGAGGTATGGTGACCAAACCTGCACACAGTATTCTAGGTGGGGTCTTACCAAGGAATTATATAAGTGTAACATCACCTCCCTTGACTTAAACTCCACACACCTAGAGATATAACCCAACATTCTGTTCGCCTTTTTTATTGCTTCCCCACATTGGCGAGAGTGGGACATGGAAGCATCAACATACATACCGAGATCTTTCTCGTAATCAGCTACCTTTATTTCAGTGGAACCCATAAAATATCTGTACTGTAGATTTGACATCTATACTGTCAGAAAGAAGGGTACAGCCCAGGTACATGTTCCCCAAGGTACACACAACATTAATGCACTCCAATGGTTCCTCAGAGTCCATTTCTGTACCTTAAATCAGACTAAAAGGTATATTTACCTACAGCTAGGGTACAATTGGCAGACCCTTGAAGGTACAGTCTGACTGACAAGTAACAAATTGGTATCTTTTTTCCTGACAATGTAGGGGGAGATCTTGAGTGGTTTTGGGCACTTTGACAGCCAGATTGTTTCTCCCAGCAGAATGGTTATTCCCTCTCAGCTTTACCTTCTTTGTCTCCCGGAATGGTCGTTCTGGCATGTAGGAACATACAGTTCCTTGTCCATGACATTTTTTTTCATCCATTCATCCTCCAGTAGTTCAGCATTGCCGTGGAGACCTATCCAGAGGTATGTATACTGTATGTAATAGTAATTCATAGAAAGGCAACAATCCCCAACAAACTTGATACAAAAAGTCACAAGAACAGCACTATTTTGTTACACACATTTTGGTTTCAGTTTGAACTGAACCATAATGCATCAATCAAAAGTAATTAAACCCATTTCGGCTACAAGAGAGGGCATGTAAATTGTATTACATTTTGCATTTCACATAGGAACTATAGAAGTATAATGATTGCATATTTGATCTGACATTTCATTGTTATGCTAGACAGAGATTTTTTTCTTTAAATGTTTTGAATTTTAATGTAAAAATGTATCATTATGGGCCATGATTACCTTTTAGATGCATACTTACAGTTTGTCTGTTCACACAGCCAGCTCCTCATGGCAGGACCTGTGAGACAGGGACCTGTGAGACAGGGACCTGTGAGACAGGGACCTGTGAGACAGGGACCTGTGAGACAGGGATGGTGGCCAGTCCTGGGGTTACTCCTGTCTCCTCCACCTCCATTCCATACTTTCCCAGTAGCTATTGGTTCTTTGCTGTCAGCCTTGTGCAAACTTCTCTCCCTCTTCAAAGCAGTTGAAGTTTCATTCATGAACATGTGAGTCGGATGCAGGAACAACAGGGCTTGGTGTACTTCCCAATACCACGGTTCCCCAATTCCGGTCCAGGAACGCCAGAAACCAAACACAGTTTGCTGATTTCCCTGCTCAAACACATCTTAATCGGGCAATGACCAGGGTTAGTAGGTGTGCTTCAACAGGGTAATCTGCAATCTGTGTTGGATTCTGGCATATTCCACGGCTGCAACTGGGCAACCTGCCATCATACCAACTCCACTGGTCCCATTTCTTGGCTTGTGAGAGTTTTACTTACAGAGAAATGTTCTGAGGGAAGAAAAAAAAATGATTGGTTCAGAGAGATAACCAATCAGATTGTAGAGAAGGTGAGTCCAAGCCAAGACATATGATTGGTTAGCCCTGCCTCTTCTATGTGCTTGAACCCACCTCCTCCTTGGTTATCTCTATGAACCAATTGAAATTTTCTGAACTCCCATGAGCCATTTCTGTTTACAGTGGTACCTCAGAACTCGAATCCTAAAAAGTTCGACTTGTGATCGAATTTTCCCCATAAGAAATAATGGAAAACCAATTAATTGGTTCCCGGCACCTAAATATGTTTTTTTAAGCATCTAAACACGAAATGAACCGGATAAAACAAAAAGAGCATATACTCTACTAAACACATCTAAGCACATTTATCAAAACAGTAATTTGTAAAGTAAGAAAATAAATGTATCCAAACAATGTGTCCTGCCCTGATCGTCCGCTCCTTCCGTGTGCCACGCCCCCTCATTAACCTCGTGTGATCAGCTGTTTCTGTTTGTTGTCATTAGTCCTTTGTATTTCGTCTGCGTTTCAGTTTGTTTCCCCAGTACGGTCATTGTATTGTCCGTCTGCGTTTTGCCTGCCTTACCTGTAATTAAACCCCGTATTCCCTGATACCCTGACGTCTGCGCCTTTGTCTCCTTTCCTTTCCCGTTCAGCACAACAATATTATTATAATTAAATGTATTAATGGTTTATTATTAATATTAAAATAATGAATAAGAAATCTTTATTTTTAAATGTATTTTATTATATAATAATAATTACTGTTACTGTCTATCACTGTCTAAATATATTTTTACTGTCTAAATATATGTATTCAGTTAGTGTAAACACCTACGGTGCTATCACAGCTAATGCGAGGCTGAGACTGAAGCTTTACCCTTTGTTTCCGCTGAGAGACGTGCCGTGTGACTCATTTCCCGGCGCGTACAAGTTATCTTAGGTCGGCGTTCACGGTTTGACTTCTGAGATTCAGATCGAGCTCCAGGTATTTTTTTTTCGAACTGGTTGTTTCGACTTTTAAGAAATTCTAGTTCTAATGAGTTCGAAAACTGAGGTATCACTGTATTTTCCTTTTATCCTAAGTAACATACATATTTGAGAGAAGGTTAACGTACGTCACGTAACCACGCTCACTATCCCACATAACCACGCCCACCATGCCACGTAACCATGCCCATTGTGGTTGTTAGCCATTCCCACTAGTGCCCCATGCCCTCTAGAGATGTTAAGAGCCCTTTCGACATTCCCCGCTCAGTCTATCAAATATGGACCTGCACTGGAGGAGAATCTCACACACCTCATGAGGGCTGACAGCTGACTGCGAGAGTTATATCAGAGGGTGCCAACTTGCAGTTTTCTTGTTGCACATCATTTCAAATTTACCTTCAGAAACAAACTGCATTTTTGTCATATTCTGACTTTAATGAAGATCAGCCAGGGCTAATATATCAGAAAGAGCTTAAGGCCAGCAGACTGAGTATTCACACTCACATGGCACAACATGTTTGAATGTAAAGTGTTATTAACCAGATACATAATACGATAAAAATGAATGTAAAAGTTTGCTATGAATCTGCACTGGTAATAATCTGGGTTCCCTGTCTTATGCTCTATGTTTCCTTGGATACACCTGAGGCTCATCATGATCAAGTATTGGGTGAACTGTTGGATGATGGATGGATGGATGGATGGATTCATACCTAAGAATGGTCTCCTTTTGACCCTATGGGGTTCCTCTTAGAAGAATAAGGTTCTCCAGAGTCGTAAAACCCTATATGGTTCAACTTAGTTAGAAACCTTATGTCTGAAAGCATAACTGCAGGGTGTCACGGCCGGATCCGAGCATGTGGCTGTGGTGGGGGGGGTGGGGGCCATGTCACTGAAACAGATGCCCAATGGCTGGGGGGCCCATTCTGTGTGCTCTGCGGGAAACTCAGGGGAAGTGCTGACAGATGTAAAGGGCACGGCACAGCCCCCCCCTCGCATTCCCAGGGAGGCAAAAACTGAAACCGGTGCGAGGTGAAACCTTGAAAGCTCGGGGCAGATTTCCTTCCCCGGGTCCTCTGCAGAAGGACGCCTTAAGAACAGATGAAATCAGATTCCTCTCTTCTCTGCTTTCTTTTCCTTTCAAAAGTATGAGCAGCCCATCAACAGGTTACCTTATACGTAAAGACTGAAGTTATCTCACATGGTCAGTCTCTTTTTCTGAGGTTATATAGACTATACAAGAGTTTTATCTTCTGTTATAGTCAGGTAAAAATGTAAATGAGATTGTGCCTAATTAAAGAAATGTCATTTTATGACCCCCTTCCATTTTTGTTGTTACCACACCCAGTTCCACCTTAGTTAAAAGTCATAGGAAAAGCACAGTATGTATTTTAATGGACATGACATAGACAGACAGACGGACCAGACAGATAGACCATAATATATTTTATTGATCCCAGCGGGTTCCCAGCAGCAAAGGAACATCTTAAATGTACAGGTATAAACACGTCCGAACTTAAAGGCAAAGTTCAAAGACAACACAAATGTTAATAGTGTGACCATAAACAACATGCACACCGCGGTGGGATGAGCTGCGGGAGGATGAGCTGCGGGGGGATGAGCCGTGGGGGGATGAGCCACAGGGAATGAGCCGCGGGGGGATGAGCCACAGGGAATGAGCCACGGGGGGATGAGCCGCGGTGGGATGAGCCGTAGGGGGATGAGCCGCGGTGGGATGAGCCGCGGTGGGATGAGCCACGGGGAATGAGCCGCGGGGTGATGAGCCGCGGGGGGATGAGCCGCAGTGGGATGAGCTGTAGGGGGATGAGCCGCGGGGGGATGAGCCGCGGGGGGATGAGCCGCGGGGGGATGAGCCACGGGGAATGAGCCGCAGTGGGATGAGCCGCGGGGTGATGAGCCGTGGGGGGATGAGCCGCGGGGGGATGAGCTCCCAGAGAGGGTCCCATGGAGCTGATGTGCAAATGCCCACCTTTGAGAGAAACCTATAAGGCCATCAGGAGTGAATCTGCTGGTCACCAAACTTGAAACTGCGTTTTTCTATTTTATCTGGCATTCATTAGTCAGTTGCTCGTCACACTAACTGCTTGCAGATGAGAATCCAGGTCTGAGTAACTGAAGAATGAGAGGCAAGCTTGCAAATCTGCTAGCGACATCGAACTCCTAACCGCCCCCCCCCCCCCAAGCCTCACCTGGTGGGTGGTATCATAGAGATGATGTCCGACTCCAGGAAACAAGTTGGCGGACACCCTCCGGTGTGTGATCTCCTTATCCCGCGCCTCTCTCTGCCTACAGCATAGACTCTTGTCCTCCTGCACATTTCCACCTACGATCAAAAGCACTTTCAAATATCTTTTAGTGCTTGTGGCAGCCCACAGCTTTGTTGCTGGGGGGTCTTGTGTTTTTCAACCCAGTTGCCCCACTTCAGTTACATGTCAGTGTGTTCTGATATGAGGTGACAGTGAGTAGGGTCCTGTAGATAATCTCCCATATGAGTAATGAAGCCAAACAAAAAAGAAAATAAGAAAAAGTCAGAAATATTGATCATGGATAGTTTATTGTTAATGGGCTTTGTATAAAATATTCTTCTGCTTGTTTGTTTGAGGACTTGTTTGTAGAGTGTTAGGTGATTTGTTTTCACAATTTGGTGATTTGTTCACACTGTTGGGTGATTTGTTTGCATGCTGTTTAATGATGTGTTGCACTCTCATGATTTCATGAGATGCAGAATACTAGGTGATCTGTTTGTACTGTTTGTTGCTACTTATTCATTCTCTCTGTTTCCCATAGCACTTCTCCATTACATGGTCACGGTGTTAACCTTGTAATGTTTTGTTTTGAAAGTATTAAATTACGCTTGGAAAGTTTGAATTACTGCCAGTAAGTGATATATTCCTTCCTGTTGCTTGGCAATTGTTAAACAGGTACGAGTATGCAATCGGAGACCATGGCTTTCTACCCTCTGTGTTAAAAATGTAATCCTTAATTTGGGGGTGGTGGGGACGGGTGGGATATCATCCCCACTGACAATCCACTAATGTTCTGCTCCTCAGTTGTGCGTCAAATGGAATTACAGGATAACTTTATTAGGCAACCATACAGCACAAATCACACCACCTGTCATGACTTGCGAGACGAAGGCAGGCATTTGGCGAACAAAGGGTGATTTATTGGGTTCGAAACAGGGACAGGGAAATAAGCAGGACCACAAGGGGTTAAAATGGGAAGAGTAGTATGGGGAAGTACACAGGCAACAAGGGGACTGACTTCAGTGACCGGACCGGGGCACACGGGACAAACAAGTACTTAAATACAAACACTAACAAGGAGACTGACTTCAGTGACCGGACTGGGGCACACGGGACAAACAAGTACTTAAATACAAACACTAACAAGGGGACTGGCTTCAGTGACCGGACTGGGGCACATGGGACAAACAATGACATAAATATAAACACTAACAAGGGGACTGACTTCAGTGACTGGACTGGGGCACCAGGGACAAACAAGTAGCCTACTTAAATACAAACACTAACAAGGGGACTGACTTCAGTGACCGGACTGGGGCACATGGGACAAACAAGTACTTAAATACAAACACTTACAAGGGGACTGACTTCAGTGACCGGACTGGGGCACACGGGACAAACACGTACTTAAACACAAACACTAACAAGGGGACTGACTTCAGTGACCGGACTGGGGCACACGGGACAAACAAGTACTTAAATACAAACACTAACAAGGGGACTGACTTCAGTGACCGGACTGGGGCACACGGGACAAACAAGTACTTAAATACAAACACTAACAAGGGGACTGACTTCAGTGACCGGACTGGGGCACACGGGACAAACAAGTACTTAAATACAAACACTAACAAGGGGACTGACTTCAGTGACCGGACTGGGGCACACGGGACAAACAAGTACATAAATATAAACATTAACAAGGGGACTGAAAATTATCCTCTTATAGAAATTAGATTAACATTCTATAATATTGTATGACATGCATTGTCAGTTACCTTGAATAAAATCCTGCTTCCCATTGGTTGGTCTGTTGGTTCCTGTTGGCTTAAATCCAGAAGGTATGGACAGTGCCCAGAAAAACCATCTACTCTGTGAATTAAAACCTTATTTCTTCCATCAGTAGTACTTAAGGTAATATTCTGTTCACTGTGGCAACGTTGTGAATTTCGGATGAACATTCAGATAGCCATTTTCATTGTCTACTAACCAACGTTCTTCTTTGTCACTTGGGTTCGCTATTAGCATTTTGTTTCTTAATTTTTTTCCAGAAGCAGTGGTGAACTATTACGGAATATGCCAATAGCGATTCAAAAGAGCATAAAAATTTGTATCTTAGGCCTTGGATACATTCTTAAATTTTTTTCACTTATTATTTTTGGGGCATACAGAATGTTTCCAGTCACTCATGGAGGAGATGAAGTGGATGGAGCCTGCAGGTTCTGTCTCTGCGCACTCAGTGCTGGCTGGGGTCATAGCTGGAGGGTCCTGTGCGGGGGTCCTGACCGCCCTGTGCGGGGGTCCTGACCGCCCTGTGCGGGGGTCGATAACCTCGCCCGCTAGCTCAGACTCACTCTGCAGCCTCCTCCCTCCTGACTCTCTGCTCGAATGTTTGTGTACTGCATTGATCAGGCATCTACTGTTACTCCAACAGGCTGTATTTTTAAAGAGTAAAAAATCTATACAACCATCGGACTTTTGTTTTGAAAAATATAATGCCAGAATATACCGTGTATCTGCTCTGCACTTATATGAAACTCTAAATTGCTACGTCTAGGTCCAAAAACAACAAATGACACAGAACTAACAGTTCTTTCTTGTGGTGCACACCTTGTATGGTATCAGTCCAGATTAAGTCATTATATGTGTGTTTTCTTACTGTAATTAAAATGCTGTAAGTTTCCTTCATGTCAGTTTCTCTTGGTTATATTTCGAGTTTAAGCCAAAGTTTAAAACATGTGATTTACATCCCAGCCTTTTGTTATTAAACAATTCTTCAGTTGCAGTGGATTTTGGCCTTGGGTTTGATTCTCCTGATCTTAGCTATACAGCCATGTGCTCCTTGATCCTTGATCATCCTGGTCATCCTTGATATTTTGAGGTTGGGCAAGAATGGCATCTGGGGCTGTGTACAATACTCTGTACTTCTCTTCTTAAGTAATGGAACTGTACTTTGGTAATGGAAGATGGAAGATGGAACAGGCACGCGAGAATACAAGAATGGTCAAGAATGCATTTTGATGAACGCCCCATGTCCATCTGCAGATATACATCGCAGAGTAGATGCCACAGGGGAAGTGACAGGGATACTGGTCACTTGATGTGGCTCCTGTCACCCCCTGATGTCCATTAGCACAGCATGACTTGTGTCTGGATATTTTAGCAGATAAATGAGGAAACTTCAAAGTCACCATGTATCCAGGGCTGGGTTTCAGATTTAACCTTCAGAGAGGAGTTTGGGCCCATGTGCCCTGGTCCATATTGAAGTTTAATCTTTCAGGGAAACATTATTTTATAATACATCACCTTATACAGTCAAAAAACCCTGTTCAAACACATGACCTTGCCTGAAAATCTTTAAGAGAACCTTAAAGGCAACATAATTCAAAATAGTGATTTTATATTCTGCATAGAATAGAGGTGATTTTTAAATTCAGTTTCAGTGCTCAGTTCATCAGTTGATAAGTTTTACATTTGAAACTTGAGTTGGATTAGAGAAGTACTGCAGATGTAATTCAGTTGCTATTAATTCCTTGAACTTATCCTGTGTTGTCAAGGCGTTTTGTCCGTTTCTCATTGGTTGTAAGAATTCTGATTAATGGATTTAAATGACCTTATTAGGCTTAACTGCAAGTGCTTAGCATACTTTTTGATTGTGGGAATGTCAAAATTTAGTGCTGGGTTGTATGAAAATGGTTCATTAAACGGGGGAGTGCAGTGAGCAGGGCTCCTGTGGGGGTGTAAACCTGTCAGTTATATTAATGAGAGTAAGATCATAATTTACTAGAATATTAAAGTCACTTGCTAACTTGTAAAGTTTTACCAAAAACTGTGGTAGAAAAATTATAAATCAACCTCTCTGATAACACAGAGAGTCACTTAGAATAAAAGTCAGGACGTCTTAGTCTTGTGAGTAAAGAAAATCTCTTTTATTCCAGCAAGTTCAGCAAAGCGCTCCCATCACACTCTGGCCCTTGGTACCAAGTCACACCCGGCACACAGAGCAACCAGTAGATAAACCATAACTCCCAGGACTTCTAAGTCCTGATTGGTCACAAAACATCAACAAACTAAGCTGAAACATATAACAAACACAATTCTCCTGCTCCATTGGTTCACCTTGGTAGCAAGGTAAAGTTCACCCATTTTACGCAATTTACCGGAGTCAGCCTCGGCTTCTAGACTCTACTTGAGATATGTATATAGATATTAATTATATGACATTGAATCACTGTTAATGTCTGGGTGTTCCATTGATTAATGATTAACACATTGACATATTGTCCCTGAATCACTGCAAATACATGGTTAACATATGATTAGTATGATTAACATTAGTATGATTAACATGATTACTTATGTGATCAATTGCATAACATATTATATATTGTCTACTGCAACTATTTTATAAAGCTATAACTCTTTGTGCACCAGTTGGGGGGGCTTCGAGTCTCTTTCTGCAGGTGGTTTCTCCCCCCCTTTGCTCCGCTATCTGCCTCTCCAAGGTCCGATCTCTCTTCAGGGTCCGCAGAACTAACCGCAGGCAGCTATCACAAAGCGAGGTCACACAGTATTCAAAACAATCTCTTCTTGCCTAAGGCCTAAGACATAACAGACCCAATATGCCTCCCCTCCCGGGCCTACTAATGTCCAATTTTACTTCCACAAAGATGTTTAAATAAGATTCCTTCCCCCACATTCCTCCCAAATGGAACGGTCAATGGGCAGAGCCATGTGACACAGAGTAACAGGGTTTTGGGGGACGGGGGCGTCAGTGAAAAATAAAAATAAAGTTTCATCTCAGGCATGTGTAGCTGGGTCCGAAATCAGGACAAGGTCTTAGTGATGAAGGTGCAAGGTGGATCATATTCACATGAAAAACTCTAGTCACCTGTCTTTCAGTCATGAGATGGTCAACCCCCCACCCCCCCAACACAAAGTGGATCAATCATAAAAGGTGAGGCTGTAACTCAAATTTTTAAAATCATGAAAGGAATAGACACCCTTGAAAAATGACATTAATATTAGGACTGGTTTTCAGGTTATACTGCATTTAAACCAAAGCATCTATTTTCACACATTGAAGAAAGTGTTTTATCTGGTTTATCAAGAAACAGATATTAAATGTTTTAAAAAGAAAGTGCTAACTGGGTTCCATTTATATTCTTGGCCTCATTTATTTGCAGCTAGATACACATGTATATATAAACACATACAGCTAGATACACATGTACATATAAACACATATACAGCTAGATACACATGTATATATAAACACATATACAGCTAGATACACATGTATATATAAACACATATACAGCTAGATACACATGTATATATAAACACATATACAGCTAGATACACATGTATATATAAACATATATACAGCTAGATACACATGTATATATAAACACATATACAGCTAGATACACATGTATATATAAACACATATACAGCTAGATACACATGTATATATAAACACATATACAGCTAGATACACATGTATATATAAACACATATACAGCTAGATACACATGTATATATAAACACATATACAGCTAGATACACATGTATATATAAACACATATACAACTAGATACACATGTATATATAAACACATATACAGCTAGATACACATGTATATATAAACATATATACAGCTAGATACACATGTATATATAAACACATATTTAAGCTCTAAACACACTTCTTCATTCAAGCTTTTATACAGTGAGGCATTTTTATTGACTGGAATCTCCCATTTTTCTTCCACTATGTGCTATATATCCCAAAACAAGCCAGTAGCTGTATTTAATAATTCATGCAACTTCGAGGACACAGAGAAATGAATGAGCCCCATTTTCTCTGTCAGCTTGAGCTGTAAGAGTAATTCAGAATGTATTTAATGTTTAGCCAATAAATGAGATTCAGCTCTCGTTCTTGCATCATGAATCGCATATTTCACCTTTCATGCCACATTTTGCATAGATTGCGCTCCTGTAATGTCTTGTTCCTAAAAGATGTGCTAACTGTTGGACATTGCTGTTTATTTGATCATTTCAACAGAGCTTCTGAGATTCACCAAAAACCACTCACATTATGTGTTTTGTTCATTCCATCACACCATTTCCTTGACCTCCTATATTAGTAAAGGTGACCAGCTTTTACAGATAAAAATCAAGAACTGCCATATTAATGACATGGGTACAGTCTAGTCAGCAAGTATTCCATATTCATGCCTGGGTCAACTACAGACCAACAGCAAACGATTTCCTGACTTAAGCAGTGATGTGAAAGCTGACATGGTCTAAAACTACTACATAAAAACTTAACTCTCTATGTCTCATCCGTCATACAGTATATCGTATGATTGATTGCTATGGTCTGTATTACAGTATATGCCCTCGCTTTGCTTACAAACAGATAAAGCAGGTATTTCTCCTTTAAGTTGACAACCTGCTTCCTCTGAGTCGACAATGTCAATTGACCATCTACTAATTGTAATTTATCAAACCTAGTTAGTAAGGTTAATTTTACATAGACCTTCAATAAAGTTCATATAACTTGCTACTATTGTTGAATTTCACGCTGACTTTTTGGAAAGAAAACTATTGCAGAAATTGTTTGAGCAATTTAAGAGAAACCGTGGGAAAAAACCTTCTCATTTATTTATGCAGCTGCCATAATTAAAGCATATTGTCTTAAAATGGAAACAAGGCATAGTGTTAGTTACTGAGCAGCCTGCAGTCATGCTCTTCCTTCCCCATGTTGCTGCCTTTAACTTACTTTCACTTTCTATCCACATCACATGTCACACAGTGCTAAATAGCCCATCTCTGCCTCAATCGCCTGTGGCACATAACATTGGTGTTTGCACAAGACAATTCCAGCCTATTACTCAAGTACATGTATTTCTTAATATTTTTTGCATGTCTGTCTGCTGTAGTGATGAACTACATGTAATAATGTGCAGGGCAATTCCCTCATATACTTGTGCTAGCTGGTAACCAAGTGAGGCCATTTAATGTTAATTTATTATGCATTGTAGTGAAAGATACTGGCAGCCCTATGTCTACAGTGTATTACAATGCAGGGAGAAACATTCCTGAGAGGTTGCACAGAGCGATATTGAAATGACCCTCAGAATCAGCGCCTTTATCAAACTCAGGATAGTTTCTTAGCTGCGTTTCTCTGTACTGCAGCAGATCACAGTTTTAGTGCTTTCGTCTCTGTGTTGATTTTTTCATGAAACCAGAGCAAAGGGATGCAGTGTAATTCTGAGCTGACTTTTATTCAGGATGGGTGCTGCTGGGCACAAATACAGGAAGCACTTACCAGAACCCTAGACACGGCAGAGTATGGTGACTGAATCAGCCGCTATTCAGAGCAAAATTCGTTCAGATGTTCTAATGGTTAATCCAAGTATTTGTTTTGTAAAATGGTGCATTGCTTTCCAAAAGTAGAATTATACACAAATTGGACATGGAAATAGTTTCTCAAATTCTTTTCAAGTGTAATTCATAATTAAAGAGAAAGACAAAGAAAAGGTAGCGAGGTTGAAAGCTGTGGCCAGGTTTTTATTACCGGAATATTATCTGACCAAATTCCGTGTCACCTTTCTGAAGAACAGCCATCCTAACCTCAGACCCTGGAACGTGAGAGACACACGTGGCGGAAAGAGGCAGGGTTTAAAGAGCACTTATCAGCGAGAGACCGGAGTGCGTCTGACCCGGAGAATAGACTTGCCATATGAGTCAGGGAATCTGGAAAAAGAGACACAAAGAGCGAAATCAAAAACCAGCATGGTGATGTCACCGGCGGCCACAGAAGGCAATCATGTCACAACAGCTGGACAGAGGTTCCGTTATTTATTTATTCATTCGTTCATTCATCGGTATGTTCCTTTGGTGTGGCGGAACAGGCAAGGACACACAGACCAAGGGTGGGAGCAAAGCCTTCCTGGGTGTGCCATATATAACACATATGTTTATATAACATAGATCTTTCTTTGGTCGAGGTCTACGCTAAAAGCAAATAATTAAGCATTTCGCATTATTTGAATCAACTCAACTCAACTCAGTACTGTTCTACTATGGTGAGAAATAACATGTTGGCATGTCTTGCTGTGCAACATCTGGACAGCATGACTCTGAAAAAGACATTTTGAGATTCTGAAGATCTATAAATTCCGCTCTCCTTGGCCCGTGTCTAGGAAAGCATGTTTATGACCCTGATCTGGATCAACAGTTAGAATATGGATGGATTTGTTTATGTTACTTCTCATTTAATGGACATTTTCAACTAAATCACATGCAAACACTGTTTTTCACTGTGTATGTCAGTTCAGGAAGGGAATGTTTGGGTTTCTGCAGCAGGGGATTGCTGAAGTAAACCATAGTATAGTCTTTGCCTGGACCTGCAGAAAACATTGAAGATCATTCCAGCCTGCAGCAGGACATCAAGCTGAGAAATGGAGGTGGAGATGGACTGACAGGGCTTTGTAAGCAATCTTTAGCTCTCTGTCCTCTTCATAGCTGAGGTCTCTTTGATGAGTTGATTCAGGATGCCATACGAAATTTCCTTCCAAAACTTTGAATTCTGGTCACATAAAATACAATTTTCCTATATGGGATACTTTCATAAATCTAACCTAACTGACCACATGAATTATGAAATTACATTGCCCGTTATGCTACATTATGCAACCATCACTTAGTACAACAAAATAATCATCTGGAAGATGACGTACAGTGGGTATTTATGTTTTCTGTCCTGAATAATGACCAGGAATATGAATACATTAATTTTGATAGCCTACTTATTCCATGTTTCTACCGCCTTTCTGGATACAACATTAATTTCCCCAAATGAGATTTCATATGCAATAAGCTCTCGCATAAGTAACTGGATACAGCTACTTATTTCCATGCTAATAGCAATCCTTAAATATTGCATATTCTAGAAGGTAACAGATTATTTGATTTTCCTTGAAACTTCTCATCTGACTTTGTGAAACTACGTTTGTACATATCTGATACCACTGGGCTGTATTATGTTTGTTGTTTATAACTCACTTCTCACAGTTGTAATCTGGGAATAAAATATGGACGGCACATGGCAATTATTCCACACCACAGCCAAATTTGAGCTGGGACGAGCTGCGCTACAAATGTTTGGCATAGTTTCTTGCAGTATCTCATTATTGTAAAAAAAAACCGTCTGTTTCTTCCAGCGTAACGCGAGAGACGATGAAAGAGCGAGCACTTATTGACAGCGGGGTTCTCTCCAACACCAAGGTCTCACGCCTGCCGCCGTCTTGTCTTTCTGGCTGCACTTGCTCCCTGAATTGGAAACCCAAAGGACGCCCGGCCTAGTTAGTCCTGAATTATAGATGAAAGGTTCGCCCTCACCATAGACAAGTTGCTGGCTTTATGTAAGACAAGGGCAAGGATTCGGGCTGCTGGTTCACCTCAGGACCTCATTAAAATCAAACACCAGGCACTTCTTACAGACCAGTGAACCTGAATTCATAAGGAGTATATAGACAGAGAGAGAGAGCACTTAATACTCATGCAGTGTGTTTTAGTATATCACATTTCTTTATTAAAGTTTTTATGTCATTTTGTTTGTAATGCTGTTCAGCAAACATAAAGGGTTGGTTGCACTCTTCACCACAACAATTGTTCACCATTGTAATAGATCTTCCCTTATATTACGGCACATTTTTGTCTCCTCTCGAAGCCTTCAGATGCTACGTGTGCAATGAGTGTTGGTTGTCCTGGGCTATTTTCTTGCCTGGTATCAGTAGCTATACCACTGCATGGAACCAGAATGCTTAATGACTATGGATGGGAGCTTAAATATAAAAACTATTTTGGTACAAAACCTCACTTGGGTCTTGAGGACCTGACATCACCTGACATGACATCACCAACCCTAGGAACTGGAATAAACTCCAGCCTTGGTCCCGTTTTTCATATACCTGGTTGCAAATAGTAATTTATTATATATTTTGTTACATGAGTATCATTTTAACTTAGATTTCATTTGAAAATTTTCGGTTGTGTGTGATGAGAAGATGTGGGAGAAGCACATTCAGCAAAAGTGTTTGAGCAACAGTGAAATGCTGTGAAAGACATGTTTATTGAAAGCTTTTCAGTTTATTCAAAGGTAGATTAGGAAATACTGTGCTATTATTATTTACAATGCTGGTTGGATTGAAACCTTTTTCATCTGCCAAATGGCACAATTAGAAAACCACAACAGAAAACCTTTTAAAATTTCACATTTTTAGATTTCACAAACAGTTGAAAAAACTGTATGCATTTCTTTCAGTAACTGAATATTTTAACATCTAGCACATAGTTAAAAATATACATTCATGAACACAGACAAGCTCTTTATTGGACTCATTTTGCCACAAGGTACAGTAGTCTTGTCGTTTTCGTTCATGTGCCCTGATCGCAGTGCCCTCAGGACATGCTGCGAGTTGCTTGGCAGTGGTGATGCAAACCTGTCTCATGCAGCTTCAGTCAGTCTTCAAGTCCTGGCCAAATTAAATCCTTGGGAGTCATCTACTGCCCCTTCTGACCATAATGGAACTCAACAGACCATTTGGTGCTGTGCTCCAATACGTTACATTTTATCAGAGATTTTTATCCAAAGTGACTTACAGTAGTGGGAAAGGTTACAGTTTACTGCATACTCCTTGGGATTTGAACCCACAACCTTTGTGTTGTAAGCATAATGTGCTACTTGTTGAGCTACAGGGGAAACTGTCATTTCCCATCTGCCAGGGGGAAGCCCTGATGCTGGCAGCTCTGATGCACCATCTGTGGGCCCTGTTTCCTGACAGTACACTGTGGAGGGAAGATCTCACAACCAAAACACTCAATTCCAGAGGCCTGACTGACTGTTATAACACCATTGGCTTTAGCTCTGTTATAAAACATAACTTTTCAGTGTTGCTCTTTAAAATAAAAGCTGTTTATATACAATAACTGAAAATGTCTGTCATTCTGCTCTTTCACTTTCTGAAAGAGTGGAAAATGAATATACTCTCACATTTTTATAGTCAACAATATACTTGTGAAATTCACATGCAATTCACATATGTGTCTCACAAAAACAGCAAGCGATTTTTACTGGTTTTTTTTTTTTTTTACAATTCGGAAAAATACTTCAGCAGGTTCCAAAGTGATTCATATGCCAAGAAAGAACCGAATCTATCCTGTGCACACTATGGATGTAATCGAAACAAAGCATTTTGACAAAGGTGTGGGAATCTCACTAACGAATGAACTGTCGAATACTTAATGCCCAGCCTGAATTGTGAAGCAGTTAACATCCCTAATTTAAGAAGCCAGTTAAATAGAAAGTAAATTAGGTTGTAACGAAAAGGAAAAAAGTGTAATGCAGTCTTGTGGATCTCTGCTCATACGTATCCTTTGGCTCGAAAGCACATTCAGAATAAGCTAAATGCA
Organism: Paramormyrops kingsleyae; assembly: GCF_048594095.1. NCBI lineage: Eukaryota > Metazoa > Chordata > Actinopteri > Osteoglossiformes > Mormyridae > Paramormyrops > Paramormyrops kingsleyae. The sequence goes on from NC_132805.1 coordinate 1,872,502, forward strand.
TACCCGCGTCAGGAGTAATACTAGTGATGGGCCGATCCACATTTTTTCAGTTCCTATCCAATTCCAATACACAACTGCCGTTACCGATACAGATTCCGACACAAGATCTTATTTTAATATTAATATAATAAACATATTAGATATTTACACTTTATATATTATTTTTAAACTAAATTATAGATTTAAAAATGTATGCCAAAAAATCTTTAGTCTACTAGAAACATACATAACATACTGTTCCTCCTCGTTCAGTTGGAATTAATATCATCCAAGCGAGGACACGCAATTGCATGGCGAATGCGTTCGCCTTGCTTAGTGGGATTTCCACTAAACGCTACTCCCATCTCTCAAAACTTCGTTTTTACAAAGATTGCAAACCAGTAGTTGTTAAAAACGTAAATTACTTCCCACACCGTTACGGTCTCGTCTGCTGTTTTCACGCTTCTGCTGCAAATGATATGCGCATGACGTCACAGTAGGCGGAAGTCACTGCGCTTACACCCACTGAGTAGCAAACAGGGTGGCAGCGTTAGAGTTTAGCTTGAATGCCGCAAAAACACATCAAAAATGTTAAAGAGCTGTCGTGTGATTGATTCTAGAAATAGGTTTAACACGAAATAGATTCTTTTTAGTGACTGCTAAAAACTAAATAAGTATCGGACGTGGATCGGCCACGTACGGCTGACACCCGATCCGTCTAATAGGTTTGGATCAGCATCTCTAAATAATAGATTCACACTGCTGTTCATCAGCGCAGAAATGTGGCAATCAAAACGCTCATGGGATTTATACTTAGACAAAAATGTTCTGAGGGCAGAAAGAACATTGATTGATTCAAAGAGATAACCAATCAAATTGTAGAGCAGGTGGGTCCAAGCAAATAAAGGAGGCGGGACTAGAACACCTGATTAGTTTGTCCCACTTCCTGTACAATTTGATTGGTTATCTCTCTGAACCAAGCATTGTTCCTTCTGCCCTCAGAACATTTTTTGTCCAAGTAAAACTCCCATGAGCAATCAAAACACTCATGCCAATCATATAGACATGCATTTGACACAGTTAAAATCTCCTGTGCGAACATTTATATTATAAACATACCACAGTTTCAAATTCAGGTGCAGTTCAAGTCCAGGTAGCTAGCAAGTCAAAATCACATAGGTGGACGCAGTTCAAATCTAACATGCTCCCATTGTCCAAGTATGTGGGTACAATTACAATACTATACATAATCACTGTCTAGATACAAGGGTGATGTTGAAACCACACAGATGAGTAACCCCTGTAAAGAGGCATAAAACCAATTTAAAATCCAGTTTCTCAGTCCAGTCAGCATCTGCAGAGTACAAATGAGGAGCAAATGAGATCTCCAGATGGCCCTGTAAGGCCCTACAATTCATAATTATAGTCCCTGCCTTCCTATCACGCCTCCATTCCAAGTCTGCTCGTTCCCCAATAGGTTAGCTGGACTCAGGAGATCTTTGTGCCTGTTGATTGGTGGAGCACAGCTCCTCCCACTTCATTCGATTTGCATTGATCCCATCCACCATTGGCTGCAGCTTCCTGTTCAGACTCGCCAAAGCCTGAAAAGGAGCAGTGAGGTACGCCGCATTTAATCAGCTAGTGATATAATTTAGTTATGATACAGAGTAACGTGTGGCGGGCCGCTTTAGAGCATGTACCAGCTGCGAAGTGCCCTGCAGCTGCCAGTGCTCATGTCCAGCTATGTGGATGGTTTCCTTACCTCGTAAAGAGGCTTGCAGATCCCATCAATCCATTCCATCTGCAGGGCGGGTAGCTCATCTTTCCGATTGCGGTCAAAGATCGCCTGCGTTAAAACAAAAAAGCCCTGATATGAAGAGTCAATGTCTCTTTCCCAGGACTCTTATTGTCAGATCTTTTTTTAAATCTCAGCTCTCTACATTATGGCTGTATACAGGAGTCTACCTAAAAATTACATATGATTTTTGCATATTAAAAGGCCCCTGCAAAGTGTTGGGTCCCCTGAATCTGCCAGGGTATCTATGCCCCTCTGATGCCCCTAAAGTCTGGGCGTATATATGTGCGAATAACCTGAGGTGCCCCATGCCACACTTACAGATGGTGTCAGCTTCAGCTCAGACCTCTCCCTGTCTCCTTGTTCAAAGAATTCACTGGTGACCAGCTCCGCAACCTGGAAAACACCACTTGAGTAATTACCCATTTATATTGTGCAAGACTACACCCAGTGAGGAGCAGAGGGGTGACGTCTAACCTGTCTGGAGATCTCCCAAGGTCGTGTGACAGCTCCCAGGTCACATGCTGTCATCAGCATCGACCTGTTTTGGCCAGTTGTATCCATTACCACAGAGAGCAAAACATCTTTATAGTCAACAACAGAAGCCAATAACCAAGAGAACTTAATTTTGTACCAACAACTTGAACCCCAAAACATAAAAAGTGAATCTTCACCTGAACATCTCTCTGTGTTCCTCATTGGTCAAGCTGAATTGCCCAGATTGGACACAGTCAAAGAACTTGTTCCTTCTCCTTTAAGTGTGTCCGACCACAGGGAGGATGAGGGACCGGATCAGTGTGTGAAGAACAAATCGGGGGATGCAGTACATCTGTTCTTTCGTTCAGTTTCGTTTAGTTTAGCATGCACATTAAAGAACTAAGAGAAGAAATTTTGTTGCAACTAAACATCCCAGTGTTCCCTAAACAACTACAGCAGCACTAACTCGCTTTATCTGGGAACATAAACAAAAGTAATAGCAAAGAACTGCAGGAAACCCATGGGAAAGAAAACAGATGAAAAACAAGGATTAAAAATTGACCACCATTGATCGTTCTTCCTTTGTCTGTACTCACTGGAAATACAAAGTCAGGTCCGTTGCCAAAATGGCCTGCTTCAGAAGTTGCATCATGTTGCTGTATTCATTGGAGCTGAGGCTGGCAAAAATGTTGTGACCCTAATAATATAAAAAACACTTCTTTACTAATCCAATTTACTGCATTTACATCACATTACTGCATTACATTTAACGTCAGATTTAGTCCGTTATATCGAATTGGGGCATCTATCTCACCAGTAGAGGGTAAATGATAAGTTTTTAATGATAAGGAAAGTTAGATGCAGCGACGGGGATATAAGCTTTGCCAGATGCTTGGTAGTCTCTGGATGTTTGGTTTGTGACTGATGACAGTTGGTTGTGTGCACAGGCGAATCTGGTCAGCACGGTCACCTCGCTTTGAAGGATCATGACGGCGTGATTGAAGTGGTGATGCTCCAGGGTAGCAGACGTACCATAGAGCTGCGCCAAAGCTGAGCCAGACCTACAGGAGGCAAGGGAAAGGTGCGGGACTTTGGCTCATGGGAGTTTTACTTACAGAAAACATTCTGAGGGCAGAAGGAAAAATGATTGGTTCAGAGAGATAACCAGTCAGATTTTAGCCCAGGTGGGTCCAAGCAACTAGAGGAGGCAGGACCAAGACATCTGATTGGTTGGTTCCACCTCCTCTAGTTGCTTGGACCCACCTCCTATACAATCTGATTGGTTATCTCTCAGAACCAACAATTTTTCCTTCTGCCCTCAGAACATTTTTCTGTAAGTAAAACTCCCATGAGAGACAGAGAGAATGGTGTTGAGAAACTGGTGTCGGTGACTGAAGGTGCAATGAGGTCAACTAACTTGGCCTGGAAGGCATTGTTGGTGCCTCTGTGGTCCAAGTCATGGCACAAGCAACCAACCATCAGCGCAAGTATTTCGGTGTCTGACAAGACGTCCTGGAACCCAGCTGTCTGCAAAAAGCCGACACTATCCATTAATGGGTCTCTCTGGCAGTGTTTCCCAATGCAGTCCTTGCGGACCCACAGTCAGTCTGCATTTTTTGCTTCCTCTCAGCTTAATGTGGACTGTCTGGCAGGGGGGGAGCAAAAAATGTGGATCACAGAGGACCGGGTTGGCACACACTACAGGATCCTGACTGGCAGAGCAACCCGTCCCAAGAGAAACCCAATGGGATCTTAAGTATCGGCACAACGATATTCAGCTGATGAAGTGGTTTGCTGAGAATCAAACTCACCGTGATCATGATGAACATGCACTGGGAGACGTTAAAAGCATGCCGCCAGTTATGGTAGGCGACCGTGCGGTAATTCTTCCTCACGGTAAGCAGCCAGCGGCAGAGGACCTGGGTGGGAGCGCAGGGTAAACAACATCTCACTTACTAAAAAGCCCTACTCCATCTATACTCCACTTACTGGAAAGCCCTACTCCATCTATACTCCACTTACTGGAAAGCCCCACTCCATCTATACTCCACTTACTGGAAAGCCTTACTACATCTACACCTCACTTACTACAAAGCCCTACTCCATCTATACTCCACTTACTGAAAAGCCCTACTCCATCTACACCCCACTTACTGAAAAGCCCTACTCCATCTATACTTCACTTACTGGAAAGCCCCACTCCATCTACACCCCACTTACTGGAAGGCTTTACTACATCTACACCTCACTTATTGAAAAGCCCTACTCCATCTATACCCAACATCTACCTGTATTCATATATCACAATGATGCAAAGAAATATTCATAATTTTCAATTTATGGCTATTAATTTGTGTGTTTGTTTTTGTTTGTTTATTTATTTTATTATATTTATTATGAAAAATTGCGTATATATCTCAAATTAGCAGCTCACGCACCTCATAGTCAATTTTAAACTTTTGACCGACTCCCAGCTCCAGAAACATCCGTAGAGAAGCAGTGATCATGCCGTCATTGTCCAGAGAAAAGTCATTGAAGTGGAACTCATCTATACCCAGCTCGCTGCTCAAGGGGATCTTTGCTGCCTGGAAAAGGGCCGCACATATGAGCCACAAGGACAAACAGGATTTTCTAAGATATTATTGGTTGCCGCAACAGTCCCTGAGCAAAACAGATAATATACATTTATACAGCAAGAATCTCAGCACTGTGGCCCATGCTGAAGGCAGAATGGGCAGGATTTGCAAGTTGTACTTTTTAAGATTAACACCCAAACTCTTTCTCCATTATTATACAGTATATGCTTATTTAGACCGTGTCTATAATTAAGTTGCAACTGAGAAAAAAAAGCTGAAATAAAAAAATGGAGCATTAAAATCACCCAGTTGTCTGAAATGGAGGGAAACTGCTGAGATACTGAACTTGTGTGAGACACATAAAAGTTTCATGGTTTTATTAGGGCCTGGTTCTCTGCCGCTCTGATTGGCTGTGTTTTATAATTCATCACATGCCGCATGAGCAGCTAGAGACAGGCTCCCTTTACTTTGATAACCTTTGCACACACACGGCCGTGCTGCCACCCCTCCCACACCACCAGCCTCAGAGTATGTCCAAACTACTCAGCCTTATCCATAACCATCATGTGAAGAGAACAGGACATACCCATGGAAATGCCATTTTATGTTTAAAACAGAGTACAACTTATTTGAGATGTTTTAACTTTTTGTATGTTACCAAATACATCTAAATCTGATACTCTACCTTTCACTTCTTATAATACTCTTACAATTACTCTTTGTGTAAACCATGTGTTTTTTTCACTAACCTTTAGCCGGTCCACCTCTACCTTGGAACACGTGGCATGGTAGGACAGCATCTAGGCCAATAAATTTGGGAACAGTCAAATGTCACATTTTCCCCCAGCATTTAATATGATGTAAGTTTGTCATGCATTCCTGTAATTGCACACAGTATAATGGTTCTTTTGATCTTGTGCTGAAGTATCTGTAAAGCTCATTTAAACTTTCGGCATCAGACGGCTATATACAGGTGTGGACCAGCCTTGGGGAAGTTTGGGGAATTTTCCCAGTGGGCTGGTCTTGTAAGGACCAGTCTTTCCTCCTCAACCTCAGCACCATATAGCCTGTATATCAGCAGTACCTGACCCATGCATGAAACTCGCCATCTTTCCCAGTAATTTGCAGGAGGTGATTAATGAATAATGCTTTATTTCATCATCACTGGTGGCCAACTGGTTTATCTCGATCGGCAAAATTAGTGGCTTGAACTCTTATCTGGGGTGATTCTAGAATTATTTTAGGATGGGAGCATAAGAGCAGCCATAATACATAAAGAGAGGCCACCCTTATCATTATCTATGTGATATCAACAGAAGATACTTACGTCAAGAGCAACAGACTGCTTGGCCCATGTCTTCTTCACCTGGTTGTACATCATGGTGTTGTTGATTCCCAGGCCACAGAAAATCACAAAAGCCTGTGAGAAGATAAGCCAAATGTACTGCCATCCAAATGTGCTGCCATCCAAATGTGCTGCCATCCAAATATACTGCCATCCAAATGTGCTGCCATCCAAAGCAAGTCAGCAACATTTAGAAACAAAAGACTTTCAACTGACTTACCCCAGCAAAACAGCATTAGGATGGAAGAAGCATTGCTCACCTCGAAAAGCCTCTGGTCAGCATCATTGAAGGTCTTCCTGTCGAGACGATTGAGGATCTGAGCGACCCCTTAGAAAGAGAGATACCCCTTTTAGCCCTCGACAAAGAAGGTCTGGATCCAAAAAGATAGAAGTGGAGTTACAACTGACCGATGATCTGGTGGGTGCGGTTCCAAATGGGGACACAGAGAACCGACCGAATGTGGAACCCTGAGGCCTGGTCTGCCTGGAGGAGACAGCAGAGACAGAGTGTTAGAGACTGCATGTTATGTGCCAGTATTTGTCTTCTTTTCTTTCTTTTCGTTCACCTTCCTCTTCTTTCTGTCAGTACCATTTATAGGCGTCCAGGTTGTGGTGCTGACGTAAGCTGCCCGGACCAATCCCAGCATGCTTCCAGTAACGGAATGGACACAGTTATTGCTTATCAGGGGAGTCCAATGAATATCCCTGTAGCGATTGCTGTTTCTATGCCAACGTGCTTGTAGCATCTATTAGCAATCCATGCTTTTATGATTGTTCAGTTACCTTATTTGACCTGATTGATTAACAATCGTGTTGAGTGACTAGTTACTAGGCAGTAGGCAGTATTGAGATTACCGCTCAATTAGTCTCATGCTACGTGTCATTGATCATTTAATCCCTAAGGTTGGGAGGAAGTTGAAATGTGCCTGCATCTATATCTGCCCATAGGATAAATACTTTTGTCTAAACACATCAGGATTAGAAAGGGAATGCCAAGTTTTTGTGCTTGTGATTGCTTATGTATAAGCATATTAACTATATGAATGTATGACCGGTGCACATGCGAGTAGGTAGCCTGTGAATGTGTTCATATGTACCAATATCTGTACGTTCATTTTAGCCATGAGGGCTTCTGAGGAGGACAAGAAGACTTGTACCATCACGTACCTCAGCGTCAAAGCGGGGGTCCTGACACACGTCACTGATGTTGACGGGCAGCCCAGTGGATGCCACCAGCTCAGCGATGCTGTTATTGATCAGCCAGTCAGAGCTGGAGAGCTTCTCCATACTGACTTAGTCAAAGAGACACACAGAAAAGTCAGGGGGCCTTCAGAGGCCTCAAGAACAGGTGGTTCCCGGTGCTGCAAATGTTCTGCATTTGTACTACTGTAGGTCAGTGTTTTTCAATCCGGTCCTCGCGGACTCACACACAGTCCATGTTTTCCAGTAGGGAGCTGGGAGGGAGCAAAAACATGGACTGTCTGTGGGTCCCCAAGGAATGAGTTGGGAAACACTGTTATAGGCTGTTACAGGAACATGCCGTCTACGTCTCACATTCTCCGTCCTTGACATGAATACTGAGGAAAACGATGAGAATCGCACCTGATTTCATGGTCAGAACTGCAGAGTGGAGACATCAGCTCGAACGTTTGGGAGAACTTCACCACCTGCAAGAGAAATGGAGGCACTTGGTAAGGAAGGGGGGTCCATAAAAAGGGATGTAGACTGAGGGTGTAGCCAGTATGGAGAGAGGAGTGGATGTGATTGGGGGAGGAGGGGGTTCTCTCACAGGTGATTGGATGTCCTCCAATAAAAGCACTGAGCAGCGCTCACACTGCAGGAGAGTCAGCGCACGCTGCATGATCTTCCTCACGATCTTCTCCAGGTCGGTCTGCTCCTCAAACAGATCATTGACCACCTCGAGAAGGGCCTGGCAGGGTAACAGCCAGCAGGTCATCAGTCACAGTGCAAAAATCCCCCTCGGCAACTTCCACAGACAAGAGAATCCTGCTCACACAAAAATGTTCTGAGGGCAGAACAAAAAAAACGATTGGTTCAGAGAGATATCCAATCAGATTATAGAGGAGGTGGGTCCAAGCAAATTATCCTTCTGAACTCATCATTTTTCATTCTGCCCTCAGAACATTTTTGTGTAAGTAAAACTCCTATGAGCAAATATCAGAGCCTAAATGACCTCTTATACTAGCAAATTACTTTAAAAGTTACATATTACATGATAGAAACACATTAAGACTGTTTCTGATCTAATTTTTTAGCATTATTTGGTTGTTAATCATTACAAATCAGACAATAGGCATGAGAACTGGAAAGTATCAGCTGATGACACTTTCAAATGTCAACCAGAAACTATGGGATGTCAGCTTGCACTTAAGTAAACCATCCATCTTGAATAAGACAAATATGAGCCATACAACTTGGATGTTTAACTGGAGGAGGTTTAACTGAAGGAGGTTTAGCTAGAGGAGGTTTAACTGGAGGAGGTTTAGCTGGAGGAGGTTTAGCTAGAGGAGGTTTAACTGGAGGAGGTTTAACTGAAGGAGGTTTAGCTAGAGGAGGTTTAACTGGAGGAGGTTTAGCTGGAGGAGGTTTAGCTAGAGGAGGTTTAACTGGAGGAGGTTTAGCTGGAGAAGGTTTAACTGGAGGAGGTTTAGCTGGAGGAGGTTTAGCTGGAGGAAGTTTAACTGGAGGAGGTTTAGCTGGAGGAGGTTTAACTGGAGGAGGTTTAGCTGGAGAAGGTTTAACTGGAGGAGGTTTAGCTGGAGAAGGTTTAACTGGAGGAGGTTTAGCTGGAGGAGGTTTAGCTAGAGGAGGTTTAACTGGAGGAGGTTTAACTGAAGGAGGTTTAGCTAGAGGAGGTTTAACTGGAGGAGGTTTAGCTGGAGGAGGTTTAGCTAGAGGAGGTTTAACTGGAGGAGGTTTAGCTGGGGAAGGTTTAACTGGAGGAGGTTTAGCTGGAGGAAGTTTAACTGGAGGAGGTTTAGCTGGAGGAGGTTTAACTGGAGGAGGTTTAGCTGGAGAAGAGTTCTCAGGTTCCTTCTCACCCGGCTCCTCTCATACTCCTTGCGGGACTCGGAGAACAGCTTGGCATTGGAGATTGAGATTCCACAGAAGGGCAAATACATCTGCAGCACCTGAGAAGGAGACAGGAAACAGAGCAGCCTCTGTGCCATTTGATCTGCAAAAGTCAGAAATGGAGGATGACCTGAATGGCCTGACAACAACCAATAAAATGAGAAATCGGATAATAAACAGAGCAGTCAGCTGTATAACCAGTGACTGTGAGTGTAATGATAATAATACAGTCTCTAGCTGTTTTCTGCTGTCTCAGGACACTGCCAGCTCCAGTAAAAAATCACTGAAATTACCAAGGGCCAGAATCCCTGCAACCATGGCACAGTCGTGGAATGATTGGCTACAACCTGAGGGGGAACATTATTAATCTCAGGGTGCTCTGTGCCCTTAGGCACCTGTGTAAAGCCGGATTCTCACTGTTGTCCCATAACCATTAATGATGGTCCAAAGCTTGGGTGAGTAATCATGAAATTAAATATTGATCGTGTAATAAATAAGTTGCAAAGAGGCAAATTAATTGGACTGCCTTTAATTGCAAGGGTCTGAGTGGCAAATAATCAGAATAGCTGTTAATTTCCTATGTGTCAGGAGACACATTTCAGGGCTGTACTTCTCCCTTAAGGCCTAGCAAACCAGAGACCACCAAATCTGGTATTTACATGGAATGCAGCCCAGATCCGAATTTGTCAGGCTTAGTGTTTACGTCATGTGACATTACTAGGCTGCACATCCATGTATAATACAAGTGTAAGAGATACATTTATATATTTATATCCTATCCTATTATATATTTATTTCCTTTCTAAAAGTAAAGTCCAAGGTACTGTGATAACTGTAGTAACCTCTGATCCAACTGATACATAATGATCAAATGGAGAGGTAAAGATCGCAGTACCATCTTAATATTAACAGTAAATATTATTCTACTTCTTAACATGATTCTGCCCCCTTGTGGACAGTTTTGGGAAAGCATGAATCCGTAATTACGCAAGATTCACAGACACTTGTACACAGTTATCACGTGCAGTAAGATTTATACATATAGTCATTAAGTATAACTTATACAGTTCAAGCCTAGAATGAGAGCAAGATATCAGCATATGAACCTTTATAATAATCAAAATCACAAATCATTATGATATAAATAAAATTGTAATTAGATGAAAGTAAACAGCAGGTACAATCCCATAAAAAGTATGACATTCCTGGGTAAATTCTGTAGTAGTCCAGCCCATTTCCGTAGAAACCTGAACTGGGTAAGGACAGGACTGAACCTAATCCAGTACTTGGCATCTCTGTAGTGAGAGTGCTGGACCTGATGAGAGAAACAGCAGCTCTGCGGAGTACTATGAAATCCAGCTGAATTAAAGGAGACCCAAATGTAGATACATCCTTTTCTGTGATCATCACCGCTCTTTATTTATATTCCATGATAGAGTATGCAGTGTGTGGGCAGAATGCATGTGTATCGTATTAGACCAGTCAGTATGGTTAAAGAAGGTTTTTACTGCAGGTCACCTCAGGGTCCCTGTTCTCCTGTGAAGGAAAGGCCGCTGCTCTCACCTTCTCGTCGTCGTCCGTGAAGGCAGTGCCCTCTGGGCTCTTGTTGATGGCCTGCACCACTCCGATGACGTCTCCATCGCTGTTGCAGATTGTCATGCACAGGATGGACCGAGTCTTATAACCCGTCAGCTTGTCAATCTCGTCACTGAAACGATGGTCCTGAAAAACAGACACAGTCATTCACCCCCTTACACACGCTGCAAGAGAAAAACAATCACAGCTGATCTGTAATTTGCGCATCAATGACACTCTTTGGACACAGGTTAAGATGCACCAGAATTGCAAATACAATAGAAAATTACAAAACACTTTTATATTTGGAAAATTGTGGAAAATTGTTTTAAAGTAGTAGTAGTTCAATAGATTTTATCACTAAATTGTAATATTTAGAAAATAAATATTTTTCAGCTATTAGTTAAGTTCTCCCCAAACAAGCTTGATGGGCCGAATGGCCTCCTCTCGTTTGTAAATTTCTTATGTTCTTATATTGTATGTTATAGTAATACAAGTCTTTTAAACAATACTGAGAAGAGTATACTTACTCATTTGTTTAAAAGACTTCTAATAATCAGACAATATATTTATTTTCTAAATATTACAATTAAGTGATCAAATCTATTGAACTACTGCTACTTTAAAACAATTTTCCACGTATCAACTAATATAATCCACTAACTTACAGTGTGTAAAAGGCACTGTAGCTATGAATACAAATCACTTAAACATCTGAAAGGATTATATAGTTCCATTGAAAGTGGCTCATTACCTGTTTACACTCTTGACACATACGATATATAAACTATTGAAACTATGTGGCAGAATCAGTGTTAGTGATGACGCTGTATTATCTCTATTATTATTGCCTTTTATTAATATTAATATAGAAACATAATGACCGTCTACAAAAAAAAGAACATCCAAAAATGAGTGACCAGTCATTTGCCTGGTATCATATATATTGCACATTACGAATACTGCTTATAAAAAACTGAACAAAGAAAATGTTCAGGATTGTCTGATTCAGGAGGACCGTCTTACCTCATAGGCGTTGGGGATATTGACTGTCTCCCCGTGTTCGGCCACGTAGCCGATGATGCCTTTGCCCCAGGGGACCTGCACCTCGCTGGAGTTTAAGGTGCTGGAAGAGGGCCGGACCGTGGCTCCGGCGTGTACGTCAAAGAACTTGGACACCAGTGTCTTCTTGTGCGGGGGTCCCTCCACGAGGAAGAGCGAGCACCTGTCGGCTTCCACTAATATGCACACATTTATCAGGATCTTATAACAAAGGCTCGTCATATCCAAGTCATTGGAGATATCTTTTACTAGTTCCAGGAAAAACTCCCTCTCGTTGTTCTCTTTAAGTCTGTATTTGTAGTCTATGGCGCTGGAGGCGTACTGAGGTATACTGACCCGGGACTCGAGCAGGGCGCTCAGGATGTGGGCTGTGGTCGGCGGGAGCGAACTGGCTTTGCGGAGCAGCGCGCGGCGCCGCACGCTGGACTGCGACTCATGAGCGCTCACGTGCTCGTCGTAAGTCCGGTGCGCGGTCATGGCTTTGGACCGGGCGAAGTTCCGTCTCAGCTCCATGTGAGAGCAGCGCCGCTGGAGTCCATCCGTGCTCGTCTGCCACAGCGGCTCCCTGGCCGATCTGCGCTTGTCCTCGACCAGCGACACTTTGGACGGGTGATGCTCCTTCAACCACCTGCTCACCATCTCGCATTTTCCCTTCCTGATTAAATACTCCTCGAAGAGCTCCGGGTGGCGGTCCAAAAACGCCTCCACCTCGGAGAAGTCAAGCGCAGTCATCGCAGCAAAGCAGAAAATAAGGAATTAAAATGAAAAATAACTTGAGTTGAGCTAGACTACTTGTCAGTTTCTACTGTCCTGCCCGCCGGCATCCCCTTCGACTCTGAAGTGCGGCAAATCAGGTCGCTTCATTAGCAAATACATGTATATTGAGCGCAGGTCTCTGCTCCTACACTGTCTTGCTCGGGGCTGAAACATTTCGTTCCGAACGACGGTAAATAAATAAATAAATTAAATAAATAAATAAACGCGCATCTGTAGAGTCTGCGGTGAGTTAATGACCCTCCGCCAGCAAGGCAGTTTATTTAGGCAGCCTGTCACGTGGGATCCAGAGGGAAATCATGAGTTTTGGTTATCAGCCAAACCAGTGCATTTACTACGATCTGTTACTGCGACAGGGACGTCGGTACCGTACTGTCCTCCGTATCTTTGCGCACCGGTCACTTGTGCAAAGTTCGTGTACACAGCACTGTACGCATATATTTATATGCATTTATTGTGACTAAGACAATATTGGTATAAAAGTCTCTGTTTAAACCATACGAACTCGATAAGAATCAAAGGCTTTGGACAACAGCCACTGTAAAACTACCGTTTTCGTCACATGGTCAGATCGTGATGTTACGCCATACCTGAATGTATGTGTGTAACCGGAATGGCGAATGTTGCTCTTTACAGAAACCTGTTTGATGTAGTATGTAATCAAAATCATCTCATAGCTGGTGGGAGACCTTCACATCATTTGCACAAAATTCTTTGCACAATATACTTACATTACTTCTGTAGCCAATAACTGCCCTCCGGAAATAGTAATAATGTTCCCACAGGGGCCAGGAACTGAGTTTGTGGAGTGGTTAAACTAAGTAATATTAAATATGCAGTATTAACAAGTAGGCCTAGTATTGCTGCACTTCATAGATATTATTAACCTTCACAATCACAGCTATGTTTTATTAGAGGCATTTTAAACTCCTAATAATGTTTAGTCTGTGTTCTGTTATTACATGAGTGCCTAATGGGCAGACGTTGTTTTGCTGTTAACATTATGATGATTGCCAGCTCCTTATGTTGCGGCTGCGTCCCTTACCGTCTGCCATAATAGCTGATTTTGTCAGAGAGCGGCCCTGCCGTCCTCCTGCTGATTACCAGGCGAGACTCCCCTCTTCCTTCAGACTCTCCGAGATGCACAGGGCCCCCTCAGTACTGTCTAAATTGTAGTTTAAAATATTCAGTTTGTTCTCTGTAATTCTGGACAGGCTCCACTGCTCAGATCTCCCAGGCTCCTGCTCTGTGCATCACCCCGACCGCAGACTGAGGGCATAGTCGGGCGCATGCCTGCGCATGTGAGGTGCTCTTCTGGGCAGAGTGTGGTCTGCTGGATCTGTGGTTCCGGTGTTAGTTCAGATGGTCATGAGCTTCTGGCTGCTAGATACTTTGGTTCACTGTCGACTTCGACATTGCTTGTAGTGACTTGTCGGAAACCCAAAAATCTGGTATGTGCTTCTTCTTTAATGTCTTACTTCATGAAGTGAGTCCCAGCGTGTGTATGTGTATGTGTATGTTTGTGTGTGTGTGTGTGGGGGGGGGGGGGCATCGGGTCGGTATTTCAGTACATAATACAAGAAAGCCTGCTGATCTCCTCTGAGGACCACTCCAATATGCTGTACATTCTGAACTGGCATTTCATTTAACTTAATATGGTTCTCTCCGTCTGCAAGAAGAATTCTGATTTGAGCAAAAATTGCATAAGCAGTGAAACGCCAACATTTTAAATAGAGTGGCTCTCACCATTAGGTAAATGACTGCAAAAAAAAAATATGCTTGATTGATGTGATATAATTTTGTATTGCAATCGTGTATTTACAATTTTACCTAGAGCATGTTCTAAAATCGGAATGCACTAATTTGATTTCCCTTTCAGGCCAATTTATGCTACTGTGATTCAGACTAAGTTTGGTGCCAATGCATAGGTTTGGAGTCTCCTGAAAGTTTGAGTCGTGGATGTGATCAGTGTTCATTTTCACACATATATCTATACTAAATATTGGGGGTGCACGGTATTGACAGTGCAGGGCAAAATGCAGTGTGGAACAGAGACTGGCCAGTAGGCCACAGCCTGTACGAAATCCCAGTGCATTCCAAGATCTTAGAAAACACCTCATGAAAAAATCCACTTAATTAATACTAAACTTATGGGTGGTTCCCATAGTAATATTCTGTAAAATGTAATGTATTCATCCCACACTGGGCACCAATACCAACATTACCTGCATACATACCTTCAAAGCATTCAAGGTAACACTGCTTTAGAAGCTGTTAAAAAGATTTAGCAGTTCGGAGGAACTAATTTCAAAATACTGGACTACCGGAATGTGGAAGTATCATTCAATCAACCATAAATGAAGACTTTTTTATTACATTCTGGCTTAAATTCAAACACATTAACAGAATCACCCAAGGTGACGATTTTGGCATTTGGGGACCATTATTCAATTTTATCTTTTTTTGGTCCAGAAACTTTAATCATCACATTAAGGATAAGGTTAAGATATGTCCAGTAAAATGGTTATAAAATTAATTCATAACCACTTATCCTCAGCAGGGTCACAGAGATTAATCCATCGCATGGGGCACATGTGCTAGCGGCAAGTCAGAGACATCGATTAAAGCCAGCAGTATTGGCACCAACATTAATGATGCATAATGCACTAATGACGTGGCAGCCCTTGATTTGTTGATCCTTTTACTTATATTAGTCAATTAGAATAACGATCGCTTAAATATAAAAATAAATAGAACTGGTGACATGATGTGTCTTCATGATGACCCGATAGATGTCTCTATTAATTTTATTCAGTTTCATAACTGTTGGTACTGAAGTTCTCTGTTCACAGTGCAGCTCTCTAACGGTGCAGTTTAACTCTTGAAACCGAAGTGAGACCACATTGCTTTCATTGCTGATGAAACTAGTTAACATTTTATGGAAGGCAAGGGTGCAACTTTGGATTGAACTTTGGGGGGCGGGGCGGGGTTGAGAACCCCACCCATTCATCATGACAATATGATTATTTGGTGGGGGGGGGGGATTAACAACCCCCCCCCCCCCCCCCCCACCCATGATTTAAGGTCTCTAAAAGCAATTGTCAAGATCCTCTCCCACTAACCAAAAAGGATTATGCCTTGATATATGAAGTGAACGTTCACAAGGACGAGTTTTATGTTTAATTTTTATGTTAAGATTTCGCAGAGTTAAATACTACAATAGCGGGTACCTGGTTCCCGTGGGGGATACGTACATTCCCACGAAGTTTGAGCAAAAAAAGAAAGAAAGAAGTTTTCTGTCATGAATGCTTGATGCCCTTTAATACCTGATAATAATGCGATTACCTTTTCCGTGTAATAGTAATTTCGAAATTACTTTATCGTCTAAACACATACAGTACGATAAAAATAAAACGCATAGGAAACTCAGAGCCGCTAAACCATTATCACATTGCTCCTATAGCCTATACTGTAAACAAGATTTGTATAAACATCATATATGATTGACCATGAAGTAGTAATATTTTATTCTATAACAGTCCCGCATTGCATAATAGCCAGCAGAACAGCAGTAGACGCTCCAGATATGAATGTTCTGTGATTGGATGATATGAGCTGGTCGGTTGCGTGACCATGTGCTTTTGTTTTAACCCGAGAAGGTCAGGGGGAAACGTAATTGTGGTTTGGCGTTTTGGAAATTGACACAGGTATGGCGTCAGATGAGTTCCGCTTGTAAAATAAGCCTAATGGTTTAAGGTTATACGGAGTAGGTTTTTAGAAATGTTACAGTTAACTGTAAGGCACGCTTCTGGTCATTTAATTACAGCGAAGTGCAAGATTTGTAAAGATGTGTGGTGATTTGCTTTGCGTGTTTCAGAATAGCCGCTGAATTGATATGATTGTAATAAAAACGGTTTTGTACAAACATCAGATAAGCTGCATGCTTTCTTAAATACATAATACATAAGACGCCTATCTTAGTTGCCGACGTAGAAGATGCATATCATTAATCCTCGAAAGAAACAGGCCACTGTGAGCGCAGTGACAGCACGTGTAACCGGAGCCGGGCTCTCGCACAGGAGGGTCTCCGGTGTCCCTACCTGCGTGTCAAAAGCGCCGCTTAAGTTTCAGTCTTTGTATGGCTTCGCAGTTTCCTTTGGGATCAGCTAATGAGCTGTACCAGTGACACACGTCAATGCGGAAAACTTAATGACAGAGACTTCGTGCTTGTGCAGAGATTGTACAGAAGCATATCGATTTCTCGCGCTGTTTTAAATTATAAGGTGATTCCATTGTTATAAGTAATTTATATCGGGCCTAATAAATTAAGATTTATGGCATATAACTTGTATACGTCATCTAAATTAGACATAAAAATCTGAGCTTATCCCATTTGATTTTTTTTTACTACAAATGCTCTAACAGGTAAAAATACTTATCAGTTAACGAGATTAAATTAAGTATCGCATTATTATCATTTTTAACTCGGCCATTTAAAAACAAAAAAAACAAAACAATATATAGGCTTAGCTTTGATGTTCTTGGTAGTATTTACAGCTCCAACACGTCCCCATAAAGGTTTCGCTATGTTTCACGTCACACGGAGAGCATAAAATTAAATAATTTATCTTTGATTAGTTTTAATTAGAGATTATCTGGAATTAAAAAATGCACATAATGAACCCAGTACCAGGTATAACAATGACTGAACTTCTGTGCTAAGTACTGCTCATTCTAATCGTTAAATTGTATATGTTCATTTTTTTCAAAACGCAGGACATAAACATGACTGAAAAAACAGTGCTGCAAGCTAGTATACATTTAGGTGATGCTGGTTGTGGTGTGCTGCTTTGGATCGGGTTTCCATGCTGAGAAACACGATACTGGCCAGACTGTGGCTGGAGAAGCTGGCCTGTGGTTTCCCATTGCCCATCCCAATGGCCAGTGCAGGAATTCAAGCCATTGCTGCTGATACCGGCCACAAAGGGGTATCCTCCTTTGCTACGGGAGACTCTGCATACTCACACCAGCCCCAGGGGGACAAACAAGCCTGTCTCAAACACCCCCCAAACCCCACTGTCTACTGGAAAAGAGGCACGCGGGGAAGACTGGCAGTCATCCTTCAGACTGCCAACAATGGATCAAGTCAGACCTTCTCTTCAGTACCATCAGAACGGTGCACATAACCAAAAAGCCCTCCTTCAGCTGAGGTATGATTCCAGAACTTTTGCAATGGCCCATAATTTATTTAAAAAGCAACATAAATCATATATATGTGCATTTTTCATACAGTGTTGAAGACAATTATTTTAGCTGTTGAAGAAAGTGATGGTGGGGATCGAGTACGGTGTGGTCTGAGCTTTGCTCTTCCCCCGAGAAATCGTATTTTGGAGAAGTGTCTACCTATATATACTACTTTTGTATTTGCCCCTAGGGTGAAGACAAGCAGCTGCTTATTTTTTTTTAAATAAAGTTGTCAAACTGATATTAACAATTATTGACATGACATTGTGCCTCGTGTGAGTGCATCATGGTAAAACGCAGTATGTCTATCACTGTGGCAGCAGTCACATCTGCCAGTTACTCCCCATGTTTAATGAGGTTAAGCCGACCCACTTTTAATTTTGATGAAATAGGATCTCGGCTCCGATTGCAAAATAATTGCCTCGGTACCACTTGAATGCGTGATCAGAACAGACACGCTACAACATCGACGTAAAAACATTTTGGTCGGACGAAACACAGCGCCATCCAGCGGTTGTGAATGATTATAGGCTCGTCAACTATGGACGAAACGTCATACCTCGGTATTCAAAAACATAACATTGACCGTATACTGAATTTAAGTGTGAATATGGGTTTCAAGAGAAGCAATTGAAAGTTCAGCTTAAAAACTCGCGTGGTCTTTGTTTATTTACGTCCTTACTACAATTGTAGTAACTGCATCTGTAGAATAACAATATTACTTCGGAACACATGCGACAATAAAACCTGAAAATACAAATTCATTAGTGACAATCATCTCTTTATTCTAAGTCATGAATATTCAGCACTGTTTCCGTGTTTCCTTGTTCATTTTATCGTTGGGTTTCTTTTTATTCTTTTAGAAACCTTCCCAGGGACGTCAACATTCCACAGTATCACGACATGACTTCCACGAAGAAAAGTAACGTTCGCATTAATGACCAACTGTAAGTTGTTTTTCCCTGCCATATGTTTTTACTTTCATTTAATGAAAAATAGATAAAATAGATATTCGAGTGTGCCTCTCTGAATTTGAGCGTTTTGTTATCATTAAGGGTCAAAGCAGCGTTAGCTGCTGGATCGCTGTTGCTTTTGTATACTTGTTTTTTTATGGGAATAGAACAACTGTAGCAAAATATGCGCTGACGCCGCTATACTACTAAACACTAGATGGAGCAGTCTGACCATTTTTATGTCAGAGTGACAAAAGATTCATTCCATTCTAATACTTCAGTACTGGACGTTTTATGTTGGGCGTTTCTTTTTCAGAATCCCAGATCCCACTAAAATTAATATATGGTGAGTATCATCGCTGTGCGACTGTCAGTTTCATTCATTAATTCGGCGAATTGTCTGATCGGCTACGACCCGCGGGCTCAGCTAGGAATGCAGGTGTGATATTTCAAGTTTTCTATACACGACACTGATACTTGGCGCTGGTTGTGCCTCCGCCTAGCATGTGGCAGACCGTTACAAAGCTCATTGGATTGCTTGTTGTTTTCTTTCTTTTTTTATGTGGGCTCTTCCTTGCCTCGCTGGCTTGCCTGCTGTGTCGGTACCCTCAGTTCTCAGGGTTCTGTTTACTTTATACTTCAGAGAGCTGGATGACATATTACTGCATATCTGCCAGATTAATGTGCTTCTTTTGTTCAAATATTTTTTCACCGTCTCTCAGACCCCTGTCACTCTCACTTCTCCCCCTCTGTACCGCTCACAGTGAGAAAGTGATAACTGATACGACCCAGAGGCACCACCCATACCAGTCTCATGTCTCCCAGTTCGCGATGTTCCCCAACTTCTGCTTCCCAGTTGATCCAGACACTGATGTCCAAGCTGCGGCAAGATCCCGTCTTAACCCCCTCGTCCCGGCGAGGATTCCAAAAATGACCGTTCTGAGCAAAACCAAGGGTAAGGAGAAGAGACATTGAATATAATTCAAGATTAAGGCATTTTAGTTGCTCGCATACATTAAAATTGAGTCAGATATCAAGCTGGATGTTTCTGCTGTACTTAGGAGCCCCATACCGCCATGAGGTGCTGGAGGGGCCCTCAGACAACAGGACACACGTGCTCACATGTCCAGAACAACAGGGCTTCCACCATGTGAGAAAATCACATATAATTTATTTCAGCAATGCACCTCTATGCATGTGTCCCTTTATTCAATGGTCATGGTGCCCATGTAGATGATTGATGGTGGCCTGATGATCTTCACCGTTCTATCTGTCTTCAATAATTCCAAGTCGAGGCCAGATGAAGGTCAGAAGTTCTACCCGACAGCCCCAAAGGCAATGTGCCCCAACAAATCTCTGTGCCCTCGGGAATTTACATTATGCGAACAGACTGGCAAACTTCTCCAGAACCTGGAGCGGTCATTTCGGGTAACCTCCTACCAGAGGGACTTCACAGGTATGCAGTTTGAGTAAAAATGCCGATCTCACCCCTATCAGAAAATGATTTATAATTCTGCTCATGCCTGCAGCAGAAAAGGCAGGGTTCCCCCATCCCATGACAGATGACCGGTGCAACCATGTACACAAAATATATGACAGCTGTTACAGATATAACAATGTATCGATGGACACAATCTACAGTCATTCTCCCATGGAAACGCATAAAGCTGCAGCTATCTCACCTTGCTAGCAAACAGCCTTAAGCACCCCTTGCCTTATGTAGATGACAGTTAGCACAATTCTGTGTGGTAAGATAAGAAGCAGGGTCCAGTTCACATGCAGTCCCAGGTACACCGATAGATATGACTCAAGTATAGACTAGCAAGATTACGTAACAGCTCATAATACATTCTACTCATGTTACCTCATGGTTATACCTCTTTGCCCTTTAGAATAAAGATCTACATGTAGGGTGGCCTGATCAATTTCATCGTAGCTGTGCTGAAATTTCATATAAAAACAGGGCTGAGAATCCAAAGGAGGAACATTGAAGGTTGTGCATTTGCATGATGCTGTTCTTAGGATGTGGATCCATGAACCCTCGGAAGCTGGATGACTTCCATGAGAGGACGGTCACTGGTGAGACGACCCCCTACTCGCTGCAGCTGGTAGGTCACATGCAACTCTCTCTGAATTATTACGCAATTGAACGAATGTTTCATATGAAAAAATTAAAATATCCAAGTACCCAGATGCATTTTGCTTAATGCAGTGTAGTTGTCATTAATTTACATTTTTGATTGTTTTATACAGTTAGTTATTAGATTAGATTGGATTAGATTAGATTAATTTTTATTGTCTCAAATGACATACTGTAGTTGCTATCGATGAAAACAAACAATAGATAACATAACACATAATACATAATACATGAACATTTGTCATATACAGTACACACACAGCAAATCCAGATACTCAGATTATCATAGAGCCTTCCACATTCCATCTAAAGAACACACACACACACCAAAATATATAGGTAAAAAAACAGGCAATGAACAAACAAACAAACATATAGAGTAATTGCAGCATGGGGTTAAGAATGTATCCAGTCAAGTTAAAATATACTGTTACCAATAAAAGATGCATTTGTTCGTTATAAATAATATTACGAATGGTTCACGAGGCTTTGGCTGACTTAGGTCTTTAATGGACCTGGGAACAAAGGAATTCTGAGAAGTGGAACTACAATATGGATTTGGTAGTGAATTAACTTCAGATGAAATTATCATTATGAATAACTATAATAGTATAAGTTTGCCTGAGATTTCAGTGCCGCCCATGAGTTCATAGCCTCCCATACAGTGGACATAAGGAGTGGTTGTGTCCTCATAGATGAGAGTGGACCAGACCTTAAACATGGTAGCAACTCATGTATTATGTTGCTTCCGTGGTGATATACAGGTGAACCGAGACTCTACCAGAACAGGTCAAGCAAGAGGAACAGGCAGCACCCAGACCACTGGTTCTGAATCGGAACACGTGAGGAACATACCTCCTGTCTCCAGCCGGATGGAATGCAGGGATTCCCCTTACAGCAAAAAGCAGACCTATGCATTGGACAATCATTCATTTGGCTCGATCCAACCAGCTTCTGCTACTGCAGCTCTGGCGAGGGTTTCCAAGGCAGTGCAGGGGTCCGGGTCTGCAGCAGACCAGGAGACGTGTGGTCAGCCCTGCTCTTCTCCCATTTCCCCCAGTAGGAGGCTAAGGATCAGTCATCCCGGCTCCAAATCAGTACTCCTAGACCTACAGGACTCCTTCAGCAAGACAGAAGCACATCGTCGCTCCCACCAGGTCCTGCACAGTAGTCCCTTAGACCTTCAAGACAATGTGTGGAAGGGGAGACAACATTACTTCTATGGTTTCAACTCATACTACTTCCGCAACTGAACGACAGTATCACACTTATTGATACTGAAATAATAATCTGAAAGCTTGAAACCGTTAATTGGCTTTATCATTCGGTGTTTGTTTCACTGAAGTATTTGTTTACTTATTGTTGAAAAGATCTTCATTAAATAGTAGATTTTAAACTGAAATTCAAATGGTATCCTTTAATTTAATATATTCCCACTTGTTTCTTTTCTTTAATATTGAATGTATTAGTAACAAATTAAAGGTGAATTATATTAATCAAATTATCAAAAATATGATTCCTCTAGTTTCAGCAAGGTGCTCTGATTTGCTTTATTCGGTTCATGATACATATTAGTCTAATACTACCCTGAAAATTAAAATGAATCCTACACACATACAATGGTGAACACATGTCAGGTTACCTTTTCTATTTACCTATTTATTTAGCTTATATTAAACATGCATGCATGCATCTATCCATCCTCTACGGCTTATCTGGATCCAGGTCTGGGGTCAGCAGTCTGAGCAGGGATGCCCACACCTCCTACTCCCTAGCTGCCTCCTTCAGCACCTCCTGGGGGATACTGAGTCAGCCCCGGGGTCTCCTGGTTGGACATGCCCAGCACACCTCCCCAAGGAGGTGTCCAGATGGCATACTAGATAAACGCTCAAACTTCTTCAGTTGGCTCCTTTCGATGTGGAGGAACAGCAGCCGTATCTCAGCCAGAAAAGGAAGCTCATTTCCGCTGCTTATATCCACAATCTCAATCTTTCATTACTACCCAGAGCTCATGAGCATAGGTGAAGGTAAAGGAACAAGCAGTAAATCCCTAAAACCTTCCCCTGTGACAAGTAAAACAATTTACTTTTCATTTTGACTCCTACTGAACTACTACAACTTCCTGTCTGAAGAGTTCATTACTTGTCCAATGATAGGACCACCTGAAGTAATTTAACTCTGGGCTGAGAGTGTCTGAGGAAAACCACAGACCAATTCGTTCCAGAAAGTACTTCAGCCTTGTGCACCATCACAGCTCAGTGATTGTACCCCAGCTGATCCTGACATGTCTCCCTCTTGCCTCTTGTTCCCACACATTACTAATCACCTCTTAATTGCTTACTCCATCCCTACGAGATATAACCATACTGCCAGAAATGATTGTCTTATGGATGAGAGGAAGCCGCATCAGCAGCACCTCTGAATTCACATTCACTGGGTGGGTGAATTCACAGTAATTATTGTCAGTCTAAAAACATTTAACATTAAACAGGTTTTCTGGAGAACATCAATAGGCGTGAATAGGTTCCGCTGCAAAGGTACATCATGATCCGTCTTCTTTTGTAATGACGCACAAAGGCTAATTTAAGGGCCCGCAATGAAAAGACGCTCAGTTTTCTTTTTATAATGTAGCAAGAAAGAGAAGTAACAGGCCACCTTTTCCGTGTATCATCTAAAAGAATCTTAACATACCCTTACATTTGGATCACATGTAACAGATATTTGAACATTTCTTAAACTCAGCCCACTGTAATGTGACTTAAGCTGTTTAAACAGAGGATAGATGTGGTCAGAACAAGTGCCCAGCCTAGGTTTTCACTTCAACTTAAATTTCACTTAAGAACAGGTGGCAGTGTGTGACATCACCAAACCAAGAAGGTCACATGTTCACCAAGAATTTCTGTCGTCCTCCAGCAAATGCACCTCCTGCACAGCAGCATCTGCTGTTAGTCTGTTATATTAGCATGTTTATAATTGTCATACACTGGTGATGGTGACACACATATGTTTTGTAAAATATAGATAGGGATTTATTAAAAAGACTTAACAAAGGAGTTCACTTAACATTCTCAAGGCGCCAAGATAATAGGGAGTTTCATATTACGCAAAACACTCCGTTTACGCAGGTACAGGTCAGCCCCCACCCCACCCTGCATTTCTGGTCTTTTCATCATGTGGTTTAAAGACATTCTTATCATAAAAGTGGAGAACTTTCAGGTAAAAAGTAGGACGGAAATACTTGAAGGTTAACAGAATATTCTGGTGGGCAAACAAATATATATAGTACACACACACATGTATTCATGTCTTTGTGGGGACCATCCATACGTTTTTTTTTTTTAATGGGAAAAACCCTAATCTCAACTATCACAACTTTAACCCCTATCCAGCCCTAACCTTAACCATAAGTAAAGCACTGAGTTTGCAAACCCTACACACTATATACAAGACGATAAAACTTTGACATATGTGTCATGTGTCATTGCGTGTGCAGATTTGTCTCGAATTGAAATTCTCACTGCAGTCAGCTGACCGAAGTCGGCAACCCTGCATTTGGTCATCACAATGTAATATATGCATGGACCACCTCCCTCCCCCCCCCCCAAACACACACACACACACAAAGAGAAAAAGGACTCAAAGGACAGTTTACATTGAGTTTAAACGGAACTAGGTACAGCTGACGGTAGTGTGGATATCGGCTTCATGATATATTGAGCCAGTAGTTAGCTGTTGTATGATGTATTACAGTTTGTTAATGCCACTTCTCAGCTTAGAGCCCCGATTAACCGATATGGTGGCTGAACTTTATTTTGTCATTGCCTTTACTTTCTTAACCCTTTTGAGACTGGTAACCAGAAATTTCATGAACTGAATCGGGCAAGCAATATGGAGGACATGTACTCAGCTTCCATTTTCATTCAAGTGCATTACGGCTAGACTGAAGCGGCTCACTCCCCGGTGATAAGCAGCGTCCTTCTGGGGATTTCTCCAAACAACTCAGCACATGTGAACTGTAATGGAAACGCAGCCATTCTTTGGTCTAAAAGATAACCAAATTCACTGATAAAAAAGAGCCGAGCTTAAGGAAGTGGATCAAGATGCCAGGCATTGCTGGTCTTTCATCGCTAATGCTAATATTGTCATGACCTTGGTTTCATATCACAGAACACGCACCTGTCAGTGCTAAAGGCAATCGGGCAATGGTTTCACTAGCTATGAGGGTGGTATGCACCCGGTTTTGCGCTGGGGAAAGCTACAGAGCTGCTTGTAGGTCGCTCCCATGTATTCAATTTGCATTATTCGAAAGGGCGGCTCGCGAGCATCTACATTAGTGATGTGTTGTCATGGTGACGGCAGGGGGATACCTCCTTGTGCTCGTGGTCTTTCGGGATCCCGAGAGAAGCTGCGCACTACATTCTATATCACCGTAACTTCCAGCCTCTTGTTCCACCCAGGCGCTAATTTCTTACTGCGACTGAATGCATACACTGAACAACAAATTTAACAAGGTATACGTACAGCAACCCGTTTTAAAAATGATGCACGTCTTGCCTTGGTGCGTCATGATAAGCATTCATTATTCACCATGTGATTCAATTCGGTCATTCTTGTCCTGTATTTAAAAACTAATTAAAGCTGAAATGGTTTGCTGAATACTGGAAGCTGAAGATACTCTCTGGACTAACCAAACAATTTTCACAGTATGTCAAGTAGTCGTCCAGTTTTATATTAATATTTACTGATTAAATTTAGTATATTTACCTAGAATAAAGAATTATAATAATGAATAATGATACAAAGAATGATATGATACAGCATGGTGTGGGAGTAACAATATAAGAACCAGAAATATTATAGATGTATAAATACTATGTGTACAAACCAAGCATCATTTATTCTGTTACTCCACTGGCATGATTTTCATGCCACCCTGCACTTTGTCAAGAAACATGCCAGAACTGTCGACACTAAAACAGAAGTCTGAATCAATTTTATTCTCACCAAATCTCATTTAACACAGTCATAATTCACTGTAATGGTTCTTCCCATAACAACTTATTCAGCATAATAAGGGCTTGTTTCTGATTTTTTTCTGGGACCAATGCATAAAGGGCTGGTTATAGAAAATATTTAAATCAATGAATCTGGGTCTCACCATTAACATGATTTTATACAACTTGAGTCGCACACATTCTCCAGGGTAGCATTTTGAGAACGGATGGGAAAACACAGTGATTAACATCTAGTCATCTGGAACATAACTATGTATGCCAAAGAATATAAGAAATATTTTAATAACAATGTATATGTAAAATAATCAATATAATACTCGACGTCAACTTCGGGCTTTGGTGCACCAAGTGACCGTCACGTCACGGAAAAGAAACTGTTTACCACCCCCCTGCCCCGCCTGCACCCAAAGGAGCGACGTCCAAATCGACACCCTGCAATGATTGGGCATTTCGGACGTCAATCACACTTTTCTCCGCCCCCTCTGAATGCGCTCTTATGCTGTTCCATTGGCTTTCATGCACATTTCTTGCAAAGTGGAGGACTGTAATTTATGAAAGCAAACTCGAAGACGTCAAGTACAGTTCGCGCACTTGTGACACATTGACAAGGCACAGAAGCTGAGCATTCAAAAGTCTTCCAAAAGGGCATTATTTTATTTTTCGCAGCTGTCCAGTTGGTTTTGCAGTCAGTGCTTTTCATCGTATCGAAAGACACAGTAAATTGAATTACAGTAGCTCTTTTATATTGAACACAAGCGTTTTTGTCCTAACGGGACTAACACTTCCAGGGAACAGGACGGAAGCGGACATTCCGGAAAAATACCCAATCAGAGGTAGCCTCCTGCAGGCTAGGTAACTGAACTTTTGGCTTTATTTCTGTTTGGCAGCTACCGGGTTGACATCCTAAGTTTGTTCCCTAATCGGCATTGAACTGAGTTACATCAAACTGGCCGCGCGGGCAGCGACCGGTTACTTAGCAACTGTCAGTGGCTCGCGGACGGCGGTCGCGAGGTCCTCCGCGACTGTGGTAGCTACCTGCCGATATCTACCTTGACTAATTAATACATAATTAATAATCGGCCTACCTTCGCACTGCTTTACCCATTATGGCTAAAAGATTAGCGGAAACTGCGTGATTTATCGTAGCCATCGAACGATCTTGTACAGTGGTCGGGTGATACAGACTTAGCTCGTGCTGGCAAACTTGTTCACGTTGTCAGTTTATATTTCATGAATTTATTTTTCTTCAGTTGCTTGGTGTTAACTGGCAGATATTTAACTGTATGAAAGTATAAAATATAGCTCAAGGGTAAGGTGCTGTATTAATAAGGGTGAAGAAGTTGCTGTAAATATGGTTTAGGAGTATCAGGCACCCAGTAATGCTTTAAATATACGGGTGTAGAGCTAGTCAGCTTTGTACGGTGACTTTCATTAACGGCATCGCGGCCCCCGAGAATCAGTGCTGCCGCCTGGACTTAGACATTAATGCATGAGGCACGGCTTTCTAATGATACCGCTTAACGTCCTCACTTCGTGACGGGCCGGTTAGCCAAGCAGTACGGCAGCAAGCGGTGCATTTGCAATTAAATCGGCACCTCAGCATCTCCGAAACAGATCCCCTGCTTTGCAGCTAATTAATTACACCCTGATTAAAGTTATCTGATGCTGCAAAAGAGACACTTTCCCTTTTCCTTTTCAAGATAAATATAGAACGAGTACGTGGTGGTACGTGGTACAGTAATTTAATGGACCAGTTAACATTTATAATTAGGGATATTTTGGTCTGGGCAGGACGAAGAAACAAATATATTGAGCACGTGTCTCCCTCGTATACCTTCGTTGTAATTCTAAACAATAGCTTAGGAAGATGTGTTTATTCCAGACCAGATTTTAAAGGAAATAAAACATAGTACTATTCAGGGGCTGGCTAGATTTTTCCATTTACATCATTACTTGTCTCCATGGTAACTGATTGTGCAAATGGGATTTGTCCTATATTAGTTTGATTTTTAGTTTAAGCAATACAAAACAAATGTTCCAGATTTACATTCAAAATGATTTAAAATCTGTCCACTGACATCCAATGTACTGTGATATATTACGCAATAACAAATTGCATTTTATGAATAGGAAGGTGTTTTGATTCTAGGGCTGGCTGTTATCTCCTTACAGATTTCCTGAGAGTAGGTGTGTGTTTCTGCACAGTGCAGAGTCCTAAAGTTCCATTTTAAGAACAAATTTGGTTATTTTCCCAGATAACCCACACAAAATTTACAGTGGATTAGTAAATCTTCATAGATACATATGTCTTGAAAAGCTGACTAATGGAAATAGCAGTTGCCAGGGAATGCTTTTATTCTTCTGGCATGTTGCATAATTAATATCATCTGTGGTGTGTTGTGAATAGCTATAACTGATATCCATGAAAACAGATTTGTAGCTTGTTAGTCTTACAAGATGGTGGGGTGAACGGTGAGGCTAGATATTTCAGATTGTACCACACCACTGGAAAACATGTTATAGCAAAACAGCAGGTACCTGGACCCAGCAAAGAACATTTGGGCCATAAAGACTCTACTTTCTGCTTCTTCACTATTCTCAATAAACCTCTTTACATGAGATACTTTATCATATAAGATTTATCTATGGTATGAAGAGAATATATTTAGCACTGAAATGTGCAATCAGCCTGTTCAGTGGTTACATACAGTACAGTGTGTATGCCAGGCAAGATGTTATAGAAATAGAATATATGAAATCTTTAATTGTAAAAATAATTGCCTTTTTATTTTTTTTACTATTTTAGGACAGCAGTTGTTGGCAATGGAAAGCCAGTTACCATTTAAAATCATGCTCCTCATTGAATAATCCACCCTTAGGATGTTTGTAGTTACGTAATACTGCTTATATTGCATTATGCGACTCAATTTCCCCATTTCCAGTCATGCCCTTGCGTAATTTTAATTTTACATGGGCCGATACTTACCCTTGAACCACAGCTGCCCAGGTTATCCAGACTTGCACTGAACTTCAGTGACAAGCAGAGAAACCACCAATTAACACTAAGAACTCAGCGAAAGACTAGGTTTCTCTCCAACTACTGTTTCCATGGACACAGACTGGAGGAGAAAAACTAGTTAGATAATCGGCCTTGGGATGGTGATTCTTTTCACTTAATGTGTCAGAAGTTTAGTCAGTTGTTACTCTGTAAATACATATGTTTTTGTAAGATTCTCCTTATAACACCCCCTGACCTCTTTGGCTGTATGTGTTAACACCCAACACTGAAACATCAGTTACTCAGCATATCATCATAGATTGTGACAACATACATAGTAAGAGTTGTGGTTTGCATGGTTTTTTTTCTGATTGTGCTTTCTTTTTATAGCAGTAGTAAGAAGTTTTGGGAAGTGGATTTTTTAAAAGCAGCATTTTTGGAGTCGAGGGGGCCGTTTTGTTTGTTATAAGGCAGCTGGACACAGGAAGCATCATAAGGGGAGCAAATAGTGTAATGGTTTGCAAGGTTTGCAAGCAGAATGATAATAATTCTCAAGCAGTTTTCTGGAAACCCTCTAATTACCTGACAAAACAATCTCATTGATATGCAGAGACTGCAGAGCGCTTGCCATACAATCATGCTAAGCACCCCTATAAATCTGCCTCAAACCAGCTGCCTGTCTGGTGGCGTGGTATGCAGAGAAGGAAGCTGACTGTGAAAAGGACGGTCATTGTTGGCTGTGGTGAATAATGCAGCATTGTCTGTGTGTACAGATCTCTTAGATGGATCGATGCCTCTGCCTTATTAAACTCCTACTGTGGCTCGCAAAATGTGTGTGTTATTTTGCCAAATGTGCTTTTAAGAATGAGCATTCCTTTAAAGGGAGATCAACTTTTTGTCAGACTACTACGGGATATAATATAGTGGCTTGAATCGTTTGTGTGTCTGATCCTGTTGGTCTGATTTGCCTTCGTGTTGCCATTGCAAAAAGAACAGGGGGCAACTTGCTCATTAAGGAACTAAAGGAGAGCAATAGCTTGCAGACTTTGTCTATGGATCTTAGTTTTAGGAGTGACTTGTCCAACCTCAGTAACTTATCAATATAAATGCATCTTATATCATGATTATTTAACTGTTGTAAAATAAGTGTATTATCTATCATTATATTAATATATATCAGATAATAGAACATTTGTAAAAACTAGCCTTAATAGCTAATTATTTAAATAATCAGTTGACCTAATCTTGGAGCCCGAGGCAATAATGGAAGAAGGACATTGGTGTGATACCAGCATACACACAGATTAGTAAAGATAAATTAATAAGATGAGACAAGATAAACTTGATTGATCCCAGGGAGGAATTCTTGATGAATGATGATGATGATGATGATGATGATGAATCAAATTACAGAAATATTTCATGAACCTATACTAACTCTAGTAACACAGATATTTATTTAGATTAAAGGGCTTTGGGTCATTTATGTTTTCGTTAGGCATTTGGGTTTAAGTCACATGGTGCTGAGGATCGTGTTTTGACTGTTGTAAATTATTGAATGCTTCTGCTGGGTGGGGGGGGGGTTATTAATTTATTTAAGTCCACTCAGCACATAGCGAAACTGGTTAAGAAATCAATTATGTTGCTCGTGGCAAGAAAAGCATTATTCAGATTGCAGATTTTTAACTTTTACTTTATACAGTTCCGTTTTTAACATGTCAGTAGTCATTTTGCCCAGTAATATGTTTCACACAATGTTTTAGCAGCGACTTGTTGTGGTGCATACAAACAGGGTAGGTCAGGAGTAGGGAACCTGATCCATGGAGAGCCGGTGCGGGTTTTTGGGATAACCTCTTAATCACCCAATAATAAAGCAGTGGTTCTCAACTCCAGTCCTGGGGAGCCTCTGTTATTGGCTGATTGAGAGGTCATCCCAAAAACCTGCACCCACACCGGCCCTCCATGGATCAGGCTCCCCACCCCTGGGCTAGGTAATAGTCCTCTGTGATGATTTTTTTTGGTAACACTGCCCGCTAAACTAGCAACAAAAAAAAAGTTTTCATGAAGCACAGGGAAGGTTTTTCGTCCACATTTCAGTTTTGCCCCGTTGTGCAATGTATTTTGGAAATGAATGGACAATGACTTGTTTGATAACCCCTGAAAGTAGTGCTTGGAGAAGTGTGCTTGGGCTTGCATGAAATATTAATAAAGTAAAGGCTACAAGTTTTGTTTTATTATTTGTTTTTGTCAAGTTTTGTAACGATTGTATAACCTCGTGAATTGCAATCATTCATATAAATGACAAATGCATTTTTTCATTTATTTGCTTTCCTCTGACTTGATGTTTGTCAGAGTGCCCAAAATCTATTTTATTTTATTGTGACATGGATGTCGTCCCAGTGGTTTTTCTTGACAGGTTAACTAGACAATACTGGGGAATCACCTGGCATTGCATTCTGTGTTTTATTGTGCATTCAGCCAGGTAATTGAATGTGCTCTATTGAGGAAATAAAAAATGTTCAGTGCATTCAACCCAGAAAGGCAGTGAAATGGAGCCTTGGTGACTCATAATCTTTAATGGGGCTGCTCTCTTTGGTTCAGTGAGGCTTATTGACTGGCATGCTTCAGCTGGAAATTGAGAAGCACTCTTTAAAAAATTAAAATTATGCTTCTTCAAAGCGTCACGGCCTGGAAATTTTTATTGCCTCAACAATAAAAACAAAAACAGAAGCAGGGAACCAAGAGTAGAAAACTTCAAAGCACATCTGCTTCCTTAAAAAACATGAGCAATACTTCCTCAGAAACTGAAAGCTTACAGTTTAATTTCAGCACAGCAGTAAGAAAAGCTGAATTGTAGCAGTCAGTCTGCATACACAACATATCTTTGATCTTTTTAGCTTCCACCTGTGGATGAAAGATTTACGCATATAATTCAGCTGTATGTGTATAACATAGTCCAGACACTGCAAAGACGAAAAAAAAATTATGACCTAATTATTCTTTAGGATGATCATAGCTTTATTGTATTTTTGATAGTTCTTAATATTTTAGAAGGTAAGACAAATTACTATGATTATTTTTCCTTATATAGTAATACACTATATTGCTAAAAGTACTGGGACACCCCTCCAAATCATTGAATTCAGGCGTTCCAATCACTTCCATAGTCACAAGCACCCAGGCATGCAGACTGCTTCTACAAACATTTGCAAAAGAATGGGTCACTCTCAGGAGCTCAGTGAATTTGTGGTACTGTGATAGGATGCCACCTGCGCAATAAGTCCATTCGTGAAATTTCCTCGCTACTAAATATTCTACAGTCAACTGTTAGTGGCATTATAACAAAGTAGAAGCATTTGGGAACAACAGCAACTCATCCATGAATTGGTAGGCCACATAAAATCACAGAGCGGGGACAACATATCGTGACTGTGCAGAAGTTGTAAACTGTCTGCAGAGTCAATAGCTATAGACCTCCCAACTCCATGTGGTCTTCAGATTAGCTCAGGAACAGTGCGTAGAGAACGTCATGGAATAGGTTTCCTTGGCCGAGCAGCTGCATCCAAGCCCTGCATTAAATGCATTGCAAAGCGTTGGATGCAGTGGTGTACAGCACGCCGCCACTGGACTCTAGAGCAGTGGAGATGTGTTTGGCAGTTGCCAGGAGAACGATACTTGCCTGATTGCATTGTGCCAAATGTAGAGTTTGGTGGAAGGGGGATTATGGTGTGGGGTTGTTTTTCAGGAGTTGCCCTTGGCCCCTTAGTTCCAGTGAAAGGAACTCTTAATGCTGCAGCATTGTAAGCCATTTTGGACAATTTCACAGTTTGGGGATGGCCCCTTCCTGTCCCAACATGACTGGGCACCAGTGCACAAAGCAAGGTCCATAATGACATGGATGAGCAAGTCTGGTGTGGAGGAACTAGAGTGGAGACTGTGAGCCAGGCCTTCTCCTTCAACATCAGTACCCGAACTCGCAAAAGCTCTCCTGGAAGAATGATAAAAAATTCTCATAAACACACTCCTAAACTTTGAGGACAGCCTTCTTTGAAGAGTTGAAACTGTGGGTCATATTAAACTCCATACTAAAGCCTATGTATTAAGAATGGGATGTTCGTGTGTATGTAAAGGCAGGTGTCCAAATAATTTTGGCAATATAGTGTATATGGCGTTTGATCGGAAGGTCGGCAGTTCAAATCCCATGGCCAGTGGAGTGATCGAGGCCACTAACTTGCAATAGCTCCAGGGACTGTCTAGCCCTGTTTGCTAAAAAGAAAAAAAAACATCACTTTTTAATGAAAGTATCTACTCAATAAATAAAACATGTAAAAAGACCCCTACACGGTAATGGGAGGAAATCATTTGGACTGAAACTGTGGGGCAGTGACGTGCCCAGACCTTTCAGGTAACGGGTGCTCAGATTGGGAGCTGTGGCTAACCTGTATTTTTTGCCGGTCGGGGTGAATTTTTGTGATCGGGGGAGGGGGCGTCCCCGTTGGTTAGCTTTCACAGTTGGCTGAGGGGGATTCCCCTTTGGGAGATTTTGTGTAATCATCGGCTATCAAAACAGGCACTCGGAGGGGGCTTTTCCACTCGTTCAAGCGAAAGAGGCGGGTGCCCCAGGCAGCCCGGTCCCCTCCTGCATGTGTTTTGGGGATTAACAAAAGGCCGCTGTTTCAGTGCAGCGCTGGGCACCTTGGTCTGGGCATTTGCTCTTGGTCCTGGCAGACAGAGAGAAGCCAATTTCGAATGACTAGTAGTTGGATCATTACAGTACACAAAATTCATGGTTTGCTACAATTTTGGTACAGCAGGGAAAATTAAATTTTGTTTTTTTTTTTTAATTATTATTAAAACTGCAAACTAGAGGTATACAGATGTTCTGTGACAAATCAGTTATTAGGGTGGCGATTCATTTACTTTGGTGTGTAATGTCAGAATCGATTTTTGAGGGCAAAATCCTCCTTGAATATAAATATACTACTATATTACATCTGGGTTGTATCCTGTCACATTAACGTGCCTTTAGGTGCAATGTAACAGTGCTGAAATGCGAATTTCTGAAATGTAGGATCATAGAGAGGTGACTATCAGCCGTTTTCGGTGTTGGATGATGAGGGATTTCTCAAAGCACCGGCCTTAGGTTACTTCAGGTCGGGTAGCATGCACTGGTACAGCGAGATACCACACTTACATCGGCAGCGACATTCATGTCTCTGGTGACATGTCCTATGAAGTCAGTAGACGGATTGGGAGAGCCTGGGGGGTCATGAGGTCGCTGGAAAGGGGTGCGTGACACTCAATATTTTTGTATATTGGGAACGTCCAGGTTTTCACAGTCCTGGTGGCTCGCTGTTTTGCTGTATGGCTGTGACACATGGACGCTGCCACGTGTTTATGATTCATTATGAAATCTGGTCTGCACATCGATCTTTTGTGTTCCACAGAGTGAAAAACTGTCATCGTTCTACTAATCAGTACCTGCAAGCTTGGGAAGTTTTTTCGCCTGTGTTATGGCTTAAGTGGTGATTCTGTTAACTTGGGACAAGCATGGTTACGCACCAATGTTTACGTATCCTTGCATATATGTGGTGGTGGCAGATTCGTCAATTTTAGAAAAATTAAACTGTAAATATTCGGAATTGTCCATGATTCAGGTTACTTAAAAATATATACTTGAAGAGCAGTCTCTTTTCATAAGGGATTCAATTTTATATTCATAAGCTGTTACCCTGTTACAACTGCATGTTTGAATTATTTAACAAACTTGCGTTTCAGGTCCTTTTCCTTACATGCCTTTGATTCATTTTATTTGGCTCTCCAGACTTGATAGATCTGCTCCCGTCTGCTACAAAAATAAGCTTATGTGACTGCGTTTGTCACCAATTAACAGGATCACCAGAACATCCCAAAACCCTTATTTTGTGGTGCCATCACTCGTTACCTTTCCTTCGCTCCAGAAGTTTTTCCGAATTCTGGATGTTGAAGTGCTGTCCTGATACCTTAAGGGAACGAGTCATCGAGGGGCGATTCTCGCTTAAATCAACCCTGTGGAAATCTAGTCTAGAGTCCCCTTTCTGGAAGAGAAATTCACCTTTGGTGACGCCCATGCATGATGTGGCAGCAAAGCTTCTACTTCAGTGATGATTTCATGCATACGGGCAGAGTGGAGGATGCAAGTGTGTTCCAATACCACTTTTTGTTCACACTCCCTCCCTCGCTCACTTACTTCCCTCATCAGCTTCCAGAACTTTCAACTTTAGACAGCAAGTCATTGAGGGAGGGAGCCGTCAGAGGTCCGGGATACAGCCCCTAACGCCGGCAATCCCACCAATTAGGTAGAGCTTCCTTTATTTATTTGTTTTTTTTCTGTATAGTGCAGCAGTTGCCCTTTTGACAGTTTACATTGGCTTGATCTCCCTGTTTAATAGTAACAATAAAAATTAATGTTCCTTAATGTTCTTTGTATTGCATTATTAGTGTGTAACATGACCATATTTGGCTGGGGACAGGACACAGGTATCAAAGCAAAGCTAATATGCACACAGAAAGTATTCTGACTGCAGAAAAATGAATGTTAACATGAAACAACGTGAAATCCTGGACATTTCAGGCATTTTTAGGTCTCAAAACAGAGGAAACGTCCAGGAAAAACAGGACGTATGGTCACCCTAATATTCTGTAGTTAAGTTCTCATATTTGTAATATTTGTGATTATAATTGAACTGTATCATCTTGGGGCCAACGATTTACACCCCTGTAAACACAATTAGGAACCAGTTAGGAACCAGTAAACCAAAGGCAGTATCCTGTCAATGTGTCTGAATAACAAATCCCAAAATAAGCTTATTTGTGGAAAATAAATATAAATATGGAAAATAAATAAAAATTTAAAAATAAGGCTACATCAGAGCTAAAGCTGTTTTCCATACTTGCGTATCTGTAGGAGGGATGTGCAAATCCATCCTGAAATTCTGTCAGTCTGAGTGTTTTCATTTTTGATTCTAATGCTCAATGCTCAAATAACATGTTTTTTAACATAAAACATTAAATATTTATATTTATATAGGGAGCAGGAAATGAACCACTAACAGGCAGCGCTGGTCATTAGGAGGGACAAAGAAAAATAAGTGGAAAATGTAAGAAACGATTGACCTCCCCACCCCCCCACACCCCCACACCCCCACCCCATGATACAACCTTTGTATTACTCGGTAGTGGATTGAAAAGAAAATCAGTGGTTTCTCCCATTGCTAATCTGCGACTGAGCAGTAAACACCGTATAGCCTCAATCTGGTCTGAATTTCCTGACAAATACTCCTTAAATGCCACAGGGAGGCACAGGTTGTTGCAGAGGCTCTTTCTACCCGGCTCTGGTTGTACACACACTCAGATGATGTCATCTCACTCGGATGATGTCATCTCACTCGGATGATGTCATCTCAAATCAGTTAACATTTTGGATGCATTTCCTGCAGCTTTCTCGCTTCTCCAGTGTGACTGACTGTAACCAACTTTAACCCTAAGGAACTGACAGCCAAAATTAGCATAATGTTTTCCGTGTTGAATATCCACTTTTGAATTTATATTCTGCCAGTGTAAAGAAATGTAACATAAATAATGTAACCGGACAGTACACGACACATTTTGAGAATTGTTTCCATTCATTCTTCCATCCATCTTCTAACCTAGTTATTTCGGTGAGGGGGGGGGGGGGGATCGTATTGTAACTTTAATTAGATGTGGAAACTCTTCAGGTCCATATTTTGATTTGTCAGATACCACATCTGGGTCACATTATTTCGCTAACCTCATTCTATGTACACATCGTGATTACTTTTTACAGTAGTAAAATGAAATTATTTTAGCTTCCATGCAATTAAAATTTAAATAATGTAACCGGACAGTACACGACACATTTTGAGAATTGTTTCCATTCATTCTTCCATCCATCTTCTAACCTAGTTATTTCGGTGAGGGGGGGGGGGGGGATCGTATTGTAACTTTAATTAGATGTGGAAACTCTTCAGGTCCATATTTTGATTTGTCAGATACCACATCTGGGTCACATTATTTCGCTAACCTCATTCTATGTACACATCGTGATTACTTTTTACAGTAGTAAAATGAAATTATTTTAGCTTCCATGCAATAAAAATTTGCCGTTGGCCAAGGGGACTTGGTTTTCTTTCAGGGAAAATACCACTTTTGTTATTTATTGTTAACATAAAATAGTTCAAGACACTGTCAAGAAAAAAGAAAAGACAATTTTAAGTAATATCTCATAGCTTTGTCAGCAGATGAAGAATTCCAGAGAGAAAAATAACTATTGTTTGGCTTCTGAATGAACCTTTATAATTGGTCAAGCCAGGCTTTTCTACAGCTCATGTACTTTATGGTTTTCTATAGGAAGCCTTGAGGGTTAGTCTTGGTCAAGGACTATAGTGATGTAATGGGAGTGTGTGGCAATGAAACAAGCAGGACTCTGTTCAGCGTAGCAAGACCTGAGGGAACAGCACGTACACAGTAAGCCTCACTTTCTGAACCTGGCACGTTAAGACGGAGCTTTAAAGGGCAACCAGGTGACAGACTCTGCAGCGTGGGCCAACAGAGGGCGTCGGGGCCGACGGACAGGGTGAGGCTCTGTCCTATCGGTGACTTCTCAGCTTACCGGGCCAAAAGGGGTTTAGGCTCTCTGCAGTCCGACCAGTTAACTGGGTTAGCACAGAGATAACCTGTGGTCGGAGAAAATCTCATGGACAGATGCATTCGGGCATCTGCTGACTCCTGTGTAGAATAAGGGGCTTCCTGTGAACATGTGACACGTCTGCCTAGTCAGTGGAGTGTGGCTATAAGGAGGACTCTCACGGAAGCGGCCTGACAGCCTGCAGCCCGGTGTCAGCCGGATTCCATTTTGATCCCTCGAGGTGCCGTGTCGCTCCCTGATTCCCATCTTGTTTTCCCTCGGCTCAAAACGGTGTCGTTTGTCACTTTTGTCGAAAGCACACGGTGTCCTGCGTTTTGACTCCACCCCCCTCCTTTTTAAGTGAGCTTATTGTGTCGCTATGACGGTCTGTGACATCAAACCTTTTAGAAGCCACTGTTTACCATGTATTTGGGCAACACGCTACAAGGTGGATTGTCTTTCAGAACTAAGTAACCATTGTGAAGTGCATTTGATGGTGCTGTGTGTTTTGAAACTTCATTTTTTCAAATTACTGATGTTAGGAAGTGCTTGTCAGAATAAAGTACCTCACAAAATCTGACTTTGATGGTAAAAATAATATTGACCCATCTCTCCACCTGCCTGTGAAAACAAAAGCCCTAGAGCCAAGGATCTTCTCAGTGGCCAGCGGGCTGCCTCTCCATGCCTGTGATCGGAAGGTCGCTAGTTTTGTGCCAGATCTTGGCAGAATAGTCACGTCTGTGGGTCCTTGAGCAAAGCCCTTAACCCCCAGCTCCATGGGTGCTGCTATGGGTGGCTGCCCTTTGCTGCCAAGCTTGCTCGTGTGCATGCGATCATGGCCGGGCAGTGGTTATGGTGAGGCGCGTGTGTGTGTGTGTGTGTGTGAGACCATGGCCAGCACTGCTCTGCCTCTGTGACCATAATGGCTGCCGCTGTTCCTGGTGTGTTAGAGAGCGGCAGAGCTTGTTTTCCAGCCCGCTCTACTTTCCGACCGTCTGTCTCGCATTCTGTGGCACTGGCCTGTATCTCAGGCTTGAGGAGGAAGGGGACAGAGCGGACAAGGGGGTGATTAATTACCATGCCCGCCTGAGCAGACAGACAGCCCTGTGAAACACCGAGAAACTCGACTTTGTCCACTCACGTGATCATTTACTGCTCCATTTACCTTCTGCGACCTGCCTGCATGACAACACGACCTCTGATCAGAGCCCGGACAGCAACAGAGCCTTAAGATCCAGCGGTGGGGCTCTTTTAGTCCAAAAATAGCAGCACGTCCTGCTTCATGTGATTTTTACCGAACAAATCTGAAATAGCCGTCCTGGGATTTCTGATAGTGAACGATCATGTCTTAGACTGGGATCACTTTCGATCCAGAACAGAGATTTATTAGATTAGCCACCATTGTGTCAGTCCAGTATCACCAGTTGTTTCCAGAATAGAGCTGCGGTGGAACAGCAAACTGTCCCCATTTTTGTATTTTTACACGTGTTTCCGCTGCTGTCACCCCAGGGAGAACGGGCTCACTTTTCAGCTGTGCACAGGAAGGAGCAGTGAACCTGCACTGTCCCCTTTGCCGGCCTGCAGTGTAATAATGTGATCCGGTGGATAGAAATCACACAATGTCTTCCTTGACAGGACAGCATTTCTCTGCTGCCTGGAATCCTGTGTGACAGCCACAGCGGGCTGTTAAGGGACTTTTGCCCTCAAAGCGATTACCTATTTGGACATTTTAAACCAAGAATATAACGTCACCTTCAAACTTATTTAAGCCCTTTAAGAAATGCAAAAACTTCTAAAAACAAGTAATGCAAGTACTTAGCTACATTAATATTTTCCAACATGTAATAATTTAAAATTCATTTTACTTAATAAGTCGATAAAAACAACTAAAGTAACGAGTCAACATGAGGTAACACATATCAACAATCAGATCTGAGTAATTCAGGTCCAGGGAGAAAAAGTTCAGACCAAGATTTTGTTTCAACCAACCATAAAGAGTCACAGTCACAGAGTATACAACTGCTTGGTTGAAACAAAATACCGGTCTGGACTTATACCCTGCGGACATGAATTCCCCAACTCTGTCAACAATAAGTATATTTCAGTAACGTTTGGTCGTGTTAGAGGTTGGTAAGTAGATGCCGATGGATCTCGCACCCCCCGCCCCCTCCGTACTGGAGCTTTCCTTCAATGCTTTCCCAGTCTGACCTTTAAGAATATGGATCTTATGCTTGGCTACTAAGTCAGAGCTATGTAGGGCAATTAATCAAATTTTAATTCCAATTATGATTTTGGCTTCCAGCAATTATTCTAAACAAAATAACTAAGATAAAACAATTATTGTGCCGTTTTCGTTTTGTGATGATGCTCCCTTTTCGTCTTTTTGTCTTGTGTAATAAATATAGCCCCCCTCTCCAGCTCCTTTTCATCTGTTTCTTAGTTGGATTAGATTTAGAGTCCAGGAAATCCACTGTTAAAAAGACAGATATTTCCAAGGTCAATGAGTAATTGTATTAAATAATCGTAATTATGATGTTTGCCATAATGAAGCAGACCTAGTACCATGCAACACATATGGCTCAGTGGGTTAGGCTGCTGTCTGTGTTCAGAGGGTTGCTGGTTCAAATCCCCAGCTCATGTCACTGTAGTGCTCTCCTTGTTTTAGTGGTGCCTGTCCCTGCCCGTGATGGGGAATTGGGGTTTGGTTGGCGTATAGAGAGAGCAGTGTGCCATTTCTGGTTAAGCGCCCGTGGTCGAACCCGGTTGTGGGCTTGGCAGAGGAGTCACATGTCTTCTGGGCCTTTAACCCTCCAGGACCCCCTGGCTTTGTTCTCAACTATATATGTGTGCATGTCTCCAATGAGAGAAGATGGGTTATCTGAGATCCGCTCCCATATATGTGTGCAAATAGCAGATAAAGCATTTCATTCATTCAATTCTTTGCTTGCTGAAATTAAAGTTTGTTTTTCTATGAGTGTAGGTGTTTAGAGCATCTGGTGTGCAAACTGAGATCTGTTACAGTGGTCTTTAAAAGTATTTAAGGTCATTTTCATTTTAATTTAAAAATTGAATGAGGTCAGCACCCCTTTGTTTCCTTTCCTTTGTCTCCTTCTCGAGTTGGTGCCGAATGACAAATGGATTGACATGCGTGCTGCCAAATTTTTATGCTCCGGTGAAACAGGAAGCTGAGGAAGGAAACAATATCATTCTCTGAAACTGAGACGAACACAGAGTGCCCAAGCAGGATAGAGTTAGGCTGCTTTTATTTGTGGTGCCATTTTCACAACTATATTGGCTATTAAAAAGAACAGAAAAGGGTAACTTGTTGGCTGTTTTACCAAATTGTGTATTTATCCTTATCAGGAGTGTTTCTGGAGGGTGTGGGCGAGACAGCTGCGAAATCTAAACCCAGAAAGCAGACGATTGGTTGACAGATAATTTATATGTCTCTGATTGGATGTTTAGAACATTCTTGCCTAAACTGTGGATTA
This sequence comes from Paramormyrops kingsleyae, assembly GCF_048594095.1. Taxonomy (NCBI): domain Eukaryota; kingdom Metazoa; phylum Chordata; class Actinopteri; order Osteoglossiformes; family Mormyridae; genus Paramormyrops; species Paramormyrops kingsleyae. Next base: position 1,913,705 of record NC_132805.1, read on the forward strand.
TATGAATGTAGTAATCAATTATCTGCAGAGTTAAGTGTTAAAGGAGCTCTTGGGGGGGGGGGGGGGGGCAGTGTGCGGCAGAGCATGTTGGGCCTCTGTGCCCGTGATCGGAATGTCGCCGGTTCATAATCCCACTTTTGGCAGGATCCTTGTCCCCTTAGAAAACGCTCCGGGGAGTGAATTTCACTTTCACCTCTACATGTGTGTCTCAAACACACAGCACATTAAGACGGAAGTGGTACGTTTTGTTTCCAGAAAGATTCCGATAAATCCTGTTGTGTCTGAAGACGAGTCATGTCTCTTGGCGAGAGAGTTGAAGACTCTGGGGAGTGGTGGTGTTCTTTATGGTGCCATCTCTCAGCTATTCTGTCTGTTAGTGCTGCGAGAAGGAGGACCTGAGCAGAGGAGCTCACTGATAATGGAGGACCTAAGCAGAGGAGCTCACTGATAATGGATGATCTAAGCAGAGGAGCTCACTGATAATGGAGGATCTAAGCAGAGGAGCTCACTGATAATGGAGGACCTAAGCAGAGGAGCTCACTGATAATGGAGGATCTAAGCAGAGGCGCTCACTGATAATGGAGGACCTACGCAGGGTTTTCAGGTAGCGTAAGGGCCTCCTAAAGCCGGCTCTCTTTCCATACTTTCCCTACCGTGTGTTATTTTCAGGTCAAGTCATGTCAAGTTAAGTGGACTTAACTGTTGTATCATCTCTATGCATCTATACTGTGGAATGTGAAAATGTTCCCCTAACACTACATTTAGATATACAGACAGCAAGTGACAATATTTCGCAATAGTTTTACAGTATTTTCACAATATCTTTAAAACATGCAAAAACATAAGATAATGAAAAACAAGCGGGACTGGACTAAAACTAAAACACTTTTTTTGTGAAGATTTTTACAACTTAGAAACTGCTTTGGTTCATAACCTTCTGATTCTTAATCAGCTTGTATGGCCTTCATGAGTTGACCTTCCCTACATCAGTCCCTTCCGTTCTGCATACTTTCCATGCTTGTGATGTAGTCCATCATACTGTAGCAGTATGGGCATGGGCACGTTTTCAGGTCATTCCATTTAATGTGCTCCCATCTGGCTAATGAGTTATGTGTCAGTTGGTGCAGTGACGCAGACAGTTGGATCTATAAACAACATGAAAAGGCCTGTGGGCATGTATCGCAGATGGTGGCTAATTGGCGGCACCAGAGAGAAGAACTGTCCGAGAGCAAGGCAGGATTGATCAGTGGTCATTATTTCTTCTGTTCACTTGAGGTCGTTGCCGTCTTGAGGGAAGCCATGTGATCTGTGGATCGGTGGTAGCTATATGGCGTCACGCCGCACGCATGTCGATGCTGGCCGTCAGGCAAGCCCCCGCTGGGGGCAGGAACACCTTGATGATTAAATGAATAATTCAGTAATTCAGCCGGTGTGCGGTCAGGTGCTCCCGTTCATCACAACAACCTGGAAATGGCACTATATCACAGCCGCGGTCTCCGATTCCTCGCCAATAATGTATGCTTTACAGTGGGAAGGGCACCGTGATCTCAAGCACTGTTCACCACAATCAGAGGATTATGGAACTTTAATAATTCCTCAAGTTCCTTTACCTGTGAGGAAAAGGAAAGTAAGAATTCCATTGTCTCCGTGTGTATCCACAACAAACCACGATGGGCTACTTGTAATTAATGCTGTGCAGATAATATTGCATGCTGCATGCACTCGCGTCAGCAGAAAATATTGATTGAGAGAAAATAAAATGATTCATATTTTGTTATTATTTTGATGTGGGGTGACAACAGGGGTGGCCATGTTCTTACTAGGGGACCATGGGCAGCCCTGGCGCCCATCTAGCTCCCCCTGCTGGCTCGGGCACCTTGGCACTGGCTGCCTGCCATTATCTACATATTTTCTGTATAATTCACTCGTGTATCGAATCATTCGACTGAGGGACAGTGTTTTGCACGTTCCCGTGTTAACAGTGATCCTCAAGTGATTTCCCTGCTTTTTCTTAAAAATATGTGCCTGTTGAACTTCTGTTTTCCATCCATCCATCCATCGAATGACCATAATTGGTTTTCCAGATCAAAATCGCAGGGAGCCCAGAATACAGAAGATGTAAGACATGGGGACACTTGGGACAGAATGCTAGTTCCTCGCTACAGTATATAGTGCATAAGAGTATCCAGATATCAGGCCGCATACGTTGTGTAACCCAGAGCTAAACAGTGAGGGAAGCTTTGACTCTTTTTACCACAAAGCAGAACAAGCAGAACAGTTCAACCTTTTCGGCCCGATTCTGAAAGAATGTGTGAGCTTGAGAGTGTCTCAGCGCCGTCCTCGCAGAGCATGTGTGCCCGTGAAAGCGGTAGGTTGGCTATTTTTATATCTCTTTACAGAGTTCCTGCCTGAAGAGGGTGGGACACTGGAAAATAAACTCTGCTTGGAGTGTCCATTAATTTTTTATTCTAGCCACCTGTCAGCACAGAGGGTAGTCATCTGACCTTCCTCCCACCCGCCCAAACGGATCCGACATCACACAAGGCAGAAATGCTTCGATTTTTCTTCCCCTTTTCCCAAAATATAACATCCTACCCTTTAACTGCACGGCAAGACGGGCAGGCAGAGTGCGGAGGGGGGGCGTCGCTCAAGCCCAGCTGTGATTCAGAGGGAATTACTGGATCCTGGCGTGGGTGCGTGTACAGTATACCGATTACGTGTGAACTCACTGGCCGCGCGTGTATACCGATTACGCGTGAACTCACTGGCCGCGCGTGTATACCGATTACGTGTGAACTCACTGGCCGCGCGTGTATACCGATTACGTGTGAACTCACTGGCCGCGCGTGTGTGTCTATGGAAAAGACCGGAGACCTTTGCAGCCACGTACCGAGTTACAGCATCAGCACGGTCGCGCGTTCTCAGCTCAGGCCCCGCGCACGCGACGGGGAAAGGAAGCGGCGTTGCAGGTGAGGTGGGAGGCGGAGGAGCAGCCTGATGGATGGAAAGGGGATGAATAAATGATGGTGAGCTGAGAGGCACAGTTGCTCATTGTCCGCTTCTGAAAAGGGGATTTACAAGAGGGGAACACAGCTGGGATGGACTGGGGGGGCCTTACAGAGGGCGTGAGCACACAGTGCCTCCCCTTCCATCACTGCCTGCTAAAACGCAGCGCATGGGAGTTTTACTTGCACAAAAATGTTCTGAGGGCAGAATGAAAAATGATTAGTTCAGAGAGATAACTGATTGGTTGGCTCTGCCTCCTCTAGTTGTTTGGACCCACCTCCTCTACAATCTGATTGGTTATCTCTCAGAACCAATCATTTTTCATTCTGCCCTCAGAACATTTTTTTGTCTAAGTAAAACTCCCACAAGCTAAAATGCAGTTTAGGTCTATCCAGTATAATGTGCTTTCCATCAATTTTCCTCTTGTTTCCACTCTGATTCTGCATGTGGAGCAGAAGGCTACGTCACTGTGCAAATGTTGTCATGGAATTCCTGCCATCCTCCAGAGAATACGACTGAAATGAGTCTGCTTCGTTTTTTCATCATTATTTATTCCTTAAAAGCACTTCACTGCAGTGTTGGTGTTCGATAAAAATGCAGTGTAGGATCTTCTCTGCACAACACGGCGGCAGGACGACTGAGATCCTGATAGATCAAAACTGTGTTCTGGCTTCTGGTTGTCAAGATCAAATAAAAACAGTTCACCCTGCAACAAAAAAATCTTAAAAATGAAGAGACGTACATCATAGCTTTATACAAATTATAGTATGTCTAATTTTTAAATGTTATTTATAGGAATATGATAATACATTTAAAGAAAAACGTTTTTATAGATTGAGCATCGCTGCAGTGGAATGTCTTGCAGGCTTCAGACGCAGGGAAGCTCTGCCCGCTACTGCAGTGAGTGTCCAGCACATTCCGCCAGCCACTCCTCATTTGTTTACCCTACTTTTTTTTAACAGTGCTGAAAATCTCGACACCCCCAGCAGCATTATTCCTGATGCACTGTACTTCCTGTAAACATTGAAATGCTGCAGATACTGAGTTAGGTCCTTAGATGGTGTGATGCGATTGGGTGGGTTCCTGTTCGCCATAACAGACTGCGAGTTTCTGTATGATGCTAATGAGATGTTTAGCATTTACATTTACTTTTATTCTGCAGACGCTTTCGTTGAAAGCGATGTACAAGTGAGGCCAGTTGCACATTACAAACGTTTGTGCTGTCGAGGAGTCGATGTAAGCGGAGGTGCAACTAGGCTGAGCTTCCAGTGAATCTCCAGTGTAAGCAGTATGGGAGCAGGAACTACGCAACATCTTCCAACAAAGCAAGAACCTAATAGAGAGAGAGACAGACACTGTATTAATCCCTTAGAGGGAAATTGTCTTGTTACAGCAACATCAACAACAATATGTAACATCACATACAAACATGCCATATACAGGTATGTTTATAAAAAAAAAGGCTATTCAGTGATTAAAAGTGCTACATTAAGGGTGAGTAAGGAGGCATCGTGTTAGTAGAGGGATTCCTGGAACAGATGGGTTTTGCGGTGCGTGTTGTTTGCCCAGCTCTCCATCACCCTGCTGTTACTGACACTGTGTGATAACCATCGCTGTCATCCTGGGTTTTTGGAACCCCTGGGGGGTGGGGGGTGGGTTCTCACCCCCTTGGCATAGCATCAGCAGCGGGTGACACTGAAAACCGGCTTGCTGGAGCAACTATAAAAGCCTTTGTTTGTGTGACATAAACACTAGAAAAGGATGAGAACATACAGTCGTTTAGAATTCCACTGAGTGCTTGTATGGTTACATCTGTGATCAAAGCAGTTACTTTTTCAAAAAAAAAAAACAACAACACCTTACTCCTTTTTGTCAGTGAAACGGTGGATGGGCACCAACTGCTCGACGCGCAACAGAAGCTCAGGTACCAGGGGCTAACTAATCTAATCGGAAGGAAGCATAATCAATCACCAGCCTAACTGGGAAGGATTTTAGGTATCTGCAATCCAGTTGCAAGACGACTCAGCAGTTGAGTTTGGAGAGTCCTAAGCAATCTGTAATCCAATCAGGAATTTCAAAAGTGAGCAGGAGAGCTGCAGAAATGTGATTGACCTCGGGAATCTCTTCTGTCTTCCTCAATGCATTTGTGATTTAATTATCAGTAGATGCTGTGGTGGGGAAAATTGCACAAATAGCTGGCTAAAGATACAGCAAGCACGACGGTCTCAGAAAGACAGGCCAGAATAGCTCTTTCCCTGACCCACAAATGAGAGGCGTGCTGGTCCAGATACCTGGGGGCGTTGGATTAGTCAGCTATAAATATTATAAATTGATTGTGTCGTGCATAAGACAAGAGAAACACATAAGCAAGGCATGACACACGTAACCTTTCAGTCATGCTGTCAGCGTGTCACATTCTTACTGTGGTCCAATACACTGACAAAGTCAGTATGCATACAGAAACCATTTTAGCTAGTTAATTCCTCTTTAGCAATCACTTTTGGCTGCCATGTTAATTATTTGTCATTTTAATTATGCCAGCAAATACAGAGTCAGCATAAATAATAGTTTATAACTGATTAGAACTGTTACATTACTGAAATATATAAACATATATACTGGGGCAGCATAGTGGTTAGCCCTGGTGCCGGACCTCTCTAGGACCAGGGTTCTAGTCTCTACCCTGGCTTCATGCGTGTGGAGTTTCTGTTCTCTTCTGTCTTGTTGTGGGGTTTCCTCTGGGTTCCTCAATGTCTCTCTACAGTCCAAAAACATGGAAAGGTGAATTGGACTTGCCAGATTGTGTGTGTGTTCCCCACAATGCATTGGTGATCATTCTGGATTGTTTCCTGCCTTGTGCCTAAAGATTCTGGGATAGGCTGTAGAATCTGCGTGTGACAAGTGGATGTAGAAAATGGATAAGCATATATTTATACTGTATGTGGGTGTATATAACCTAATTAGAACATGTGTGTGCGTGTGTACATGTGTGTGCGTTTATTTCCCACATGCAGGGTATACAGTCATACTAAAACTTGCAGTGAAATGTAAGGTGATCAACTCCATCACAATAATAAAAAAATAATAACAAAGTGAAAGCAATAGGGACATAAATGTAACAATATATGTTACAATAATGTAAATTGGATGAATCCGTTCCAGACCCCCAAATGATCGCCTGTATAAACCCGTACTAATACATATCTAATGCTAATACCATAAGTACAAACTTTAGACCCATAAATACATGAAATAAATAAAAAAAATCGCCATTGCATACTCTGTAACGAGATCACACGCGAATACCTCTACCATACTTTGTAATTATTTCCTTTGTAAGCTGTCGTGGTTCTCACAATTTTCCTTTTTGGTTTGCTGCTATTCCTAACCTTTGGTGACTTATTTAAAAACAAAATAGAGCAACAAAAGCAAGAAAAAAGAGAGAATATGTACTGCACAGTTCGGTGGGTATGCTCACTACGGGACCGTTAGCGGTAGACTGACTCATACGCACTCATTCTCCCCGCCGTTACGCGTAAAAAGGCTTCAGCACGAAAGGGCTGGTTGGTCGAGAACCGTAAATACAACCGAGAACCGAATTGTACGATATGTGAGACGTTCAGGAACCGAGGTTCCACCGCATTTAGCAAATAAGGAACAGAAAGTTACACTGAAAAAATGACCAGTGATGTGCAACACAGTGCAAATAAAGTGCGTTGTGCATAAATATGGAGTGAATGTTAAATTATAACTGTCAATGAAATATTTAGTAAGCTGACGGCTTGAGGGTAGAAGCTGCTTCTGAGCCTCTCAGTTCTCGCTGAGATACAGCAGAAGCGCTTACCAGACCTCCGCCTGCTGAAGAGGTGGTGCTTCGGGTGGGTTGTAGGTGTTAATGTTCACTCCTCCGAGGGTAGCATGGGTGCCATGCATTGAGGGTGACACCTATCGTGGAATTAATTGAGTATTCCAAATTTGGGGGAAACGGTGTAAAATGTATGGCAAGTATTACTGTGGACAGCGGAGTACTGGGGGTAAAGTTCCTTACCTGCTACATGCCATGTTGTAGCAAAATAGTTCACTTTGTTTTCATTTACTTTACTGTAGACAGGACAGTGAGGTGTGTCCTCTGATGAAACTCATTGTATAGCTTTACTGTAATACTACTTTCGCTTGTTACTGGGCATTTATCGGAAGCTCAGCCTAGCTGCACTTATGCCTAAGTGATGCCTTGACAGCTGTATGGTTGTATTATTCCATTCTCTCACTTTTATGTCACTTTGGGCAAAATTGTGTGCTACACAAATCAGTGACGTGTAGATATGTGTTTCGTTGTGTTTCCCTGTTTATGAAAGGCCTGACGTATCTTCATCTGTATGTCTGCAGTAGACGCTTGGTGGTTGGCCAGCAGGGAGATGTTCCATGGGAGCCTCGTTTCTGCTGCAGTTACAAGCCTAAAGAGTGATGATCTCTGAGGAGAAGGCCTCCTTCATGGCCCAGAAGATGTCCTCACCGTCCCGCAGCAACAGCAGTGGGTCCTCCAAGCATGACAGCCGGCAGGTGAGGCCGACGACCCGAGATGCAGTGCCCTCCGGTGGGCTGGTGACGTCATGCGTCCTGCAGCTCTCAGGATGTAAATGAAACGTTACACATGAACTCCATCTTCCCCCAGTTAAACCAGATAATGTTGTTTCCTCAGCATACTCAATCTATACCATTTGAACCCACAGATCCATTCCATCAGATTGATGGTATTATTGATATATTAATAGTCGGGGGTGCTGTAAGGGGGGAAAGTTAGGGCCATCCTGAGTGACAGGGGCCCAAAAAATTGTAACATGGGTTGGGGGCCCAATAGAATCTGCTTTCGTAGGGCCAAAATCGCTAGCGGTTCCCCTGTTAATAGTATTAATAATTACTATAATTTTATTAATAATAATTAAAATAAAAAGTGCACCCACAATCCATCTTCCATCCTTCTAAAGATTGTATGTGCATGGTGGGGGGGGGGCAGCATCTGGAAAAAGGCTGGGGTTCACCCAGGCCGAGACACCAATCTATCTCAGGAGAATTTAGAGACACGCAGTGAAGAAACCAGTGAACCCAGAGGAACTGCACAGTGCTCGGGGAGAACATGCAAACGCCACACACAGAGGCGAGGCGGGATTCGAACCCCTAACTTGGGACAAGTAAGGAAACAGCCAAGTCACCGTACTGCCCAAATAAAAAGAATTACTACTATTGTTGAAACTTTAAGACTTTAAGACCTCAAAGGGCAAGCATTGAAAACTATTCTCAGAAGGACAAAATGCCAGTGAATCGTGTCAGCGTTATTTATTTTATATTTTTGGTAACATTTCAGTGATACATAGGGTTAAATAGACATAAAAGGTCTGGATGTCACTTTAAAGGGCGAGATAGATGGTGGGTAGATGATGATCAGAACAGCAGTTAAGGGCACATCCAGTTAGGTGTCGCGTATTTAGATCTATTTTTTCACAAGTAGGAAACTCTTTCAGAGGGTCTCTTCAGGGCATCTGCAGTTGGTGAACACTTAGTGCCCTGAGAAACCCATACAGACGCGTGGAGAAGAACAGAGAACTGCCATGAACCGGGGGGGGTACGAAGCAAACACACTGCCTAATAATGATTATTATATTATGTGTCAGTTTAAATGCATAGTGTGGGTTAATGTTTATTGCTTACAGTCTGCTATCGGTTTCCATTTAAAAACAGAACTGTCTTGCTTAGTGTAATATCGATCCAGGACAGGAAACTGTGTCCATGAATCTTTTGCTGCCAGTTCGACTGTACAGGCCAATGGAGTTGGACATTTTAAGTAACAACGTTTTCTGGCCCTGCTTAAGGCCAGGGCTGCCATGTCGGAGCATCGGTACCTTGTGTTTTCTCTGGATCACAGCTGCATACGCTGTCCTGACTCCCAGCACAAACAGACACCCGACACTGCCCCTTATGATCTGCGGCTCTCTTCACTCTTCACCAGAGATTATAGGCTCATAAATGTTACATTAATCCCAGCGAATTTGTAACAGCATGTCGCTACACAATTTTTCATATTATATTTTGCCATGGGGTGTCTTTAAACAGCAGGAGCTTGGACATTTAAAGCCTGAAATCAAATCAGATATTAAACAAACCAAAAGGTCCCTGGATCTCAGATGCAGCATGTTTTTGAGTGCCAGAGTTAGCATTAGAAATAAATGTATAGAAATCCTATATACTGTAGATGTATTTCCCAGAAGTATTAATTAGCTTCAAAATAGAAGTTGGTTGCCTGGTTGAACGCGTAACTTTGCGTGGTGTAGTTGTGTACATAAAAGGGGTGAGGGAATCTCAGGAGAGATGATGACCTCACAGTAGGCGTGCTGACCTGGATACTGCTGTAGGGCTGTAATATCATCAGGTCGTGTCATCAAGCTTATTACTCTGAGATGGAAAGTTTTTCACCATGATGCCTGTTAAAGGCAACTGTAATAATTGTCACAAGTGTGGTCTTTGAGCAATGTCCGTAACCCTTGTAGACCAAATGTCATCTGTAGATTGGACAGCTTTCCACGTTTGTGTGATTTACCCGTGGTATGCGGACGGAGCTGGGGAGGGCGGAGCTGGGGAGGGCGGGGCTGAGAAGGGGCGGAGCTGGGGAGGGCGGAGCTGAGGAGGGCGGAGCTGGGGAGGGCGGAGCTGAGGAGGGTGGAGCTGAGGAGGGCGGAGCTGGGGAGGGTGGAGCTGAGGAGGGCGGAGCTGAGGAGGGCGGAGCTGGGGAGGGCGGAGCTGAGAGTGCCATGTGAGCCTGTGTTTCTCATTTCAGATGCCCTCCAGGTACCCAGAGTTATTCTGGGTTCACTCTCATCCCCGGCAGGCAGGCTCTCTGTCCCAGTTTCTCCAAGGGGAAACAGAAACAAGAAAGACAATCATGCTTGTGCCCATTGAGAAATGGGCCAAACCGAGCACCTCAGAGGGTCTCTGAGACAGAGTCACATATAGTAGATACAGCCATGTCACATGTACAGTAGCCTCCACTGTTAGTGATAATTCAGCGATAATACGGTGGTTACACCTGTCGATTTTATTAGGCCTTTAAGTCACTGTAAACAGAGCCAGTACACTGGATGTTACACATAGGATACGCTCTACTTTCAGACTAGAGGACACAGAATTGGAATTTTAATTATATGAAGTAGAACTTCCATTCCTCAAAATGCAAAAAAGGGCAGAAGGAAATTTGATGAGATGTGGGAAGGACAGGGCAATGACAATTTATTCCGTGTGTGACATGAGATGAGATCGGATCTGACTGTCTGCCGTGGCCCAGGTCGACTCTCTCCGAAGAGGACTTGGGACTACAGTGAAAGAACATGGGGGGTGGGAGAGCTGGGAGCCAAATGTCACGCCGCTCACGAAAAACCGTACGCCAGATAAATGAATGTAGCCGGGGGTGTCGTTAGGCCTATTTCAGGGGGGCTTAAGTCTCCCTAATATGCTTTTTACCCCCCCCCCCAAATAAATGTGTATTTATTGACTTAAGTCATGAATAGTTTGCCATCAGCCACCCCCCCCCCCTCAGTGAAGCCCCTTTACACATTCATCTCACACTATGCCCCTAAGAACACAACTCAGTACAGTATTACCAGAAGCAGCTATGATATCTGCATAGTAGCATCTGAGTTACGCAAAAGAAGAACAAGACCTTCTAGAATCTAACTTAACAAAGTTAATCCAATGCTAGTACCATTAGGACAGAAGGTGTCTTTAGAAAGCTTTAGTGGTAGCAGATACAGGGATTGGGTTATACATGTAATCCATCTTATGCTGAATACTCTGTGACTGTGAAAAAAAAAATCTTGGTCTGGTGTTTTACTTTCTAGACCTGAAATTTCCACCTCATGTGTGTAGGACAGCTGGGAGATCATAGACGGACATCGGGGGGAAACCAGTCATGGGCGGGAGCCTCTCAGACAGGAAGGTTATCTACTGAAGAAGAGGAAGTGGCCGTTGAAGGGCTGGCACAAGGTAAAGCACCCACCTCGATAATGACCCCCCCCCCCCCCCCGCAGGGGATCATTACTGTTCCTTCACAGACAATAATAATGGGAAACAAATTCTCACAGAATATGGCCAGGTGTTCCAGTTGGTTTCTTGAGAATGATGTTCACTCCCCTTCCTTATCTCTACAGAGGTACTTCTTACTCGACAAGGGAATCTTGAAGTATGCCAAGTCTGGAGCTGATGTGAGTGCACGGAAACCTCTATCAGTTCCATTGCTGCTATGCATAGCTTATGCTCAAATCCTGTGCTCCTGCCCTAAATGACTGTTACAGCATGGTGGGTTTTTCATGTCAAAATGACCTTTTGTTTTCTCAGTGTGCTATAGAATGAATGGTGATTCTGTAACTCCTCTGTGTCCTGGTGCCTGTGTCATTAACTGCAACAGCAGTAAATTTCATAACGTAGGTTATGAAATGAGTGTCTGGAAGTATTTCTCCATACAGACTAAGGTGTTTTGTAATTAAGTTATGTTCTCACCTCACTGTCATGTAAAATCCTGACCACATTACTGCATGTAATGTGCAGGGAAAATGGGAGTTAGGGTAACGTCTGTTCTTCCTAGATAGAGAAAGGCAAGCTTCACGGCTGCATTGATGTGGGTCACTCGGTCATGGCCATCAAGAAGAACGGAAAGTGCATCGACTTGGACGCAGAGGACAACATCTACCACCTCAAGGTAAGACGTGCAGTATGATTACCTGGTCTGGGCTCAGCCAATGAAGATCCAAGGCTCCATTACATCTTTCAAAAGCACTGTATTGTGTCCTTTTAACACGGCATAGAAACTGGAGCCAGTGGGCCGCAAACTGTAGTCAACCCCAGAACAGAAGCCTGCACATTGCTGGAAGTGGGCTTTACTGTAGCGTGCCTGTGCTCTTGTTGGGTCGATTGTCAAGCTGCTTCCTTCGTCTGCCCACAGATTAACACCCAGGAGCTGTTTGATGAATGGGTCTCTAAGCTGCGAGATCACCGGCTGTATCGGCAGAATGCGATGGCCATATTTCCCCATGACAAGCCTCTGTTCTACCCCCACTTCGCTCCCGCATCTCCAAACCTTTCGGAGAAGGCTTCCATGAGAAAGGTGGCAAAGGCAGCTGTTACTCTGCAAAACAAACGTTTGCTATTTTACTGAAAAATACAAACACTATAAAAAAATGTAATTCAGTTAAATCGATGTTATGCAATAGAGTGGGTCGGCGGAGTTTCTAGCTTTTTGAAAAGATCAGGGGTCAAGTTTAGTTTTTAAGGAAGACTGGCTTTGGGGCAAAAAAATTCGGGTCTATAGCCCTGAGTGACTAGAACTAACGATGCTCGTGGAGTGGATTGATCCTAAAACGTTTCATCCCTAGTACAGTAAGCTCTCAATTTACATAAAACTGACTTAAATAGATCTGGACTTACTCAGAAAATATCTGACATACATCGTTTATGGAAGTGCTAACATAAAAGTTAAGTAAATTTGCACTTTATGTTTTTACTTACTTAATCAGCCATAGCTTTAAAACCACTGACAGGTGAAATGATTAACAATGATTATCTCATTACAATGTCACCTGTCAAGGGTACCATTATATAAAAAGCAAGCAGACAGTCAGTTCTTGAAGTTGATGTGTTGGAAGCAGGGAAAATGGGCAAGTGTAAGGATCTGAGCGACTTTGACAAGGGCCAAATTGTGATGGCTAGACGACTGGGTCAGAGCATCTCCAAAACGGAGGTGTTGTGGAGTGCTCCCAGTATGCAGTGGTCAGTACCCACCAAAAGTGGTCAGCCTACCAAGGGAGGCCAACCGGTGAACTGGCAACTGGGTCATGGGCACAGAAGGCTCATCGATCTGCGTGGGGAGCCAAGCCCGTCTGATCCAATCCCACAGAGCTACTGTAGCACGAATTTCAGAAAAAATGGTTATGATAGAAAGGTCAGAACACAGAATGCATCGCAGCTGGCTGCGTATGGGACTGCGTAGCTGCAGAAAGATCAGAGTGCCCATGGTGACCCCTGTCCACTGCCGAAAACACCTACAATGCTTGTGTACAATGCATGTGAACATCAGAACTGAACCATGAAGCAATAGAAGAAGCTGGCCTGGTCTGATGAGTCACGCTTTCTGTTACATCATGTGCATCGTTTACCTGGGGAAGAGATGGCACCATAATGCAGTTTGGCAAGAATGCAAGCCGGCGGAGGCAGTGTGATGCTCTGGGCGATGTTCTGCTGGGAGACCTTAATGGTTTTGATTTGGCCTGCAAATTCCCCAGATCTCAATCTGATTGAGCAACTGTGGGATGTGCTGGATAAACACGTCCAAACCATGAAGGACTTAACGGATCTGCTGCTAACGTCTTGGTGCCTGATACCACAGGAGACCTTTTTGGTCTCGTGGAGTCCAGGCCTCGACAAGTCAGACCTGTTTTGGCAGCACGAGGGGAACGTACACAATATTAGGCAGGTGGTTTTAATGTTATGGCTGATCGATGTATGTGTTCTTTAATTAGTAAGCATTACTAGTATATTTTTGGGTTATATGCATTGCTCAAGAACTGCTTGTATCTGTTGCTTTTGCAGTGGTGATAATCTATTCAGGTCATTTCATTATTTATTACGGGACCGGCACTGTTTATGTCTGCATGAAGCAGAGGTTGTGTGGCATTTCTGACGCAATGCCTTTGTGTTATTTTTGCGTCTCTTCCTGTTGTCAGGCATCCATTCCCCATGAAGCGATCATCCCTCAGGCCTTCAGCAGCCAAGCCAAGGTGACGGCCTGGCTGCAGTCCTCCGAAGACATGGATCGATGTACAAAAGGTGAGCCCTGCTAACCCTCGACCTATTGGAGAGACATTGCTGACACATTTACCCCTTCCTACCTCTCCACCTGTTTTGGCAGAGCTCTCGCTGTGTGAATCCTACCTGTTGGAGCTCCACCACCTGCTGAAGAGCATGGAGGTGCTGCACCGCACATACTCTGCCCCAGCCATCAACGCCTTGCAGGTGCCCAGGCCGTGAGGACCGCAGGGGAAGGACTGGGCTCAGGCGGCCACAAAGATTCTGCTTCTCATTCCACTGTTTAAAATGAATGTTATCAAACTTCATGTGAAATTCAAGAAACGCCGTGATATTCATGACATCAAGTATTTAGTTTGCTGGGAAACAGGAGGTCCTTAGTAAAAAGAGAAAAGTCTAAATACAACTCGTATTGTAAACAGAGTGTAAGAGACACTTGCGCTTATTGATCAGCCTGTGGCACCGTTTTCCCTTCTTTGTGGCGCTTGTAGGCCACGCTGGACAGCCCGAAAAAGGAAAAGAGGGCGTCCCGGAAATGGCGGACGAAGAATTTCGGTAAAGATAACAAAACAACACTACAGGTAAGGTCAGGCAGAAAACAGGCGGCCGTTCAGTACGTGTTTGTTCTCGTTTGGCATTGTTTAGGCGTGTGCCTCCGCAACGACGGTTCATGTTACACCCCAAGCGTCCAGGTGTTTGCTATGCTTCTGCGTTACTTACGGTGTCAGTAGCTATTTCTGTTTCAGTCAGCGTGGTTTTTTTGTCTCTGTCTGAATGAATCCTCGACATGTGTCATTGGCCCCCTGCTGTATCATCTGTCAGTTCCCTGTCAGTTTCACATGTGCCTCCCCCCCTCCCCCATTATCAAAATCAGGTTCCGAGCTGCATTTCATCCAGCTCCCTGCGACTGCACTCCTCAAACCCGAACCTGTCTTCTGTGGAGACGGGACTCGACAAGGCTGACCCGGAAGCACTGGACTCACCGCCCGACGCGGCCAAACTGCAGGAGGACTTCTGCCGGGTTGCAGACTCACGTGAGTCCTGCGTAAGAATGACGCCCCCCCACCTAGGAAGCTCACTAATGTGTCCATGTACATTCACATATACACATACCTGATTCACCTCGCTTTGACACAGTGTATATATTGGATAAACAGTAAGAAAAATCTGTGAATAGTGGAACATCTATACACTTGGTTTTAAAATGTGCCTTGGATGATCGGATCCCAAGTGGACAGTGCAAAATACGAGTGTAATCCACCACAGAGACGCATTGCGATCAGATCACTCAAGCCACTTGCCGAGGTGGTCAGGGACATTTGACCACATACCTTTTGCAGTGTGAAGACCATTGTGTCTTGATGTGACCCAGACAAGGACGTCACAAGAACTGTGTGCAGGGCCATTTGACCTTCTAGCGGAAGTGATGTGGGCAGTAATGAAGTCTGAACACAGGTGGTCAGCTGGACGAGTCAGAGATGCATGATAGACACAGAAGTAACACCAAGTGTAAACTGGGCCTGAGTCTCTTTGAAATGGTCATTCTCCTTCTGGAAATGTGAGGACACACTTTACGCCGGCCTGGAGACGGGTATGGCTAGCATGAATAGATGCATTCCTATAGATCCAGTCTGCCAGACTCTTGTTGATATATTACATTATCTTGGAAATGAAAGGGCTTTGTAGAGAAATTTACAGACAAACTGTCCATTTGAAGACACTCAGGATGTACATGTGACTGCTATGATGCGGTCAGTCATTGTGACAAACGAAACATGAGCAGTGTTGTAACCAACAAGCAGTGGCGTCAGCCTCCGTTTGTAATCGTTTGCTTGTTTAGTTTGGGTTTCGTCAGCATGCCTTGAAATATATATCTCTGTGTTTTGATTTCCACTTCATTTCATATGATCATTGCCTTGTGGTTTTACTGGACCTGTCTTTTTGCAGTATCCATTTCTGATGCTGGAGTTCTTAATTCTTACCTTTGGCTCCTATGTGTTCTCACTAATTTACAGCATAAGCTTATACTGTTTAGTCGCTGCATATATTCTGTGTCGTTTGCTGAGTTCTTACTTTAGAGTTTTGTGTGCACCTGAATTTATTTTGATTCAACCCTATTATGATGGCATCCCATCCAAGGTGTTTCTTGCCTTGTGCCCTGTACTCTCTGAGATAGGCTCCCCTCCCCCCCCCCCCCCACAACCCTCACAGGATAAGTGGTTGGAAGCAACATGGATGGATTTTCCCTATCACTCTTGCTAATTTTGCTTTATGCATTTCGGGGGCGGATGGAATTCAACAAAAACCTTTTTCTCAACCCGTCGTGGATGTAAGGTCTACATTTCTGAAAGGATCTGATTGGTTTTTGTCTTCAGAGCAACCCCTCAGTTGAAGGTTTGGTCTAAAGGCCACACCGCCTGAGCAGGGTACTCTCCGTTGATGGTTCTTTGGCTGTGGTCTGCTTTGGTTTCATGTGTCTTTGAAAAGGTGCTGGGGAATCCCTCTGTCTCAGTTCTTTCTCACTCACCATCTCTTTTCATTCAGTCTCCTACCTCCTCTACACCTCTCACATTTTCAGTACTTAAAGGTTCCTTCACACGGCATTATTATGGCCGTGTGTTTTGAACCATTCCCAGCACATGTTGTTCTCTGTGCTCTAGCAGCTTTATTAATCTTTTCATCCCTGGTACAGCTAATACTGGCTGATGTCTTTACTTGACCTCTACATCAAGAGATGTTCTTCTTCATTAACCTCAAACGAGCCTTTGGCAGGCCCATGTAATCCTGCGGGTATATTTAACACACTGCATCTTTCTCTGGAGCATGCTGTTAATGAGACGTTCGGTTTTGGTGAGCCATTTGAGGGACAGAAGGGGGTATCGGGGAATGAAGCAGATGTTCTGACGCAAATTGTCTCACTGCTAGAGCTGTTGTCTGGCTCTTTCTCAGGCTGATGCTGTGCAGTGAGGATTAACCCAGGTGTGTCCCTCTTCCTCCTTGCAATGAGGCTTCACACGGGTGTCTGCCTCTTTCCCCTTGCAGTAAAAATTACTTCAAATGTCTCATTCTTTCCCCTTGCAGTGAGGTTTCATAAGGTGTCTCCCTTTTCCTCCATGCAGTGAGGATTGTCTTGGTTGTCTCCCTCTTTCCTGTTGTACTGAAGCTTCACACTGATGTCTCTCCCTCTTTGTTGAAGTACTGCTTCACACTGATGTCTCTTCCTTCCTGTTGCAGTATTTCTTCACACTGATGTCTCTCTACCTCCCTGTTGCAGTGTTGCTTCACACTGATCTCTCCCTCTTTGTTGAAGTACTGCTTCACACTGATGTCTCTCTTCTTTCCGTTGCAGTGCATGCAGCCTTGAAGTCTGCCTTTAGCACTTTGTCTGCAGAGAGGGAGAAGCTAAAACAAGTGCTAGACCAGGAGACTCCCTCAACCCAGGTCCTGGGGCTGAAGAGCACCCTCGCTTCTGTAAGCCCCTCGTTCCCATAATGCCCTGAGCTTGGCTGGATGAAAGAGACATGGGGGTTGTTGCCCCCCCACCCCCCAGGTGGCATCTCAGCTTGAGATGTTCTCCTCCTTCCAACTGGGTTATTTTACCTATTATGTTGCATCATTCACTCACATAGCAACACTTCTATTTGAAGCAAACATACATACTATATGAATTTCATTCATTTTTATGTATTCCTCTGCATTTTTATCTGAGGAGACATAAATTAACCGATCCCCTTCTTGGATTGCAACTATCAACTCATTGTTTGCCCAGTCCCTTAAATATGATGCCCCTTTCTGTTGAAATTCTAGTAGTTTTGCAGACGGCTGAGACCAGGTGGAGTGTCAGGCCTGTAGCTTGAATCCCACCCGCTACTAGTCAGCTCCGATGCTGACTTCATCTTCCCTTTGAAGTGCTGGCATTTGGTTGCAGCTGGTTTGCCTCTGAGTGTAACTGTTTCCTCTCTGTTGCCCAGTGTTAGTCACCAGACTGAGGGTAGACAGGGGCTTCATGCATAATGCAGACCTGCCTTCTCTCAATTCTCTCTGGCTCCACAGACCTTCAAAAAAACAAGAGACATGTTGTGCTTTAAGATAGAAGTCTTTAAATTTGGACTGAAACTCTAGATCTGAAATAGCACTCTGACTGAAATCAGCAGCCACCGTGTCTCTCTGGCATATAATGATGTAATGGAGGTCCTTCTGTCTGGTTGTGTTATTCTTGTTTTACCTTGTGAATGGGCTGCAAATTCTGCCATCACCTGAATTAGGTTCCCGTCAGTTAGCTTCTCAATCCACCACCTTGGGTTGATATTCATGAGTTTTGTAGAATAGGATCTTTAAGTAACAGAATGTTAGTCAAACATTCTGTTCCTGGGGTAAGTAGCACAAATGACCACAGAGTAACAACTCAAAGATATCTTTGTCTTTTAATACATTTATTGTGATGTTCTCTTATGGATTCAGCTTCTTCATAATTATGGAATTTTTGCATAAATTTTTTAAATGTTTAATTCTGCAATGGATGCAGATCATCTGATGTCACCGATCACAACTACCTTAATTTTACTAAAACATACATTTGTATTTTTGCCTGACATTTTTTGTGTATTTTCTTTGAATTTTCTAGAAGTTGAATGTATTTAGTGACAAGCTATTAAGATATTATTTGCACCCAATGTGTCTTTCAGGCCATAGCCCAAAATTCTGAACTGAAAGAGCGACTTGGCAAGATTCACGCAGAATCATGCTTCACAGAGCCCACCGTGCGTTTTACTGGCAACACTGGCCCCCTGCAGGTTGGTGTGGGTACTGCACGTTCGTGTCGGCGTTGCTGTCACCTCCGTCAGTCTGGCTGTGAAAGTCCGGAGATTTCAGATCAGGAGTTGCGTGCTTGGTGTGGTTTGTTTGAGCCGAGTTGCTGCATTTTTGTTGCCGGCTCAATGCAAACGGCGCAGATCGCAACATTATGGGCGTTTCCCCTGAAAGGTCACGAGTGAATTTCATGCTAATGCCATTGATCTCATGAAAAACATTCCCTGTAATGGATGTGGTTTCCTCATACATCCGTCCATCCATCCATATTCTATCCAGTTATCCTAGGCAGGGTCACAGGGCTGGTTTGCTGGTTTGTACCAATAAGACCCACTGATAGCTGTGGATAAACACAGTGAATGAGTGAACAAAGTCATGTTCCCTGAACAAGCAAAGCGTTTGCTTATGTGACTCATAATAACCATCTTGCCTGTTGGCTTCTCAGTGGTAACTTTACGAAAAAGTTCTTTAATCATTTTTATCATTGAGTCAAGCAGGCAAAACAGAGCTGGTCCAGCTCACTTGTTCATAGTGTTCTTTTATAAACACATTTTAAAACGGACTTTATTCAGATTGCTGTAAAAATACTTCTAGCTCCCTCTTGCTAGAATCTTTCCCATAGTATCTATTATTCACTTAATAATTTATTAGCCCATTTAATTTGCTGAAAAATCTATACGAAAGCACAAGTTCTAAATGAATATTATATTAGGTTTTTTTTCTCTATCACAAATTATATTTTAAATACTTTGCTATAATTTATATCAGAAAGACTGTTGTTGTGCTTTAATTTGATTCATTATTGGCTATTTTTATTAAAATATGGAAGCTCTGACATGATTGTTTGTACCCATTCACTGTTTTGCCATAATATGTTCCTTTAAGACAGTAAATCCTGTTTTTGAGCATTAAGATGATTCATGATTCATCTGCTTTTGTGCATATCATTGGGTCCTTTCATTTTAAGCACATTTCTGTTACTTTTTGGTGTGATTCACCGTTTGAATTGTAAATTACCTGCACTGTTTACTTAATAAAAAGGATGGTTACAAACTAAAATCTTTATTAATAGCTCTTAGCTGTCAGTTTTCATATCATCTTCGATACATATTCATAGGTGCTTGGCATAAACACAGCAGTGTTTCTGCTTTCTGTATGTAGATCCAGAAGCAGTGTTTCTGCTTTCTGTATGTAGATCCAGAAGCAGTGTTTCTGCTTTCTGTATGTAGATCCAGAAGCAGTGTTTCTGCTTTCTGTATGTAGATCCAGAAGCAGTGTTTCTGCTTTCTGTATGTAGATCCAGAAGCAGGATTCGACAGATGAGTCCCATCCTCTCATCCACCAAGTGTCCAATGAGAGCAGGGCGTCCATCTCGGAGTCGCTGTCGGAGTTCTTTGACGCACGGGAAGTGCTGCGGTCTGCCAGCTCTTCTGAGAACGAGGTAAAGGATCCCAGTGGAGTCGTCACACGGCCTTCCCAGCGTCACATTGTACCAAGTCAGTAACACAACCCCTTCTCTGCGTCTGGCTGGGTCTATGATATGTTTTGGTTACCATGACTCAGCTCCTATAGTTTTTATGCTCTCTTAAAGCATAATTAGTCTCCTGATGAACAGGAGACCTTAAGATCAAAGCAGATGAGAAAACACAAGCATGATATGATCTTCAGATTATGGTAAAAGGCTACTCTGAACTTTCAAAGCATTTCGAAAAAAGAAATGGCTATACGTCTTCATCTACACAACTTCAATAAAAAAAAAAAATTCTTCTGAAGTTAATTGCCCTCCTCTGAAAACACTTCAGCAGGAAGCTGAGTCATAAAACTATTATCACCGATACAGAAATCCAAGGGAGGCGACTTCCTCTGAAACCCCCCCCCCCCCCCGCCACTCCCAAGATGCCTTCTTTATCGTCAGTCAGCTGATCCGTTAACTGCTGCAAACGTCCCCGCGGGGAGCGATGCTGGAAGGTGTGTTTTACCTGTCAGCGTGCAGCCAAAGCTCGGTAATAATTAATCGCTGTGTTCCAGGGCTCTGACGATGACTCATGCATCAGCGACGTCAGTGACAACCTCTCCGTGGAGAACCTCAGCAACGGGGCGGAGGGCGAGAGAGCCAACCCAGGTACGGCGTACCCTGGCGTGACGCGGGGAGTATTTTCGGCTGCATGCGCATATTTACGGTTGAATTCATGGTATCCCTTGACATGTGCACCACGTCAAAGGCAAAGCATGCTGGGTACCAACAGCAGAGCCATTCAGACTCTCTTGAGCATTGAAGCGCTTTTGGCCTGGGGAGGGAATCCCGGTTTACTCCACAGGACTCAACCCGGAGGCCCCTTCCCCTCTCTGACATTTGGGCAGGCGAGCAAAGACAGAGAGAAAACATGGAGTAGACACTAGATCATTGGCTGCAAATCAGATCTAAAATCAGTCTTGGTGATAAATGTTATTATCATATTTCAGGGTTACCCCGCAGCTCCGGGCGAAGGTCGAGGGCAGCCACGTCCGAAAGTATTTTAAGTGATCCTGCTGGTGCATGTGAGATTCGTGGTGCCGCCCTCCATAAGGATGAGGCCGATGTGTGCGCCGTGCCGCCGGCCTGCATGGAGAACGGCGCCCCCCACAGGCAGCGCAGGTCGCGCCTACCCGCCCCGAGCCCCAACACCAGCAACATCAGCCTGTGGAACATCCTGAAGAACAACATCGGCAAGGACCTGTCCAAGGTGGCCATGCCGGTGGCGCTGAACGAGCCGCTGAACACGCTGCAGCGGCTGTGCGAGGAGCTGGAGTACAGCGAGCTTCTGGACCAGGCCGCCGGCACGGCGGACCCATTCGAGCGCATGGTGAGGGCCGTGCTAACGTGCTAACGTGCTAACGCGCTAACACGCGTATCCGTAGGAACTCACTTGTGACAACAGCGCCCTCCTGTGCCAGCCGTAGCCCCTCCCGTTGTCTTGCTCACTGACGCGTGCTTCCTGGATAGCAGATTGTCCAGCCATAGGTTAGGCTCCAGTCAGCATGGTGGATTGAATGTAACGTCTCTGGCCGTCCTCGGGCCCATGGTCCCCTCCCAGCTGCAGGTGGCTGGCCGCCCAACACGTGAAGCCGTCTGCTGGCGATGGGGCCCTAATGCCAGCATTGGAAATGCGCTTGTGGGTTTTTCAGTGCAGGATAACCTGGAGCTTAGTGTCGGTGTTTGGCAAGAGGAATTTCCACTCAGGAAGTAATAGACACTAACATCCAGCTATTAGTGGGGCTGTAATGTACCCTCCGCTATTACGCTAGTTGAGAGGGAGCCAGTGCGGGGGGGTGTGAGTTTCCCTATAACCCAGTTACTCTGTACTTCCAGCTGGCTCATGAGCGGTTGGCTTACAAGTGGGGCGTCGAGATAGTGGGGAGATACGAGGAAACTCGGCATGGACGCCGGGCCTTCCGGAACCACCGCTGCCTCGGTGCCTCGCTTCTGCTGAGCTTAATCAGCTCCCGTTAGTTCGGCTGACTAGGGGTTTCCTGTTTGGGGCGTGTGTCCGAGGGGTTTGTCCGCTGCCCGGTCGCTGGGAGGCACCGGCGTGATGAGATTTTGCGCCTGCAGGTGTACATCGCCACGTTCGCTATCTCGGGTTACGCCGCCAGCTACTACAGAGCTGCCGGGAAGCCATTCAACCCCGTGCTGGGGGAGACGTACGAGTGTGACCGGCCGGACAAGGGATTCCGCTTCATCGCTGAGCAGGTATGCCTCTCCGCCCCGAATGTTAAACAAGCCATGTAGTGCATGGTGCACATCCCATAATACCACACAAGACTTGGCGACCTTAATCGACTCAGCGTACCCCGAGGGTTGCCATGCGTTAAGTGCACTTAGAGACGACAAACCCCCTACTCCCGCCCTTGTTTCCATGGCCGACAAAACACTGTAAATCTCTGGGGTGCGTTGAGAGCTGGGTAGTGAGTGTGCAGTGTGAGGCGGCGCCCCCCAGGGGGCGTGAAGTGCACTGTGCCTGGACAACATCCTGCCACTGCGCCAGCAAGTCAGGCCTTCTGCTGGGAGAAGGCCCACCCTTCCACCCTGTGCTTGTTGCCCTCAGAACATTACTGAGAAAGGTCATGTACAAAGTTGCCTTCCCCGTCCCTCGTTGATGAATTATTAAAGAACTACCCTTTCGGAACCTGGGCTCCAGGACAGTCGGTTCCGGGATGCATCTCCTGAATCTAGCAAAAAATAATATGAAAACAAAACACCAGATGAATAACAGATGGATCCGCTTTGTGAATGAATTCACAAACATTTTTTTCATTCTAGTTTGTTGCCACTTGATCTAGGTACCCAAAGCCACTGCCATCACCTGTGTGGGACCAAAGGGGGGGGTTCAGGTGACAGAAGCCAGTGATTAATGAATTATGGTCCCTCATCAGCCCACCTTCGTGCATCAGCATTGGAGGGAAACCATGTATTTTTCCGGAAAGCTTATGAACACCTCCGCTAATTAGCATAGCGTCTGGTGCTCTTGCTGCTTTGACGGCCAAGCAGCTGAGGTGGCTCCTTGGTCACTGAGGTTTAGGCCATCGGTGACATCATCTTAAAGGGACAAGGAACCTTGTTAACTCTAATGAAACCTGCCGCCCTCAAGTGACAGTGTTACACCGGCTCCCCTATTCTTACCTCTCTGTCTCCGCTCCTCAAAGTATCTTTGATTGTCAGTGTCAGATAGACACTCCTTTGGTTTTAGTGCTAATGAAGAATAGGTAGTAATAACTAGATTTGAAATACTAAGACAAAGGTGCATTTACCTACAGCTGAGGGTACAATTGGCAGACCCTTGAGGGTACAGCCCCAGTGACAGGTGATTATACCCTCAAAGGTACAAATTGGTACTTTTTTCTGAGTGTAGAAGTTTGGTATTGAAGCAGAACGTGCAATAATTAAATAGATTTAGATTGAGAGAGTTCTCAGTCCCTTTAACAGTCCCAGACTGAAGCTGGGAGAAGCCAAACTGATCTGCAGTGAATAGTCTGAGAGATGTGAGCCCAGAGCTCTCAGTCCCTTTAACAGTCCCAGACTGAAGCTGGGAGAAGCCAAACTGATCTGAAGTGAATAGTCTGAGAGATGTGAGCCCAGAGTTCTCAGTCCCTTTAACAGTCCCAGACTGAAGCTGGGAGAAGCCAAACTGATCTGCAGTGAATAGTCTGAGAGATGTGAGCCCAGAGCTCTCAGTCCCTTTAACAGTCCCAGACTGAAGCTGGGAGAAGCCAAACTGATCTGAAGTGAATAGTCTGAGAGATGTGAGCCCAGAGTTCTCAGTCCCTTTAACAGTCCCAGACTGAAGCTGGGAGAAGCCAAACTGATCTGCAGTGAATAGTCCTAGAGGTGCGATGGGCTGCTGATGATGCCAGTGGTCCTCTGGATGCAGCAGCCATTGTAAATGTCCAGTAGAGAAGGTCCTGTTCCTGCCTTAATATGGTCCTGGCAATATTCTCTGCTGTTCTGCTGACCCGTTGGAGGGACTGGTGGTCCAAGGCGTTATAGGACCCGAACCAGGCCGAGATACAGTTTGATAGGACAGTCTCGATGGTGCCTCTGTGAAAGGTGGACCGGATGGGAGGTGGTATTCTCGCCTGTCCCAAGAGCCACAGGAGGTGAGATCGCTGCTGGATCTTCTGGGCCAGGAAGGATATGTGCTGGTCCAGAGGAGATCCTCTCTGAGGTGAAGAGATTTAATGTAATTTAATGTTCTCAGCTTTGTCGACTGAGGAGCCTCTGATGTACAGAAGGTTGTGGAGGTTAAGCTGCTCGCTCATTTTCTATCTCCTCCACTCAGATCATGGAGGTGTCGTCTGCACATGGTATGATGTGATTAGATGGTCCTGGCAGAGCAGTCTGACGTCAGGAGTGTGGACAGTAAGGGCTGAGGCAGCAGCCTTGGGGGGTTCCTGTGCTCAGTCTGATTTCAGCGGAGCTAATGTCCCCAGACAAGACAGACTGTGATCTCTCTGTCAGAAATCCAATTGCATAGCGATGCTTTCAGGCCCAGTTGGGGCAGCTTTAGGATAAGCTGTCGAGCTACGACTGTGTGGAAACTGAGCTGAAATCGCCAAGCAGTGCCCTTACATAAGACATGCAGGGTGGCGTGGTGGGCCGGTGTTCTGGCGCCCTCTGTGGGCCGGTAAGGATTGAAGGAGGCAAGTAGGTTTACTTCAGGGGGGGCCAATCTTATCCACACAGGGCCGCTGTGTTTGCGGGTTTTTGCTGCAACTCCCTAATTAGGTCACTAATTAGAGGACTGATTGGCTGAAGAGTCCTCACACCTGGGTTTGAACAGCTGACCTACTGGTTACACACAGCGGCCCTTTGTGGATAAGATTGGCCACCCCTAGTTAACTTTAATGCTAAAAAGGCGACACATGAGAATGAGACCCGGCTAGTCAGAGACACATGGCTGCCTGCCGCTGGAACGACCCGGAGCCCTAAGAACCAGAATCTGACTTTGGATCAGCCTGAGAGGAGCGGTCTCTCAGCTCTGGTACTGATAGCCCCTGTACCGGTCTCACCCCAAATTCCTGTATCTTACAGTGCTTACACTTTATGAATTTCACTGAATTCATTTATTTGACATGATGTTTTTTTAAATTTGGAAAAATAAATTATCAGACAAGAGAAAAACGAAAAGCCCAAGATACAAATCCACAAGTCCGTAAGCGCCTGAGGCACCAAAACAGACTCTTAGCATAGCAGTCAGTCTGAACAAAGCTCAAATCTGGGGGGGGGGGGGGAATGTGACAGACTGAGGTTTATTGCACAAGACTCCGGTAGCTAAGACATTAAAGAAGTCTCATACAGAAGCGTTATTATAACAGTAGTCACACACCGGTTGATCTTAAAGTCATCTTTGGTCTACCCCCCCAGGTCATGACTTGGTAGCTCCCTGGATTATGTTTTTTGTTAAAGTAGTTCTCAGTGTAAAAAAGGTTGAAAACCAGAGTAATATAGGCCAAAAGCCTGCTGTGACCTGCATATTAAGTTATTTATAGAGAAAACACTTTTGTAAGGTGACTGGCATGCCATCCAGGATATACCTCTCATGCCCTGTGCAGGCTCCAGGACCACTGAGATCCTGACCAGCATAAACGGTTGGAAGACGAGTGGGTGGATAAACCGATAGATGGATGGACATATTTTGATAGTTAAAACAGCATCTGTACCTCTTTATCTTCTCAGGTCAGCCACCATCCCCCTATATCAGCATGTCATGCCGATTCCAAAAACTTCACCTTTTGGCAAGGTGAGCGATCATTCGTGACGATAATCTGAAGGTAACGGTGACGTGTAGCGCGTGGTGTCACGACACGACGCTGTCACCGCTGCTGGCTTCCCATCAATGTCCCCGGCCACGGCTCACCGCCGTTTGCTCGAGGTTTAGGGGTCTGAGCCACATTCTGTTCAGTCGTCGGCAAGCGACGTGTCTTATGTTTGCTGGTCTTTGACGATTTCAGACATGCGATGGAAGAACAAGTTCTGGGGGAAGTCCATGGAGATTGTTCCAGTCGGCACCTCACACGTGATTCTCCTGCCGTGAGTCTTCTACCCATTGTTTTCATCACAGGTGCCGACCCCCCACCAGTATTCACTCCCTCCTCCTCCACCCCAGGTCTGGAGATCACTATGAGTGGGACAAAGTCACCTCCTGCATCCACAACATAATGAGCGGTCAGAGGTGGATCGAACACTACGGCGAGATAACTATCAAGAACCACAGTAGTGATGCCTGTCAGTGCAAGGTCACATTTCTCAAGGTGAGGCTCCTTCCAATCAGCCCCTCATCGCACTACCAGTAGTGCATTTTGAGAAAGTCTATGTGTCTTCTATAAGCGATTGCGTTGACTTGATGTAGAATGAACCAAGAATGCAATGACACCGTAACTTTGCACTGCAACATACTATTTGCACAGGACAGGAACTGTTAGTTAATGACCAGAATACATTTGACCTGTATTTATTTGAATGTGGACTGAAGGCAAAATACTGGAACTCAAGTGTGAATGACGTGGAAGGTTTAGTCACCGACAGCAAGGGCAACGTTATCCGCAAGCTTTATGGAAAATGGCACGAGGGCATCTACTGTGGCGAGCCATCATCAGCCAGCTGCATCTGGAGAACAAGTGAGTGACAACCAAGTGGGCTCCGGTCTTCCTTCCTTCCATCCATCTATCCATCCATCCACGTTCTAGTCACATATTCTGGTCATGAATGCAGGGGAGGGGTGGCTGAAATCTATCCCAGACAAAACAAATTGCAAAGTTGGGATACAGCCTGCAGGGGGGGGCCAGTCCATCACAGGGCACATACACAATGAGCATTTCCATCCCGACATTGTCCTGTTTTTATTTGCAGCTTATAGGGTTATGGTTACCCTGTATATTCTGTTGCACACAGACAAGAATAACCAGGCTGAACTTATTTATCGCATGTGATTAGATGCAATGCATCCAGACTACGAGCAGTACTACGGTTTCACCACGTTTGCCATTGAGCTGAATGAACTGGACCCCGAGACAAAGGCACTGTTTCCACCAACCGACAGCCGGCTGCGACTGGACCAAAGGTAGAGAGAGGAGACGAGGCAGCACAGAATTCCCGCCGGCTGCCTCTGACCGGTGCCCACAGTGCTGTCTGTGCCATTGCGCAGCCTTAAGTATCTTCTGCCTCATGTTTGCTTTGCTGGGTCCGTGGGGAGTTTTTGTGAAATCTACACTTAGTGATTTCTACTCTGATAAACAGCCGAACAGCTGATAAACAAAACAAAAGAAGATAATGTTCATATATTTGTATTCTCTCAGGGTCCCAGGATTTTGAGTTATTAGCTGTGCAGGGATTTGTGTCTCCACAAATGGAGCAGTAGTGGTACGTCTTATACAAGCAGTGTCTGCTTTGTGCGACGGGCCTCAGCGGACTGTAGCAGATGTTGGTACAGATGTGGACGCAGGCGAAAGTTGTTGCTGCTTGTGCTGGACCCCAGTGGGAGAGCGAGAGAAGCTGTCATTCTCAGATGACAGATCAGATGTCCGTGAGGCGCTGGGCCGCGATGCGAGCTGCTGTGACGCTTTTCTCCTGCCCGCTTCCCTCGCCTTGTGTCAGGATGCTGGAAGACGGGAACGTGGAGGCGGCGGAGGAGCAGAAGCAGAGGATAGAGCAACTTCAGAGGGACAGGCGGAAGGTTCTGGAGGAGAACAACATGACGCACCAACCCCGATTCTTCAAGTATGAGACCCCCCCCCCCCCCCCCCCGTGATGTCACGCCAGACTCACCACTGTCCACCTCCATCCGCGCACGGCTTATTTTTAAGATTTCCTCAGCCATCTATGGTTAATCCGCTAGCTGTGTTTTGTCTCTGTGTTTACAGGAAGTTGAAAGATGACACCTGGGTGAGCAACAACACTTACTGGGACCTAAGAAAAGACCCCGGGTTTGCCAGTCTGGACTGGCCAGTGCTTTGGTGACGCGGTTTGCTGGCCGACGCGTCTCCCAGCGCTCGACGCCTCCCACTCGTCTGCTGTTCATTGTGTCGTGCTTTGCTGCTGCCTCACTGGTTTAATGCCTTAATATGGAGTGCTTTCCAAAACCATGTAGCGTTTTTAAAATGAAAACACATGTTCTGAATGTAGCGAAAATATGCAACCTGGGATTCTGTTCGATGTCCCTGATGTCACTGACTGCTGCACAGAGAATCACCTGAGGCATGTGCGCCCTCTAGTGGTTACACACTGGTACAGATGGCAAAAAAATATTCAGATGAAAAGTCTATGATCACACCCTGGATTATTTTGCCAGTAAAGATGTACACTGTAAGATCCGGTCTTAACTCTTAAGATTTTCTACCTCCAATGTGAAATGGCATAAATGTGGTTTTGATGTTTGAAACAGTGGCTGTAGTGTTTTGGAAAGACTGAACACTTCCTTAAAGCCTTACCCACTTAACTTGATAAAACATTGTACTTATGTATTATATTTGAATTTGTACAAATGATATGTGGCAGTAGGAGGTAACAATTTTCAAGCTTTTAAGAAACAATCCTGTCTTTTATCAGTCTGCATCTCCATTCTACAAGTAACATCTCAATTGTTCTACAGTTATGCCATTTGCCTGTGTGCGTGACTTATACACACGTTTGATATATACTCTGAAAATGAAACTTTCCTATACTCTGTAGTAACTCTGCTGGCAGATACAATGTGCAACATGGAGATCATGAATGACATGGCTGGGTACAGTGTCAGAGACTGTTTGCATCATTCCCTGCTTGGTCTGTTATCCCCAAAAGTCACCAGGATGTGACTAAACCAGTGGTGATGGGATGGACTGGGCTGTTATTAAATTTACATATCTTGGGGTGTCATGACATGTTAAAACCCTGTTTGAGTTTATTCCTATATGTTAAATTTTTGGACCATACCTGTATATACACTGTCTGGTCAAATAAAATAAGCGTTATGATACCATCCACAGGAATCCAATCACTTTCTTTTAAAATGATTCTTATACACAGCATTGCAAACACCTTCTAAGAAGGTCAAGTGGTGGAGTTATCCGCCAGTGACCCCACCCAGCTCTAACGTTAACTATAAGTAACAAAACGAAATATGGGACTTGTAGCATTTTGATTTGCACTCACAGATTTTTATAATATTGAGACTGCAAAAGTGGTCCCTACAACGTCAAATTAACACACACAGCTTGATGACTCCAGTTCACCTCATTTTGTCTTTTGGACTGTGGGGTGGAACCTAAGGAGTAAGTAACATTTCTTTATACACCTTTCACAGACAAAGGTCACAAGGCGCTGAGCGACATGCATAGAAAACTGTAAAATATCGAAATCCAAGCAACATAAATTAGAAATAAAGCCACAGTAAAATTATCCAAATGCCCGTTTACACAGAAATGCTTCGAGTTGCTTCTTAACCTCAGTTAATGGAGCAGAGCTTAGTGACACTGAACCAGAACCTTGGGACCACAGGCTGACATGTATGATCCCCACGGGTCTTTAATCTGGTCCGAGGAACTGGAAGGAAAACGACTGAATAGATATCAAAGTACTGTAAGGCTGCAGGACTGATGTTGCATAAGGTCGGGGATATATTGGAGGGATTGACCGTGGAAGCATTCATCAAAGGAGGTGAGATAAACCTGCTTTACTAAGGCAAGTAAAAAGTGAGTTGCATTCATTTAAGTGTGAGGAGATAAATGCATGAATGAGCATTTCCATCTCAGCTACAGAAACCGCAGCCCACAGCTTGGAATGGTTTAACTGGAGAAAGCAACGAGAGATCCGACACGGGCAAACCAGATCAAAGGTGACCCAGCAATGCCCACAGAGTGTGTTAATCCATTTAAGAGAGAGGTATGATCAACCAATCTAAGATCAAGTAGCACTTACACAGAACATTCCCCATAGTTGGCAGCCATTAACAGATCATTAGACACTTTAAGGATGGTTGTTTGAATTTATGCCTCTGCTGCCTGCAAGACAACTACCTCCATCTACGGCAACTACCCTCCAACCTGCCTGCCCTTGGCTCAACACGATGCCTCGCCATCCATCCTGCGGCTGTGTGTCTATTAATCCTGCCATCGTGCATCAAGTACCCCATACCTGCACCGGTCGGCCGCTGCATTGAGACTGATATTTCAACACCTGTATTAGCTTAGTCATACCATCTTGTTTTGTTTGACTCTCCCTGCCAGCCCCTGGAGGATGGGCTCCCCCTTTGAGTCTGGTCCCTCCCAAGGTCTCTTCCTTCTGGGGAGTTTTTCCTTGCCACTGTCGCCTATGGCTTACTCACTGGGGGCTTTGGGTGGGGATGCTGTAAAGCGCTTTGGGACGATGTAATGTTGTGATAATGCGCTATATAAATAAAATTGAATTGAATTGTTTGTGACGCCTACGAAAGCCTGACTGAAAAGGGTCCAAGAGCCGGTTCCTCCCTAGATAAACACCCAGCTGCTTTTCAACAACCTTTTGTAAGAGTTTTGGGGGGAAAAAAATAGGACTTTAGAAATGGGCCTGTAGTTCTTAAAGATAGAGGGATCTAGACTGGGGTTTTCCAACAAAGGGGGAATAATTGTTTGTTTTACAGAGATGTTATGGCTATGAATACAGAGCAGTTGCAGACTGACATGCCGTTTGGCCAGGGAGCCCTCGATCTCAACAGGATGTAAATCAGGACTTCAGACATCAGCTGAGACGTTCATGTTGATATTCTTGGGCTGTTAAACGAAAAGCATGGTAATTAAGGCATGATGTAAGATGAGGTGCAGACCAGTGTAGGAGCGAATTACACCAAAGAGCACATCTAATGCATGACACACTCAAGAAGCAGAATCCTAGGCCAGATGCCCCAATCCCCCTCCCTGTGTGGCCCAAACCAAAATGAACTTATCAAAAGAACAAGAGGAAGAAAGGGCAAAATGTTACGTTACCAGAGTTACTAGAATTGTTCATCAGTCCTTTCATTTCTCTTTTATTACGTGCTGCAGACGTTCCTCCAAACCCCACCCAGGACGCTTCCCAGCCCTCTGCCCCATGTCGCCCCCCCATGACCCCGACCTGGAAAGGTGGTCAGAAGATGGACGGGTGAAGATGGACGGGTGAAGATGGACGGGTGATTTCCTGCATTAATACATATTTCTCAGACTCAGTGGTTTCAGATCTTCAGACAGAATGTAATATTGGATCAGAGGGAAGCAGCGTAATCACCAAACACGTTTTAAATTAAGGAACAAAATAAACAGGTAGTTATTCATAATTATATGAAGGTATTAAAAAAAAAAAGGAACATTTCTATCCTTATGAACTTGTTTGTGAGGAGAATGTTTAATATATTTTCCCATAACATCCAAAAAAAAAATCAAATACAGATCTTCAACATCCATCCATCCACCCATCCATCCACCCATCCATCCATCCATCCATCCATCTATCCACCTATTCAGGTTAGGGGTGCTGGGGGGGAACCTGCTGATCTTCATCCTGGCTGCCTCACACTGCAAACCACCCCAGTACATGCTGTAGGTCACAGCCTGATGAAGTAAACAGGACCACATCATCTGCAAAAAGCGAAGACGCATTCCTGAGGGCCCCGATCCAGACCCCCTCCATCCCTCCATCCATAAAGGTTATGAACAGAATCGGTGACAAAGGGCAGCCCTGACGGAGCCCAACACCCACTGGGATCGAGTCTGGCTTACTGCTGGCACTGTGAACCAAGCTCTGGCTGCAGTTATGCATGGACATAAAGACCCATAACAAGGGACACTGTACCCCATACTCCTGAAGCACCCCACAGGACCCCCACCTCGAGAGGGTCGTATGCCTTTTCCAAGTCCACAAAGCACAAGTAGACTGGTTGGGTAAACTCCCACGAACCCTCCAGTATTGTTGTGAGGGTGAAGAGCTGCTTCAGTGTTCTGTGACCAGAACAGAATTTGTATTCTTCCTCCTGGATCCAAAGTTTGATGAATACACAGACCCTCCTCTCCAGGATCCCGGCACAGACCTTCCCAGGGAGGCCGAGGAATGTGATCTCCCTGAAGGTGGAACACATCCTCTGGTCCCCTTTCTTAAAGATTGGGACCACCACCCCAGCCTGCTAATCCAAAGGCACTGTCTCCAACCTCCATGCAATTCTGAAGAGGCTTGTCAGCCAAGACAGCCATCGAGATCTTTCAGGAACTCTGGGTGCATTCACCCCCTGAGCATTACCACCGAAGTTTTTTTTGTTTAATTCAGTGACCTCCACCCTAGAGTCTGCCCGTGAAGCCTCGTTTCCACCAAGGCGGTGCCGGACTTTTTCCTAATACGGTACTGGTTCCACGTGTTTCCACCGCCATGGGAGCCTTTATGGAGACAAAAGTGGATACAGGCAATAGAGGTAAGGCGCAATGAGTCATACTCAGGAAACTTTTTTTGGTTTGGCAAAATAATTCCAAAATACGAAATACAGGTTAAACCTTTACTTTACTTTCACTTCCGCCTACATAATATTTCCGTTCCGTTCTTTTTTGAAACTGGTAAAAATGCATGCTGGTTCTCATAAGGCACCAAGGGAGAACCAGCCCAGCTCCATGTTAGTGGAAACGAGGTGTGAGTCCCCCAACTCTACTTCCTCCAAGGAATCGTGTCAGTGGGATTCAGGAGGCCTTCAAAATACTCCTTCCACCGCCTGCCCATATCCCCGTTTGTGATCACCGGCACGCCATCCCTTCTGTAAACAGCACGGGTAAAGCCCTGATTCCCCCTCAAGTCGGCTGATGGTTTGCCAGAATCTTTTTGAGGCCAACCGAAAGCCTTTTTTTCCCAAGACCTCAGCAAACTTCTCCCACAGCAGAGTTTTCGCTTCCGCAGCTGCCAAAGCCGTTTGGCCTGCTGGTACCTCAGGAGTTGCACAAGCCAATCAGGCTGGGAAGTTAAGTTCTTGGAATGGCCTAGACATTAACTGGGAGTCTTGTGAAGCTGAGGCCTGAAAAACCTACCGACGTGTTTGTATTAAAGCAGGCATGTATAGACAACTTCCACAATGATACAGAAAAACAACCTAGATGCTATTAGAAGATCAGTGTATTTCCCAGATAACCCCCAAAGCCAAATCCCTCAATATAATCCCTACTGCCCCCACACCACGGATCCCTATAATCTACTGTCCCCACCACTCCAAAAAAATCTTTACTAAAAGCCCAACTTGTTGTGACTTGTCTCATTATAATAAGGTTCACCATTTCTGCAGCTGTAACTTTCATGCGGCATCACAAATGACTCTTCTTTCATCTCGATGTGACTTGTTTCAAAATTAAAACACATACAGATTGTCATCCATATGTTGTTAAATTATAATAAGGTCCATAAAATACTTCACCTATAAAACACATCCTCATTTACATAAAAGTTGGGAGGCTGTGCAGAATGTAAATACAAAGAGAATACAGTGATTTACAAATAATACAAACCCATATTTAACAGGAAATAGACATAAATGTTGAAACTGAGAAATTTTCCTTTATGTGAAATATATGCTCAATTTGAATTTGATGCCAGCAACAGTTTTAGTTGGGAAATGGGCGACAGAAGACTGGAAAAGTTGTGCAATGTTAAAACAAAACACCGAAATGCATCACTGACTACACCTGAGTGTATCATGCATCTGCAAGGTGTCCAGCTGACCAGTCGTGTTCACATTTTGTTACTGCCAAGCCCACAGTTATTGTTCCATCCTTGTCAGGGATGCATCTAGAACGCATCAATGATTATACTGCACAAGATATGTGCTCCACTGCTGCATGTGGATTCAGTGATCAGATGTACTCATTTACACTAAGCATTTAGCGCAGTGTACTTGTGATTGCCCACGATGCATTTTAAAACCAAGCTTAAACAGGACATTTAAGTCTGGGAATACAATTACAAGAAGCGTCTGTTTTCAGTAATTGCAGCTAAATGTGTCAGTACGGACAATTACATTTACATGTGGGTCATATGGTCAGGAATGGGGCAAGTAATTTTATGACTATATAAACCAGAGAATTTCAAATTTTGAATTCAGTTCATTTAAACATATATTTACTTCTATATTTTAAAAAGTAATTAAAATGTACGTTATTTTTTCTTCGTCTCATTTATGGACACCCATGGGCGTCGTTAGGTATGATCACTTGAGGCTGTAGCCCCGAGTATTTTACTCCTGAAAAAATTTGACCGCTGATTTTCTTTTAAATAGCTGTAAACGCTCCTGAGTGACCCCTGAGTATAGGCCTATAATCCCAGTAGTCAGGACCCTTTCTGAGGACTGTCAGCATTATTTACTAAATCTCCAGAAATGTTGAACTGATTTGCACAGAAAAATTAAAGAGAATTGCACTGATTTCAATTCACATAACTGAAGCTCGTCTTTAAAGTGACAGTGTAACATTCCCTTCTAGCAAATCAAACAGGCCTAACGCACAAAAGTGTCCCCGGCGTCGTCATAATCGATATCATCTTCCACCGTTTACCTAGATTTACTATAATCCATGCAGTGAAATCTCTGCCATGGAGGGCTACTGCGGCTGCTCGGCCCCCATGTGAAATCCGGGTGGAAAGCCGGGAAATCCAGAGACCGCAGTGCCGCCATCCCGAGACCCGTCAGCCAAAGCCATCTCAGGTATTGTTACCGTTACTATTTAAATAACTCAAAAGGGAAGGGGAAGAATTATGAAGAACGTGTTATATATTTTACTGGAAGCTGACGTTGCACTTCTGCTTTCGGCGATCTGAAGGAAAGGCACTCATATCTGCCCGATTCCCGTGGCCCATAAGCGGGTTTCAACTCACCCTCATAGTTACCAGAGGTAGCTGGTAACTAACTGGTAGTCAAGGCCTCCTTGACCATTAGAACTAATTGTAGTTACTTTCACCCTGAGTGGCACTTATAGCCACATTAGTCACAATTTTATATGAAAATTACCATATTATTCTAGTGTTTAAGGTTTTAATTTTTAACCTTTTAATCTATCACTTTTACTGCTGATGCTTAAGCAATGAGTGGTATACAATATCCCTGGGTTTTCTCTGTAGTGAGAGGAGATTATCACGCTTGATAATCTGACACTTAGACCAGCTGTGAGACACTCTTTGGATAGTTGATGTCCACAGTTCATTCATTATCTTTCCAAAGGACAGCAAATGTGTACATGCCTAAAAATAGCAGTTTGGAGGACAAGGCATTTAAAAGGAAGACATGAAATTTTGCGTTGACCTTCTGTTAAATTAAAAAATCTTGCCTGCACTGTACTGGCCATGTCCTTATCTATCCAATGTTGAAAACACTAATGTGTAAATGCTTGAAATGAAACAACTTTTGGGTTCCATATTTTATTGTTCAATTTAGTCATATAATTAACTTAACGCCCAGAGTCATCCATCCTTGCCTTGCGCCCGTAGCCTCCGGCATAGTCTCCAGTCCCTTGCAACCCTGAACAGGACAAGCGGTTACAGAAAATGGATGGATGGAGCGTCATCTATATTTTAGGATATTAGGGATAAACTACAAGAGACTCAGTAGTCATACTCCTATACTGGCGTTGGGCTTTGGAAGTGGCCAAGTTAAACACACTTCCCGGAATGCCGGTCACCAGCGGGGCGGTGCGCGATCGGCGCTCCCTTCCCTCCCCTCACCCTCCAGCCTGTACTGCTTTTCCACCATCGCTCACACACGCCCACCTTAAGTACATCTGAACCCCGGGCTTAAAGTGCCGCATCATCGCCCAACTCGTGGTCCGGAGTCTTTAAAGGTAAAGATACGTAAAGTTACTTAATTTCTCTTCTCGAACGATATTCGTAGTAAACAGGCCATGATTTAGAAAGTTAATGGAGTCGAAGCGATAGTGCTGCAAACTTTGTTCTAAGGCATATGCTGGTGATCTGCTTTGATAGTTTCCCCCTGGTTTGCACTCACGCGTTATGTAATCAAGCTCGTTTTCCTAACTGCGTGCTAATGTAACGGAGCGGCAATACACTGTAAAAACGCATTTTCACCACAGCTGTTTTTTTTTCTCCGCTGAGTGTCACTTTTTAAAAAGTAGACAACGCAATAATCCATCTGAAAAAAAAAATACTTTTTGACTTCACTAACACTTACTGATAATCAAATATGGAGGGAAGATACTTTCAACGCAGAAGGATCTAATCGCGATGACGTTCGGTTAATGTTTTACTTCTAGACGAGGCATATGTAACTTTACGGGCTGTAAAATGTTATAATATGGCTTGACAGCTTAAAAAAAAAATCTATTCACCTTTTTGTTTTCTTTTTTTCTTGCTTAAATGCTGACACTCATACATTTGCATCGCATCTGTATTCCTGTATCGCTCCAGATGTTCGCTAAAGCCACCAGAAAGTTCGTCAGAGAGATCGACCCTGATGGCTGTCTGATCCCCGTTTCCCGACTCAATGACTCGGACAAGCTGCTTCTCCTTTCAATAGTTGTGAAGTCGAAGCCTGTTTGGTTCTGGAAGCCACCAAAATATATACCATCGGACTTCACTCTGAGTGACGTGTTACTGGGAGACAAGGAAATTAAGGCAGGTATGTTCAAAGAGACATATGGGATTATAATTGTAGAAACGGTACTGGATTCATGCCAAATCAGATACCATCCAGATGGTCAGACTAACCCGCCACCCGGGGGATGATAGATTAGATAAAGAAAAAGAAAGAAAGAAATAGATTGGTCTGGGGTCCAGAATCTCCAGTGGCACCCCTGCCTACACCAACCTGTTACATGGGGGCATCATGAAGAAGGAACAATCCATGGGATGGCTCCAATAAACAGGAGGTTTTATTAACTCAGAAGGAACACAAAGAGGAAACAGAAAATAAAGGGGAGCTTGAGGGATCAAAACTAAACGAAGACAGGGAGCAACAAGACCAAGAGTAGGTAGGAAACACACGTAGCAACACAGGGAGACAGCACACCTATAAACAGAGGGAGACAGCACACCTATAAACACGGGGAGACAGCACACCTATAAACACGGGGAGACAGCACACCTATAAACAGAGGGAGACAGCACACCTATAAACAGAGGGAGACAGCACACCTATAAACAGAGGGAGACAGCACACCTATAAACAGAGGGAGACAGCACACCTATAAACACGGGGAGACAGCACGCCTATAAACACGGGGAGACAGCACGCCTATAAACACGGGGAGACAGCACGCCTATAAACACGGGGAGACAGCACGCCTATAAACACGGGGAGACAGCACGCCTATAAACACGGGGAGACAGCACGCCTATAAACACGGGGAGACAGCACGCCTATAAACACGGGGAGACAGCACGCCTATAAACACGGGGAGACAGCACGCCTATAAACACGGGGAGACAGCACGCCTATAAACAGAGTCAGTCACAGCTGCAAACTACAACGACTGACTAAGGAACAGAACAAAGGCAGGCACTTAAATGCACTGATAAGGAGGACTAACAAGGTGCAGGTGTGGGGTATAAGAACTACGGGCAACGAGGAGCAGCTGAGGTCAAATAACAGATACAGAAGGTTCAGACACCAAAGACAACTAAAACAAGGGAAACTGAACATACTACAAACAGTGAGCAAAACAAGGAACCACACAGAAATATACCAAGTAACTGATATACAATGCTGGCCTCTGGCCAAACCTGAACCCATGAAGATAGAAGGAGAGATAGGCTAAGCAGTTAGCCACTGTCCTGTTACGCCACACTGCAGCCCGGGGAACAGGAAAACACACTAGGAGTTAGGGACACTGGGACGCGCAGCTACTTCTGCTGGCCACTAGCATAAGTGACATACCAAAAGGGGCAGGACAGGAACCCTGAAATTAGCCTTTAGTACTAACAAACTGTGGTGTGTATAATAATATTTTTTCTACAAGTGCAGAGGTTCAGTATTGTCCCACACCTCCATGGTTGTGGGTTTGATTCCCGTCCCTGGCTTTATGTATGTGTGTGTAGTTTGCATGTAGGAACGATGGCAGGTTTCCAACCACACTCCAAAAATATGTGGTTAGGTGGATTGGTGACTCTAAATTGCCCATGTTGTCTGTGAGTGTGTACATCCGCTGATGGGCTGCCAACTCAACCACAGAGTCCCCTGTCACGTGCATGATGGGATAGGGCTCTTCAGGAGTTTGTACTGTATAAACCAGTGTTTCCCAGTTCCGTCTTAGGGGACCCACAGACAGTCCACATGTTTGCTCCCTCCCAGCTCCAGGGAGCAAAAACATTGACCAACTGGATCTCCGAGGACCGAATTGGGAAATACGGATATAAGCAGTTATCCCAATAGAGAAATACGTTCACTCTTACATACTAAGATTCAAGTACTTGCCTTTCATTTTTTACTGGACCAAGGATATACGTCTAGATTAAAACACACAGTGCAATGGTACTATGAATTCAAAACATTTACATAAATTTATGTTTGAATCATTCTCAGACGCACAGGAATCCGAATTCCTGAAGTATGAGGGGATGTATGGAGATATCAAGATAGGGAAGTTGGATGCAGAAGTGAGTCCGGTGAACTTAAACTTGGAGGGAGAGACATCCTCCATGCTGCAGTCCTCCTTTGGCACCCTGAAGAAACAAGAGGTGGATGTTCAGAAGCTTCTGGAGGAGTCCAAGGACAGGTAGGCCAAGTGAACGTCAGTCTGGAAACTACCTGTATGGCACCTCTGCCCATTATTCGGAAGGAGGTTACGGATTCAGGGTTTGAAACAATGACCGTTTCCTTGGCAGACTTATGAATTTGGAGCACTGCTTGATTAAGCAGATCAGGGAACAGCAAAAGGAAGCGTTTGGAGTGGTGAAGGAGAGGATTTTGACCACTGAGCAGTGCACCATCTACGAGCAGGTCCAGGAGCAGGGAGACTGCGCTACAGCCCTGGGATTCCGGAAGCACAAGATACAGGTGAGGACGTGTAGCAGCTGTCTTGCAGGTAGTCACTGGAACGGTCGCTTTCACTGGAAACGGGCTCCCAACCGGCTGTTTAGGCGTCAGGGATCGGGGTGGCTGCAGAATGACATCGGCGTCATCACTGCACAGTGAAGTTACTGTAGCCGTGTGTTAGGAAAATGATTCTAGTTGGGAGGTATGATAGGTAGAATATTGCAGAAGAGTTTTTAAGAATTATTCTATATATTTTTTGTTCACTTTTTTTTAAGCTTGCTTTGTACAGTAACTTCACAAAATACTGTTCGACAAGAGCATGGATGATCCAGCTCAATCAAGTCAGAAAAATCTGTCTTCTGTTCATCAAGACTGGGAAGCAACATAGGGCATAGGGTACAAAATACACTGCTGATGACCCCTGACTTGATGAATCCTGACGTGTCACAGGTTTCGGTGAAGAACAGTGGAAGCCTGTACATGGACAGCAAAGTGTCCCTGGAGATTCCTCCTCAGACCGTCCTCGCCTACAGCATCATCGAGCTTGAAGTGAAAGCCCACGGGAAGTATGGTCAGTACCTGTCTGTCCTGCAGTGACGGTGCAGTGGCGTGCAGTGACCTGTCAGCACTGTCAGGCGTGAGCACACAAGGGCTCCCTCTAGTGTTGGTCATGCATCCCTCCATTACCCAGAAGTCCGAGTCGGTTTGCTTGTGCTCCCACAGACCTCTGCCTGCTGCCTCAAGTCCAGGGTGGGTTTGAAGTGGATTCCAGCAGTGGAGCCCGAGTTGCGGCTGGGGGACCGACTGCGGAGGAATTTAAGGACCCACAGAATCCCGAGGGGGCGGCACTTCAGGTTCTACTGAAAGGTACCAGCTGCCACGGTGGGGGGGCTGGAGGGTGTGTGGGTACGTAGCCTGAAATAAGCCAGAACCGTCAAGACAAGATTCAAGAAACAACCATTAAAAAAATCAGTTACCCTAGGGCAGCCAGGTAGCTGCCATATTTACCCACTATTTCCTAGTGACTGTGTAAGCCTGGTCACGCCTGGTCACACCTGGTCACGCTTAGCACCATCTGCCCTTGGAAACAAAACACCGTGGGCCTGAACTCGGTTGGGAACTCAGTGCCTGAAGCTTTCCAACTGACCTTTCAGTTCCATAATATTTATGCGTTCGTCTACGTTTTATTGGATCTTATTTTTATTTAATGATAATAATAAAATGTTATGTTGCCTTAATGCCATTCTACCAGCTAAGACTATATTCATGGTGAGAGTATATCAATATTAAAACAGACTGGATAACCCATAAGGTAAAAACTTTATAAATAACTATAAAATATTACAAATGATGAAAACAATCTAAATAAGATGCTTTAAGCCTATGGGTTGACTTTCCTAAAATTTATAAATTAATTTGATTATTCTGCAGCGTCCTCTTCAGAGCAGTTGTCTGACGTCACTAACCTGAACTTGCCTCCAGAGTTGAAGGGGCTGAATGTCCATTTCCAGCAGCTGGCAGTGATTCCAGCACATATCAGATGCAGACTGTTTGAGTTCCTGAAGGAGATGGTGCTGGATAGAGCAGCCATCACCTGGCTGGGGGACGTGGTGAGTGAGGAAACCCGGGTTCGAGCCAGATGAGAGCCAGCAGGATTATAGTCTAACGCTGCATGCCGGAATGGGGAACAGAAACGCGCCTTCCGGAAAGACCACGGGTCCAGCTTTAACTATGTTCCTGGAAAGTCTGGTCGTATTGCAAAACATTTGCTTCTGATCCCCTCACAAGTTGGATCGGCATCACCGCGGCGAGGTGATTGGCTGGGGGCAGCTGGAGGAGGGGCTTCCGCTGAAGCGGACGGCCCAATCAGTTGTGGACCTCCTGAAGGGTGAGGGAGAGACCGCCGGGGAAGTGTCTGGCTCCTCCCCCTTGCTGGCCGTTCACATGCTGGTCAGCGCGATCGAAGGTGAGCGGCGCCGCATTACAGACACGTTTAGTCACCGCTCGTCGCACTCGGGCTGTTAACAGAGCTCTGGCTGTTTACGTTTGAAAGCAGCCTGTTAAAATGACCTTTTCAGCATCGTCTCACTTCTACAGACACAAACGCACCTGTTATTTACCCTCCTGTGCACATCGCTACATTGCAGAAATGACTGACGCTGCTTTGGCAGCTATTGGAGACTGTTGCACTCCATCTGTCCTACAGGTTTTGCAGCATTTGGTGAGTGGAAATTATGTTTTTTTATTTTTTTATGTCTGACATATTTTAAGCAATACTGATTTTAGCATTTAGGTAAATGAGGCACTCGCTGCAGTGGTGTTCACTAGATTCTTATCGTGGGTGTACAGCGGGAACCTTTCTAGAAGCTTCTGGCTGATTGGCCTCTCTCCAACCTCCACAGGTAGAAAGTTTCGAAGAGGGCGATGAAGGCCAAGTGAAGGATGAAGGCCTCGCCACTCTACTGGGCGATGGTGCCTTCCAGAGCGCGGCGTGGCTCTGTCGCCATTGCAGAGTGACCCTGCACGGAGAGGGGGGTGCTGTACGAGGGGACGTGGGCCAAAGTCCCGGGTTCGGCCCCCTGGTCCTGTGCATTGTGGTCCGCGGGCTCGCCTGCCTGTCCGCACCGTGAATGAGTGCAGCCGGTTGGGAGGCTGGTCGAGTGTATCGGATATGAAGTTTAACGTTTACGTTATCCCTGAAGATTTTGGGCCATTTTATCCCATTATTTGAATTCCCGTATCACACGCTCAGTATGAAAACCCGTATCGGGTATCGGAGTGAAGCAGCCATGTGTGACAAGTGCCATCCAAGCTCAGCTGAGCCACGAGAGGGAAAATTCAGAATTAGCGCAAATAATAAGCTAGAAGCTAGGGGGCAGCACTGTGTTCGATTTCAGATTATTAACAAATGTTTTTTAAAAAAAAAAAAATCCAGCATGGATTGTTAGTTCAAACCACCATTTGCCATCAGAAATGTTTCAAATCTTCCTCGCCTCCCTCCATTTTCTCTGTACTGGTAAAGTACATCCATTGCTGTTAAAGGAATTTTGCTAGTATTATTGATCCCCGGAGAAATTCTGTCTAAGGTTTTTGTTTTTTTTTTTTTAAAAAAAGAACTAGCGATGGACTAAATCTGATGAAAGACAAAGAGGCAAACTAGGGCCCGGAGGGAGTCCCTGAAAGGAACAGTGGCAGAGATTTTTGTGTGACGGATCCAGGCCAGCCTGCGCCCCCCCCCCCCCCGCGGTTAGCAGCTTGAAGCCATTTTAGGGGGAAACTGTATAAAAAATAAATGAAATAAATCTGAAGCAAACAACTGTCAGCAGCCTGAAATTTATTAATCAAACTTATCAAACTTATTTTAAAATACAGGTCTCTTCATTATAAAATATTGGGTAGGGCATGTCCATCACATGAAAAGGAGGA
Organism: Paramormyrops kingsleyae; assembly: GCF_048594095.1. Classification (NCBI taxonomy): domain Eukaryota; kingdom Metazoa; phylum Chordata; class Actinopteri; order Osteoglossiformes; family Mormyridae; genus Paramormyrops; species Paramormyrops kingsleyae. Next base: position 1,956,256 of record NC_132805.1, read on the forward strand.
AGTTAATTCACACGCAAGTACAACAAAAGGCAGGCTGGTCTCTCTCTCCGTGACTAATTACCCTCAAAAAAAAAAAGGGGGGGGGGGGTGGGTCATCTTTCAGAGGGACAAACAAACCACCAGTCATTAAACAGAGCATAGAACAGAGAGCCAGCGTGTTTCTGCAGTGCATACTGAAGGCGGGATCTAAGGGCATCGAGGTCCAGAGCTACATCTAAAGCCAAACACGCATGTCTGTTAAGGATAATCATCCGATATATCATAAACCCTGGAAAGACTAAAAATGCTTGCACCGTCCTGAACTCTCCTAGCTGAAATTGTCAGGTACACAAAGACATCCATGAGGAACACGAAGCAGAATTTAGGGCAAGTTCCTCCCCTCGACTCTTATGTAAAGTGGGATTCACAGAGGAGAGTTGTGTAATCGTCATGGTGACAAGGCATGTACTGTAAACATGTTTAAGGTGAGATACGGCGCTGTAATGTTTCACTGAAAGAGGTCTCCTCACCCAGATTAATAAATAAAACTTTAGAAGTAGTTGGTAGATCAAAATGTTCGCTTCTGCCAGCGATAACCAGGGTACACATATGCTAAACAAATTGAAACATCCATTTCCAAATTGAGGTTAGTGAAAAGGTACTGTAAAAGTTATTAAAAAATAAATGTAAGTTCACTTCCCTTTGGTCTGTGTAGTAGAAAACGGGTCAGCATATGGAGAGGTCTCTGGTGCCGTTAGCTGTGCTGTCTGACCTCACATTACCTGGGGCTCTGTGGGTGGGGTCCACGCAGGTGACCCCCCAGCCCTGCTCGGGATCAGGTCCGCAAAGCTCAGTAGACCCAGCTGACTGGGACCCACTGTGGTTCTGAGCACAGTTTGTCCACGGCCACCTGAAGCTCTTCAAACGCCTTGTCCAGGTTGTTGTTGACAATCGTGAGGTCAAAGTAGTGGTCGTAGGCTCTATGGATCCTCGCGCTTTCATCCACCGTCTTCTTTAAGTCATTGTCCTGAGGGCGAGACAAGGTTACAGTCATATCTGAGGGTTGCTCAGAACATCCCACGAGCCTCGAGACACCAATCCATCCATCCACCTGTCCATCCATCCATCCACCTGTCCGTCACTCATCCCAGGGGATCTGGAGACTGCGTGAGCCACACGGCTGGGGGGCAGGACCCTGACCCTCACAGACCACATATGTACACACACTCACACTCAAAGGCCATTTAGGCCAGAATGCCTGTATGTCTTTGGGTTGCGGGTGGAAACTGGAGCCTGTGGAAACCCACAGCCTACACCGCGTGTGTATGAGATCTGAACCCCCAGCCCTCGAGGTCTGAGGCGGCGGCAGCCCTGGAAAATGCCAACGGGACAGACCGTGAGCAGCTTGGTGGTGATTCCCGCGTCGACGACGGCTTTGTGCATCGCCCGCAGTGTTTCCAGCTCCGGGGCGGCTATGAAGACAACGAACGGCATGAACTCCGCCGTCTTCAGGACCTTCAGCGCCTGCGGATGCAGGGGGGGTCAGATCACGTGACACGCCAAGCGGTTGCAGCTACGGTTTAAGCTGAGGGTTAAAGCGAACAGCCCGGCCCGACCTGAGGGTTAACGTCCAGGATGCAGGTCTGGCCACTGCTCACCACCCCATGGATGGAGTCCATCTTGGTTCCATAGAGGTTCCCGTCGTACTCGCCGTGTTCCAGGTACCGGCCCGCCTTGATGTCCGCCTCCATCTCTGTCCGCGTCACAAAGCGATACGACTGGCCGTCTCTCTCGTCCTCGCGGGGGCTCCGCGATGTAACTGGGGGCACACCAGAGGGTGAGGCGGGACCGAGAGCACGCGTCAGGTCCCGTCGCCATGCCGAGCGGACTCACAGGGGACGGTGGTACCGAATCGGCTTGGGTTGAGAATCATGAGCCTATTCTTCAGGCTCCGGCGCCCCACCCCTTGCGCTCCGATCAGAACCAGCGTTTTCCTCTGGAAAGGGGGCATCTTCGCCACCTCCTCATATATCTGCAGCTCGTGACGGTCAAACTCTGAAAACACGAGGCCGCCATTACCCCCACCGGCCCAAACTGATGTGAAGAAACATGCTTCGGGGCTCAAAACTCAAAAGCTAAAAAGATATCAGCCCCTTGACTGTATACCTGCATTCTTAGCCGTGAGGTACATCATCCTCCTCTTCTTCTTCCCGCTGACGGTCCCGCAGAGCATGCCTGACAAAATGAATGAAGCGTTGGTACTCTGTGCGGCCACCAGAGGGCAGACTTAACCTAAAAGCTCACCGCATACTGTGCTGTCAAGCCTTATAACTAAATGCCTGAGACTGTTGAACATATTAGTTTTAATTTACTAAAACTCTTAGAAAAAATATAAAATAAAATAGATTACTCGTTTCTGAAAGATTTTTGCATCCTGAGGGTAATTATAAGCCTCAGACTCTGGGTAAGGCTGGTGAGGCCAGGACATGGGGGGGGGGGGGCGGAGAGTACCTGACCCATCCCAGTCTCTCCGGACAAAAGCTTTCCTCTTCTCTTCCAAGAACTGGCTGGGGATCAGTCCTGTGGCTCCGCCCACCACGTGGCGCGCCTGAGGGACGGGCGGAGAGACTGCTGTCATCTACTAGTCCCTTCTTCTACATCTTCTCTAGTTAAAGAAAAGAAAAGCACATCTACAAGATCTGTCTAACTAATCCCCCATCTAGACATGGAGGCTGCTACTCCCAGCTAATGGCTTGAATCAGAGACTGATTTGACCTGGCAACCTACATCCTCCCAGCATGTGGATTCACCCATAGGTAGAAACAGGCTCCACCCACCTGCCACCAGTTGGGGTCCTCCTTGTTGACCATCTGAAGGATACTCCCTCTGGAGAAGGCAAGCCCCGCCTCCTTGCAGGGGATCAGGCTGTCATTGGCTGGATTGTAGTCAAAGTATGGCTTCAAGTAAACCTAGCAATTGTGAGAACGCCATGAGAATACTACAGAGTAAGAATATTTGGAGAAGAGTTTCACAGCCATGGTTGTAAAGATCAAGGTTTCTCCACCAAATCCTCTGGGAGGAATCAGGACCTCTGCTGGTCACCAGCATACTGGACCGTCCTCAGTATCCCGGATCTACGGGCCACACATCAGGGACAGCAATGGCACGAGGAAGGACACATGCAGGTGAACATGTCTCCCCACAGCGGAGGCCGGCGACTCTCTGAACCACAGGGCGAAAACCCTGGAAACGCCTCTACGCGCGTTTGCACAGAAACGGTCCAGAGCCGTTTGCCGAAGACGACCAAGGCGACCGGACGAGGAAAAGCACGCGGTGGCGAGTCAGCTAGCCGGCGTCAGGGAGAGAAAAGCAGGTGTGGACTAACGGGAAGTCACCGTGGAAAGACCACGTCCCTGCCCATCCCGCGACATCCAGAACACTCCTATAAGGGGACTCCCTGACGGGAATGAAAAGCAGTGCCTTCAGGCAACTGGGGGGGGGGAGATGAGAATAGTTTATTACTCACTAACCTACATTAATAACAAACAGCAAGCCGACTGTCCGAAGCCCCCCCTGTAGCACCATCCTCACTTTGGCCAGCATCCCATTGGCGCTGTGATGTCATACAGAGGGGGCGTGGTTTAAGGGCTGTGCTCAAGGGCCTGGCGGCGACGTCACGCTGCTCTCGCGGGGATTTGACCCGGCACCTTCCAAGGCCTCCTAACCCGCTGAGGCACACCTGCTATTAATAGAGCGCTTCTGGCGGGTTGCATTTCCTGCCGGTCACCTGCTGACGGCGGCGTTACAGGAGAGCGCACCCCCCCCCCCCCCCCCCCCGGGTGCACGGTCAGGAGGCTAGGCGTGTCGGACCTGCGAGGGGGTGGCCTGCTCGCGGTAGCTGGGGAGGATCTTGAGGGTGAGGCTCCCGCTGCACTTCCTCAGCATGTCCTGCAGGTGGCAGGGGTCGCCGTCCGTGCCGTGCCCGTTGATCTCCTTGATGACGTCACCCACGTGCAGCAGGCCCTGCCGGTCGATCATGCCACCGTGCAGGATGCGGGCGATCACGAGCTCGCCGTTCTCCACGCGGAACGTCACACCCTGCCAACGACACCAGTGGTGGGCTGCGGCTTCCGGGGCCTCAGGGAACGAGCGGCTGTCTTTGACCAGCTTCCGGCCCCCATCGGCATCAGAGCAGCACTGACCAGCGGCTCCCCGCGCCTCTTCTGGATCCCGATCATCCGCACGGCCTCCGCCTGCAGAGAGCTGCCCATCGACGTGTCCTTAGTGACTTCGGACGGCAGGGCGTCGTAGGACTTCGACGCCACCTGGTCGTGAGCCTCCAACAGCGACTGGAAAGGAGAAAACATTTAAAAACTCAATTATCTGACACTTTTTGAAGCAGCTCACAGTAGAAGGAGGGGTTACAATGTGTGTGGCCCTTGGCATTCGAACCCACAACCTCTGCATTGTTACTGCAATGCTCTACTTGAGCTTCCAGAAATAGTATTTAGCTCCTCCATTTCCAAGAGGAATAAACAAGATATTCGAATCCTAGTAAAGATTATTACTTATTTATCTATCCGTCAGGCCAGTACGAGCATAGACCCTATCCCAGAATCCACAGGGGCACAAGGAAAAGGGCACCCTGGATCGGAAGCCACATGAAGGAAAACATCCTCAACACACTCGGTCCATTATATGTCGTGTTTGAGATGAGACCACTAATGACCTAAAGTCAGGCTTCCTCATCATGTGTTACAGTTCTGAGAACCAAAAACACTCAGTCGTCTTTTCATTATAAATCCAAAATTAATTAAGTCCAAATTTTTTCAAAGACGCAAACTGTGAGGTTTATAAATTTGCTCTTCAGCCGAGAGACACCTAACCCTTTTACTGACTGTAATATTGCAGTTCATTCCTTAGCAAAGACAGGCAGTGGTTTTGTGGGAGGAGAAGCGCCGGGAGCGGGTCGGACACCTGGAAGTGCGGCTCCGTCAGGATCCTGGACAGTTCTGTGGCGCTGCGGTTCTGGAGGTGCAGGCCGCGGATATCGTCCAGGATCTCCGTCACTAGCGCCACGTTGTTGTCCTGGACGGCCTCCAGCTTCACGTCCTCTAGCCGCTCGTGGGCCTGTGTGTGTATGGGGGTGGGGGGGCCGTAATTTATAGGGGATCATTTTCTTTACCCCACCCCAAACGCTCGCATCTGAAAGGGCAGCTTCAAAACTGTACTTCAAGTAGTATATTATTATAGCTATTTTTACTATCCCGTCATATTTTCCCCCCTGAATTTCAGGGGGGGGGGGTGACAAGTTTCCTGCATGAGGAAATATTTTCTGAAAAATATTTGCTTAAACTGTTATGGGTTTGTTGACTAGGCCAGTCGGTTTCATGCGTACAGATCAGATAAACAGGTCACTATCGGGACTCGTTCAGCTGCAAAAATACAGCGACTAGCTACAGATGGATGTGGATGAGGTTGAAGTAAATATCGCCTCGTGGTCATGGGGTGAAGGGGGGGGGGGGGGGAGACCATTTGTTTATATTTCCACTGAGGACGGGGGCCTCAGCAGGACCTGTCACATTTCATAAATTTGGAACGGTATCTGTCCTCTCACTCCACTTCATGCTACGGTCCTCTTCAGCTTCCGCCATTTTCCGCTCGCCACCATTAAATTTGACGCCCAAACATCTGAGCTTCCGTGACACACCCGGTCTTCAGCGGCCACTCGGGGACCGATCGACGCTTCTCGTCACGCCGGTGATTTTATCGGAGGACAAGGTTACAGTACCTTGGCGAGCGAGCGGACGACGGGGCTCTCTATGATGCCCTTCAGGAAGATGAGGTCGATGTCCTTGGCCCCCGTGGAGCTGGGCAGGTCGCTGAGGTTGTCCAGGACCTGCTGCATGGCTGGGGGGAAGGGGAGACAGCAGGTCCGGGGGGGGGGGCGTGGGAGGAAGCGTCGAGATGCCATTAGACCTTCCGCTGACACACATTGGACGGCGCGATGCTGCCCTTCTGAGTGAGAGACTCCCACCCTGACCTACTTACAGTCCGACAGGCTGGAGTGGCAGAACTGTGTCACCCCCCCAGGAAAGAAAAACCCAAGGCCCCTTACCAGGGCAGCCATACTGCGTCCCAGGCCAGCGGACGATCAAACACAGGCCACGGCAGTTGTTGCCCCCCCCCCCCATATTGGGGTGTGCTACATTTATATCCACAACTACATTTACATCCTTATTTATCAGACACTTTTATCCAAAGTGACACACAACTGAAGGCAGGATCAGTCAGTGGGCTAAGCTGCCTCCTAGGCCAATGGCAACATCACCTTTCTGACCACAGGGTAATGGCATGCTAATCTGACGCCCCCTAGGGGCCGTTACGTGTCGTACACCCTTCACATGCAGCGCCATCAACCAGTAAGCTCACAGGCCCTCAGCCTCCCGCGCGGCGATGATCCGAAAAAGGCGGGATCCATGGAATTAGTAGGCCTCCCCGAGACACAGCGACCGCCGGACTCCGCGGTAACCTGAGTCAGAGCCTCGCAGCCGAAGCCGGGCCGAGAACACAAGCCACGCCGAGAACATAAGCCGGGCCGAGAACACAAGCCACGCAAGTCCAGGAACGCAAACCCGCCTCCGCGACAGTAAGTCAAGCGGTACGGACACAAGCCATTTAAAGGGCTCAGTGGGCTTTAGAGTTTAACCCATATCTCCATTTGCTCACGTTCAGCACGGCCTCCTGAAAACATCACGCACAAGAAGAGAAAGGAAGAAAAACCATTAAAAAAAGAAGAAAAACCGCAGCTAGCTTTCCAACGGGGAGACCTCAAACTGTACAGATGTCCTACCACGTGCAGGGCTTTGAGGGGGGGGGGGTTATTATGTTTCGAAGAGCCCCTCCCACAGAGACAAATGGCTTCAAAGCCCCATGATAGCGAAACAGGGGAGGCCATCACATTACGCTCCAGGCCTGGGGAGGGAGCGAGAGAGGGAGGGAGGGATACAGTACACCCCCGCCCTTACAGTACACCTCCTGCGCTCGTCTCCGCGTCGCTGCATTCCTGCTCATCATAAACAGATGGGCGGATTATCCTGCCTACAAATATGTCTAATCCCGACTAAACTGGCTAAAAGGACCTTTACAACCATCCTGGTTACAAAAGCGTAAAATATTATAAGCTTTTTATTATTTAATAGCCCGTATTGCGTACTGCACCCACGGATCAGCAACCCCCCCTCCCCCCACCCAGCAACACAATATCACTAATGACACAGGTTAGCGTCAAGAGAACTTTTGGGAATGACGTCGCTAAATGAGCAGACAACACAGACCCTGTACCAGTCAGGCAGGAAATATCCATTTCGCACGTCTTTTGTCCCTTTATACAGTGCTGTGTCTCATCTAAAGGCGGCAAATTAAATATGACTGTGATCAAATCAACTGTAAAGGGTGTGCAAGGAGCACCGCAAACAGCCATGAAGCTGATCACACCAAACTGTGACCTCTGGGTGATTGAATTCTGGAGGTTAAGGGGATATTCATCCAGAAGAGCTTTCCTGCCGTCTTGAACCACAAGGACAGAGGGGTTTAGATGCAGATGAAACGTATTAATGTCTAAAGACAAAAAGATGAGAATGTCGGCCAGGAAGTGCAGAATTTCTGCAGGCGATTTAGTAAAACGGCGCACGCCAGATGACTTGTCATTTCCCGATAAAAGTAAGGAAAGAGTTAAAAGATTACATAAACCAAACGCACAGCACATTAACTGCTAATCCTATTAAAAATTCACAGGTTTTTACGTAACTTCGTACCACACGGACGACCCCAAGCATTAACGGGAGACCCGAATAGATTTTACATTTGTATATTTATGATTTGTTATGCAAATTATGTTAAGTGCAGATACCACATGGAATGGTGTTAGAGCCACAGAACACAATCCGAATAAAGTGTGAACAAATAAGAGAAAATTACGTAAAAAACAGAACTCCCCGTACTCTGGAGCAGACTGTCATCCTGTAGGAGAAGCACCATTCCACTGGACCTGATGCCGGCGTGAGGACAGACTGCAGATCGTCCACAAGATGATTCCGGAACAGCGAAACGGACTTAGCTGGAGAAGTGATCCAGGCTCGGACTGAATAGGACAGGTAACCCCATCAGTTGATGGCCAATCAGCAGTTACATTTCCCTTCAGAGACACTTAGGGCGCTTGGAGAACAAGCAAGTCTAGCAGCCCACCTCCGAAAGCCACCGCAGACACACACCACCGGCGAATCATTCCACAGACCCTCACCTATTCAAACCCAAAGAAGGATCATCGTACATTTAATTGCATCCATCCAACCACATCAGTGAGGAGATGGAACTTTGGACCAACGTAAGGAAAACGAGACAAGTGTGTGTCACCTTTTCACGTCCACCCAATGCTCTGTTCCTCACGTCCACCCAATGCTCTGTTCCTCACGTCCACCCAATGCTCTGTTCCTCACGTCCACCCAATGCTCTGTTCCTCACGTCCACCCAATGCTCTGTTCCTCACGTCCACCCAATGCTCTGTTCCTCACGTCCACCCAATGCTCTGTTCCTCACGTCTACCCAATGCTCTGTTCCTCAGCTTTGCAAACCTCATTACATAACGGCAACACCACAGTGCAGGACATCACCTGGTCACTAAAGGTTTATGCGTTTCCAAAAAGCAGCAGCCTTCATGGGATGTCCAGGCAGAGCAAGAATGTTTACAGGTCAAATGATGGTAGTGAAGACACAATGGCGAGAGCAGATAGGCACTGCGGGCTGAGTGCTGTATGCTCTGCGGCAGACCTCCATATCACAAGCGCCGTCTCTCCCCTCAAGCTGCGACGAGGTGGGGGTCCCCTGGGGGAGGGCTGTGCAGTAACAGCTGGGCGCATTTAGCAACATCACAGGTCTCCCGAGATGACACAGCAACAGCCGTGTGCCAACGCAGTCCCCCCCCCCCCACCCACCCACCCACCACTCCTACGGAAAACTCCGGAATCAGCCAGCCACCATCCGCCGTCGACACGGATTCTATCAGGTTCACCGTCACGGAGTGAGTCTCAGGAAGCACGGAATTCAGCCCGGAGAAGGACAACCATCGGACCAGCATGGTCACGCAAAAGGGCCGCCCTGCAACGAGGCGACGAGAGAAACTACCCGCGTTCTGACCGTGTTACTTTTAAATGAGAAAACCAGAACCGACATTAACCCAGACAGCAAGCCGGCCCCTCTGAGTGACGCTCAAAGGCTTTTCACATCCTGGGTCAGGACGTACCTGCCGGAATTCCAGTTCATCTAGTACGCAGCCCATACACACGTACAAATAAAGCTCTCGTTCCACATCGCAACAACCAACTGGACTGGTTAACATTGTGTATATATACACACACTACATGCGCAACACCGTGTGCGATGCACGATCTTATGCTCAGACTTCTCCTGCAAGACACCCTATTACATTATTGAACAGATTCTTTTATCCAAAGAAATCTTTGAAGTAAGGATCAGGGCGTTGGGTCAGCCAGCATCCCCGGAGCAACAGGACTTTGCTCAAGCACCCAACGGCGAAATCACTCTGCCGAACATGGGATTCCAACCAGTGACCTTCCGACCGCAAGCACACAGACCCACACCATCCCTCATCTACTGCCAGTTTTCAACCAACAATAAGTAGCCACGCAGTCCTGCCTGTAGATACAGGGACCCAAAGCATGTGCTTCCACAGATCAGGACGAAAGCCTTGCTCACTTTCAACATTTAAGAATTCAGTCCCAAGGAAAACACACCTAGACTTTTCCACTGGACTGTCACTGCTCAGTTATCACCTTCTTGCACACGTTTTGTGGGACAGGAAAACTTTCCAACAAAATTTCCCAGCGAACGCCCACACTCCGGCTCGGCCGTGAGCAGAAGACCAGACCAGATACGCCATCCAAGCAGCTTACCCGACGTGCACCTGGCGTTGGCCGGCGTCATGTCTCCCGTGCCAGAGGGTGATGTGGCGAGCGGCTCAGAGGGCAGAGGGGACCCAGCGGCGACTGGGCCGGTCTCCGCTCACGCCGACAGAGCTAGAGGACGTAGAGACCCCACGTCAGTGAGGAGGCGGGGCGTCCGGCACCAGACTCAAGCCGCACCCCGTGTTACGGAAGGATGGTTTTCGTTTCCTAAAATGGCATGAGCTCCACCATCCTACGTGTTGCTGTGTGTGTCTGCAGGACATGAGCCTCAGGGCATTTCAGCCATATAACAGCACTGCTCCTCATGCACGTCCACAACTGAAAACAAAACTCTACGTTCATAATCTCAGGACTCAGTGGGGTATTACTGATGCGTACAAAATTTTTGCTATACAAATGCACCCTCGGCCTCTACCATAAAGGACAGAGAAACTAGGTTCTGTTTGTAATGAATTATGCAATTCAATTCATGTTGAATCATATTATAATTTATAATTTATAGCACCTCATTGGAACTGGCAGGGACTACTGGGTAACAATTGCGATACGGCATTAGCTATGCATCAGGTGACCCCCACCGACCATGTGACGGGCCCCTGGGGGGCCGAAACCAGAGCCCAAGCAAACGACAGGCGCACCAAAGAGATGCTTAAACAGAGCATCCTGATTTTGGTGTGACCAGACAGTTTCACACCTGATCCCAGCGGTGGTGAGGTTAGAGGCTCAAAGGCAGCATTCACATTTGAGTGGGGGGGGGGGGGGGGGGTGGGGGTAGGGTAGGTGTATGACAAATTTCATGCTTGTATGACAAGGCTAATACACTAAAATAAACAAAGAAAAAAAAAAAAGAAAATTCATTTAGCAGGTGCTTTTATCCAAAAGTGACATACGTTTGTGAGAAAGCAGATGGGGGGGGGGGGGTTGGTAGGCAGTCACCACGAGCGGCGCATGAGGGGTCAGTAAGGTGACGGCTGCTCGACAACAGCGGGGATACCGTTATCAAAGGGGAAACGTATTCGTGCTGACAGTTATCTGAGATCTGCGGTTCTTTTATGCAGCTTAGCAAGTACATACAAAAACAACAGGAACCTTAAACCAGATGATCTAACCATTCAATCACGATTAAAAGCATCCAAGTCATACAAAAAAAAAAACAACATGGTTACCGTTGAAACAAGGAGACTCGGACAAGTAAGCAAGCATGTTAAAGCCCTGATAAATCAATTTTCCCATGTATACAGACAGATGTTTACGGATATAATATTTTGGGGCGCTGGCTTGAAGCTGAACAGCCCTGAACCTGCACCGAAACACCCCTAACCTTAACCCTAACCCCAACCCTAACCCTAACCTCCACATCATGCCATTCCCCGAGTGCATCCTAACCGGTCTGCAGAAACCACCAATAAAGCTTTGCTTCCTTGATCCTCCACAAAATCCTTAGAATGGTCACTAATCCCCATCACAAGGATCGGCAGATGCAGACTTCCCCAAAGAGAGAAGCCAGCATGGAAACCTCAATCCCCTTGCCGTCCGTCATACGAAAGACACGGCTCACAGAAGTTTAACATTCCCCCACATATCCAGTCTGTTTTTCCCTTTTTTTGTGGCTTATCACAGTCAGCAGCTCATATTCCAGAACATTGACCGACTCGTAACCCGGGAGGCCTGTGATCTCTGGGAGACTCACCCTGGGCTCTGTACCCGATTCCAGGAGGCGGCTCCAGGGCCTGAAGCCTAGGAGCTTCTCATCCGGCGCTCCGTGTCACCGCCAAACCTGCAAAGGGGAAGATCAAACCGGTTGAACCGCCTGCCCACAGAGAAATCGTATACGTACGTACGCACGAGGAACAGGAACCGGCGTGTACTAGAACAGTGACGTCACACACATTTTTAAAGGTTCATCTGACGGCATCTCTGGCCCCAGACACCAATCACAGTAACACAACCAAAGAATGGTACAGCCATCCTACCAACCAGGAACCAATACTGCTCTAACATTATCTATGGTCAGAGCAAGTTGTGTGAGAGGGTATGTGTGTCTGAGTTTGCAAATGTTCATGTTGTGCCAATAAAGACCATATGTTTCTGGACAAGACCCATTCCCTGCGATTACTCCAAGAAACGGAGTCTCAGTAACCACACAGTGTCCTAAAAAGAAAAGGGGGACTTCCGATCGGCTGCATGGGGAAAACGGAATAATTAAGAGAGAAAAACGGAGATTAAAAGGCCAGAGAGACTTCTGCTAAAACAGCTTCTCAGCTTGGGAGTTCAGGCATGTTAGTGCAAAGTGCAGGCAGCAGCGAGATAAGCAGCTAGATAACCCGGAGCTCACATGGAGATATGACGTCACTTTCCAGAGGGGCTGGAAGAGAGAGCCCGACTGACAGCAGAGCACCCAGGAGAGAGAGCCCGACTGACAGCAGAGCACCCAGGAGTGAGAGCCCGACTGACAGAAGAGCACCCAGGAGAGCGAGCCCGACTGACAGAAGAGCACCCAGGAGAGAGAGCCCGACTGACAGAAGAGCACCCAGGAGAGAGAGCCCGACTGACAGAAGAGCACCCAGGAGAGAGAGCCCGACTGACAGAAGAGCACCCAGGAGAGAGAGCCCGACTGACAGAAGAGCACCCAGGAGAGAGAGCCCGACTGACAGAAGAGCACCCAGGAGAGAGAGCCCGACTGACAGAAGAGCACCCAGGAGAGAGAGCCCGACTGACAGCAGAGCACCCAGGAGAGAGAGCCCGACTGACAGAAGAGCACCCAGGAGAGAGAGCCCGACTGACAGAAGAGCACCCAGGAGAGAGAGCCCGACTGACAGAAGAGCACCCAGGAGAGAGAGCCCGACTGACAGAAGAGCACCCAGGAGAGAGAGCCCGACTGACAGCAGAGCACCCAGGAGAGAGAGCCCGACTGACAGAAGAGCACCCAGGAGAGACAGCCCGACTGACAGAAGAGCACCCAGGAGAGCCCGACTGACAGACTGCACTGCACTCGCAGTGACATCACCTGACGGACGGACAGCTTTGCCCTTAAGCCCATCTGCTGACGGAAATGATGGGGGTCTCATTCCCTAAGAGACGCTGGACAGACCAGACAGGACTAGTCAGTCGCACTACAGATGACTGGCAGCCATTTCAGAGATAAGGGTGAAGGAAAAAATATGGCATGATCATTTCTGCCAGACTGAGTTGGGATGATCCTTTTAGTGACAGAAGCTCGACAGACGTTACAGTCCTGTTAGATTCGGGTCCTTGGCAGATGGCTAAATCTCACCTGTTTTAAGTCCTGACAATATCAAAATGGTAATCTCGGCTGAACTCCACGTTCTCACCAGGAATTTACAAATGTAGTCATGGTTACAAAAAAAAAAAAAACATTGGGTTCAGTTCTGCAGAAAACAAACAGACAGACTGAAAATCAGAAACAATTTCAACAAAAGCAAACAAACAAATAAAAAATCCTCAAACATGGGCACACATACAACTACTATACATCTACCTACAAATAAATATTTCCCGGGCATCAGATTCAGCTCCATAGGAACCAAACTCCCACCCGGCCAAACCCAAAGCTGGCAAGTGTCACATTGACTAGATCCACATCAACGAATCCTACCCCATACATTCATGCGATCCCAGCAGAACTCGCAGCACCTAATGCGACCCACCAAAGGAAAGCTGTGGCTTTGACTTATATAACCACTGCTTTACCAGTCTCCAATTAATAACTGAGATCAACATGTCTCCCGGCCGTGCCCTCCTACTCACGTGAAGCCTCTGCGTCACCCATTTACACTTGTCATCCGGCGCTACTCTACGGAAAATTATAGCTTTCCGATCAACAGTAGCAATTACGTTCTTACACAACACTGCTTGTGCCCGTGCATGACCGAGCAACTATAGATCTACTTTATTTGCCAACGATGGTAATTTTGACGGCGCAGATACCGGCTGACGAATCCGGCGGCATCAGCGCCGTGGGGGTCGAACCCAGCATGCCCCCGGCCGCCGTCTCCCCCAAGGTCACCTCCTCTGGGGCGGGTCCACCGTGATGCCCCTTCTCCAGGGTCCCAGGTGCACACGCCTGGATCTCTCCCCGTTAGCCAGTTGCATCACTATCTATTTGCTCAGCCAATGCTTCAGTTCAAAGCAAACTTCACTGCGCTGTATTTCAAACTGCATCTGTTTAGACAGCTGGTTCTCCTGAGACAGGAACTGCTAATTAGGTCCTTACTAACCAGCGAAATAACTGCAGTCCCATAAGAGGGGAAAAAACAACAGCGGGGAGCAGAGTGTCATGCACCTAGTACCAGGTCACGGTGAGCCTGCAGCCTTTTCCCAGAAGCACCAGGCACAAGATAGGGGACACCCTGGCTGGGATGCCAGCCAATAACAGGCTCGCATATTCACACAATAAGTGCAATTAAAGACACTGATTGGACGAAAACCATGCTAATAAGAATCTGCTAACTGGAGGCAAGAGGCGAAGGACTACCCACTGAAGCGCTGTGTCACCCAGCCTGATATTCATCCTGCAATCCATCTGAGCTCAGAAATCGGAAACTCCGAGTCGCTAGTCAGAAGTTTCAACCGGAATGCCCCCTGAAGTCGGAATTCCAACTCAAAGTCGGAGGAACTTCTGCAGCCCACACCCCAGAATTCAAGATGGCTGTGCTCCTCATCAGCAGATGTGAAAGCTGTAGTTTACTGGCGCTTATGTCTTATTTGTGTTTCATAGTAACTGTCCAGCAGCTATCTGTGGACAACATGAGTAAATAAAAAGCGTACTAAGAAGCGTGTAATGAACAACCATCTGAATGCGACAACAGGAGACAGCTACATTCAGGCTTTTATTTATATGCCTATATACAGCCTTTGTAAATATGTATAATGCATTAGATTATTGCTAAAGTGAAAACTTCATCACAGTCTTTTTTTTTATATCCTCTTTAAAAACTGTTGAATGTCTATTAAAATATTTGGGGAAATTAAAGGCTGTTTTACAGCTGTAAAGGCAAACCGGTCCCTTCAACAAAACAAAAAAAATATCGCAAATATTGCAAATTACTTACTATTTTTAACCTGTGAGCCTTTGGGAATGTTTCAAAATGTAATGAAACAAGTACCAATTATTCTTTGCCTCAATCAAATACCTAGTGGGATACTTATTGAGCGGCTTGGTATTAGCAGTGAATTCTGGGAGTCGCGACTGAACCTGTCATGTTATTTACACCTAGGAAGGAATTCTTTTGGTTTCTATAAAAATCTTTTACTTTAACACACAATAAAAGGTAAATCGATATAAAATACATCTATATACTGTGAAAATATGACTGTGCAGCCTTAGGCACCCGTAAAAGCTCTCGATGGGCAGGTCACAGAGACAGAAGTAGGCGGGCCATCCGTAGCCACGCCCCCCACAGAAATCTGCTTGTTTTTGGAGAAACACCGTTATTAAAAAATAAAAATTGGCCTCTCCCAGATATCGTAACAGTGTTGCACAGTAGCATATACTCACAGTTACTACAAGTTGTATGAGTGGCTGTTAGAAATGGAAATGAATAAAGATAAAATGATGGCTTATTAGCCTAAACTGGAAAATTCGATTGAGGGACATTCCAAGATTTCTTGTTGCATTTTTGCTACCGTTAATTTCCGATGATGATAGCAAGGCATGCACCTTACCTGTAAAATTCACCCAAGGTCTCGCAATAGAAGCTTTAGAGGACGTGTTGGACATAAAGTTAGCCAAACAGTTCTACATCAATGAAAATGTAACTGACAGTTAACACTAACAATTCAATGATCAGTGAGAGCCCTCTTCCCTACAAACAAGAATCCAGTTTATGAGGAATGAGGACAAGAGAGTCATCTCCCTGTACAGCCTGGCCTTAAAATTTGTGCCAAAGGGCTTTTATGTCACTGTGGCCTCAAATTCTATAATTTAGTATGAAACTTTCCCTTTACAAAAGGACTGCAGTCACTGCAGCGGCCCCAACAATGAGAAAAGATCACTGAAGCCCACAATACTACAAAGCAGCTGTCCTCCACTGTGCTGGAGGAAACACCAGCTACAAGCAACAGGCAATGAAGACATGGCCATGGGCATTGCAGCTCTCTTAGGGGACGTTTAGGGAACATTCTGGAAGAGTGCAGGGCTGCATACAACGTGTTCTCGATGCGCAAACATCAGAAAGCCAGAGGACGGGCAGTGTCAGGGAACCCCCAGAACCCAGAGTTAACGATTAATCTCTAGTTGGACGATTAATCTCTAGCAGGTGTCCTGACTTTTCCTACACAGTATATCTGGTACCTCAGCCTGACTAATGTTGTCTGGAATCAGACATCAAGTAAATTCCCCTCCATTTTCCCACCCTGCTAAACAAAACAATACAGAATACCCACAACAAATGAATGTTTGAAGAGAACCTGACTGACTGATTAATAATTAAAGACTAAATGGAAATGATGCTAAGAATAATTAGCATGCATCCATAAAAAATTTTAATGATACAATTATACCATTATAAATAACCAATCAAACCTGAGTGTTCAGGTTACCATACTGATATAACCTTACTTCAGTTAAGCAATTCGGCTTACGTTCTGGTAGAACTAAGATAAGCCATTACTACTTGACACTTCTGCTGGAAAAGGTACATTTCTCAGGAGAACCCTAAACAGAACCGGCCACTGCATCTTGAAGGGAATCTGCAGAGAATTTATACGCAAAATAAAACCGATCCGGTACAATGTAACCAGGCTGTTAAAATTGCACATGCAGTGAGAATTTGGCCTCTAATGTTAGACCACTAAGACTGCAGTTTACAAATATTCACACATAACTTTTCAACACAAAACAACTGGGGAAACATGTCATGACCAAACCTTTAAGACATGATTATACATTTTTAATAGGTCTCACTGCGCAGGCTAGCAGTGCGGTATATGCCCGACCCTCATGAACATCAGGGAGGAGGCTGTGGGGAAATCGGTGGCGATTACTGCTCTCCTAATACGGATTTGAATAATCTCATTTTTACA
Organism: Paramormyrops kingsleyae; assembly: GCF_048594095.1. Taxonomy (NCBI): domain Eukaryota; kingdom Metazoa; phylum Chordata; class Actinopteri; order Osteoglossiformes; family Mormyridae; genus Paramormyrops; species Paramormyrops kingsleyae. The sequence goes on from NC_132805.1 coordinate 1,973,262, forward strand.
GTAGATTATGATGTGGGCCGGCCATGAAGCGGCGGAGATTAAGGGTCGGTTCCACCTCAAACAAACAGCAGGTGTGGACAGCAGCCCTATCTCAAACAGACGTTGTCAGGGCCCAGTTAGCTACCGTGCTTGTCACACATACACACACGGAGGAGATACTACTAATCTACACACACACACACACACACACACACACACACACACACACACGGAGGAGATACTACTAATCTACAAACACACACACACTCTTCAGCAATTCTGGCCGTCAGTCTAACTTCTTGCTGGTACACAGACCACCCCCCAGCTTTCGGTTGTGTTTTTGTGGTGCCGAAGAATGCCAGTTAACCTGGTGATACATCAGCTGTGAAATAAATTCACATTGTTGACTAGAGTGGCAAAAATAATCATTTTTAACACGTATAAGGATTGGAACTGGATATATAAAACAAACTCAAATTTTGTCACATTCCAATCATAGAGAATGACTTGCAGTGAAATGTTATTTTACGACACCCAGTAACAAAACAAACAAACAAAAAAAAACACACAATGATGCAAACGTGGCAGGATTAGACTGGGATTTTAGTTACACGTAGGAGGAAAAAATTTACACAGGAATGTAGCAGATTATATACATTAAGATAATATAATGCACAAACACAACACACACACACCTCTCTGTAAACTTTCTAAATGCCCCGACTACCCACTCATCAGCCCACTGACTACCTACGCCTCCCGTAATACCTGCCCTGAGATACAACACGCCCCCACCCAAAAGAGCCCCGATAGGAAGCCACTTCACCTTTCTGCGGCTCCTACAGAAATGACTTCCCTATAGACGGTGCCGATCAGGGGCAGTAAGAAAGGAGCCGCCGCGGTGTGTCCATGCTGCTCTATATTTAACACGCTGTCCATATTGCACAACTTTCCAGGCAAAAAAAAGTTACTGATCACCGCTCCCCCCCCCACCCACATGCACCGTAACTATGGACCGGGAATCAGCTTACTGATCCCCGACTCTAACTATAACTACTGTGGGATTAAGCCCATAACTGATCCGGGCGCAGCTGTTAGAGGAGTGAAGTGCAGCGCCGCCGCAGCCATGTCGCCCAGTACAGCGCCCTCCGTTATAGCGCACGTGCCCGTTAGACTGTTTAAGTACGAGGGGTATTTTCTTTTTAAATACAAGGTTAGCTCGGGCTAGTAACATTTTGCGCTGGGAGACATTTTTAATGACTGTACCCACATGGCTTCATTGAAACCCCGCACTTACAGAGACACGCGACGGCGCGCCTCCCACTAGGAACTACGTTAACTTTCATTTTTCCTTTTTTAACATACAGGCCAGCGATGCACTCACCAGCCTCTCTCTTATAACAATCTGCCGCATAAAAAGCCTGTTTATTATTCAATTTCACACCGTCCTCCTGTGGTTAATAAACGAGGCAACTTCGGGTCAGGGCGAACTGAGCGCCCCTGCGGACGTGAAGCTCCGAAACCCCGTAACTTGCACTTCCATCATATATCCCGCATTAATCTCTGTACAGGACGGGAGCGTTTCGGGCTTTTAAAATAAACTACGGGGACGTTTCGCATATGAACTCACGTGCGGCCATTTTTGATCCCCCCCGGTCCGGGCGCGCGGCGCACACGCATGGGACCATCCGGCGGCGTGGCTAAGTTAGCGCGGCGTGGACGGTCCCCCACTCGCCATCGCAGGGGGATCCGGCAGGCGGGCTGTGTCAGAACCGGGCATTAAAGAGCGACACGCCAAGCCGCCGTAAGTGACAGATCGGACGCCCAGTCCCCCGGATCGCCACGCATGGAGACCGAGCGGCGCTCACTCCCAGTTAGCTGCCTAGCCGTCCGTCCAAGTTAGCCGGTCTAACAAAGGGAGGCGAAACCGACGCACATAATCCTAACAGGGGCAAGTCGCACACCTGCAATTTATGAAAACAGACCGACTTACCTAGATAATCCGCCAATCGTGCCCCCCGACCCCGGTCCGCCGCTTAGATGCCCGCTAATGCCGGGTGAGCGCAGGTAACTATCCCCGCACTTCGTGTCAATCAGCTTACCAAGCCTGGCCCCCGAGTGACGTGCTGCGCCGAGCGGGTCCCCATACGATCGCTGCTTTCCCGCATGGTACGTCTACACTCGAAGTCTTTTACATAAGTGTTCTCTTATTTATGCTGTTTATTTACACAAACGATGAGTGAAAGCGCAAAGAAAGGACACGTACTAAACTATCAGCCGCTGGACGCTCGAGCTTGGCAGAACATCCTTACGACGGTATTAAATTTAACATGGATATTAAATATTGTACAAAAAGGTACATTTACTTGTTTAGCAAGCTCACAAGTAACTCTACTATTGAGTTGATCAACTAGGCTGTATATTACTTAGAATATTTAATCATTTTTATGCAGTAACTCATTTACAAGACAACAGGACCTAAATAAAAAAACTTTTAGTTATGCACACTAGTGCCAAATTTCACACAAACTTTAGCATGGTATGCGTATCTTATTTTTTAAAACTTATTTTTTAAATCCATCAAACTTTGAGTTGCTTATCTAGCATATAATTGGCGGGGGGTTGGAACCTCTCACAGGAAACAGGGCAGGGGTACATTCTGGAAGGGATACTAGTCCATTGCAACACATACATTGAAACACGCACACATTATGGACAAATAAGAAATACACAATTAACTGCATGGTTTGTGGACTGTGGGAGGAAACCCTCACGTGGGGAGAACGTGTAAATACAAAGTACACATACTCAGTAGGGGATGGAATGACCCCTCCTGCCCTGAATGTATGAGGCAAAGGGTTTTTGCCCCAATGAGCTTCCAGCATTTTTGAATACTTTATTTCGCACGTCTGTTTGGTAAATATAAGATACCGTAAGATAGAAAGCTAAACGTTTTCTATACCGTTTATGTAAAGATTTAATGGCATATTACAAAAAAGTTACCCATAAATTAATGGTTATTATTAGTGTTAAGGCAGAGAGTAAGGTAATAGACACATTATCTCCAACAAAAAGCAATAGAAGATAAATAAATAATCTGCGTATCCATTATCCAAAAATAGGTCAGCAGAGTATGTGCTGAAAGCTGTTTTATCGTTGGCATTTTAAGACATTTCTCATTAGAGTACATTATTAAACACATGCTATACTAACATGATATACAGTAGTGGAACTGTGAATTTGACCTGCACATATACCAAGTGAAGGAAATTAATGTGGTTGTTGCACAGCATTGTGAGTCCTGTTGAATAAGTGTGTGCTATTCCCAGGTGAGATTAATTTGCAAAATAAAACGATCCATTAGTCATTATTTGTCTCCTGTTAGTAAATGGAATAAACCAGAGTTGGCTCTGGGTGTTTTGGGGTCCTAGGTTAGATTCTGCTGTTTGGAATGATACTTAAAAACCAATTATTCGTTACCGTTTTAACATGCTTATTAAAATCCCTATTAGAAAACAGCCAACTAAATGGTGAGATTTTCCAGTAGTAATATGCAGATGCTGCTGTCTAAGCAAAGTACAATATGTTAAGAACATTGCACACCCTGAAGGTTACAATGTTCAATATTTTAAATCTTCATGACAGCTTTTATCATGGTATTGCATTTTCAAAGGCCTTGGTAATGTCTGACACCTGTTTTGTTTTTTTCTTACCATTTTACTCCAGTTAACAAGCATGTGGCAAGGGATGCTGGGTAATCTTGTCTATTCTCCGAAGCCTCTAGCGATTCTCAACTGGGACTGGGCCTGAGTTATGGCTGTATTTTTAACACAAAAGAGTATCAGCAATACCCTCTTCAGCATGAAATGCCAAAGCTTGTAATATGACCTTAATATCACTGGCATCAAGCCCTTTTAATGTGCGTCTGTGTATGTTAGTATCTAATGGTACTCAGAATAATATCTAGGCAAAGTCCCAGGTGGCTGTAGTAATTGGACTGGTTGAGAGCAGAGAAACAATCAAGGAAAATTATATCAGGTTTCCCACAATAAAAGCTTTTTTGTTAATTTGCTTATGATCATATGCATCTGCCTGTTTCCATACACATTTAAAGATATACAATGTTTCAATGAAACTGTTAACATAAATTATATTTCCATAGACAAGTACGCATATTAAATCAGAACATTTTTTTCACTGAAATTTCTGTCAGTGACCTTTAAGACAGCACTGAGTTTCACAGACAGATGCAGAGTGAGCTCAGCTGTTGCAGTTTGTTGAAGTATGTTGGGTCACTCTATCATGCGTGTCAATTAAGTGATGCTGATTTTTTGGATGAGCCAAATGAACATCTGTTGTCAAAAAGTATGCTTCATGCCAACGTTTTTATAGAACGTTTCAAATGAAAGAAAAAGTGTTCAGTTGCTAAATTGGGTAGATTCCTCAGGATCAAGATAAACTAGTAAAACAGAGCATACATTTTTTTTGTAAAAAAACATCAGTTTTAAATAATGATGTTTAATAACACAACTCACTGTGCCAATAATATTTTTTTCCCATTTATAATTGCAATACACAAAATAATTAAAATATATTTTTAAACCGTTGCGGTTTCAGCAAATATTCGGGCTGTAGTTACATGGTACACTTTGCGTTTTCAAAAGAACCCTTTTAAAGTGATGCCAACATCTTTTCTGTCATGTCACCATGCCAACGGTTGATCATATCTAAAGAGATGAAAAAGTACAAAATTAAATTCAAAACGTTAAGGAAGACCATACGTAATCATTTTTAATGGACACATTTTGATGAGGTAACCTAAGTGTTATAGGTAATATTAATTTGCCAAAATACTTCAGTTTTGGTGGTTACTTCCCTAAAGAGGTCATTTCAAATTCCTTCCCCGTCTGCTCACAATTATGAAAAATGATCACACCCCACGTAACCTTTACCTTAACACTGGGCTATTTTCTATTCCGTCTTTCACCACCACTTCCGGGAACAGAGTGTCTAATCTGGACCTTTTTCCATATCTGTAAATTTGGGGCAGATTAAGGGAAAAATCAGCTTTTATAATGAAACCCTTATACACTTTCAGATTTTTTTTTAGCTTTGATTGTCACTGGGACTGTACCCTCAAAGATCTGCCATGGTACCCTGAGCTGTAACTGTACTCATTCAAGGTACAGAAGTGGACTCTGAGGAATGTTTCTGTACCATTGATGGTACATTAATGCTGTTTGTACCTTTGGGATGTTCGTCAGAGTCCACTTCTGTACCTTAAAAGGTACAATTACAAGGGTACAGCCCCGGCGATAAGCAAAGGAACAAATTTTTACCATTGTTTCTATAGACCACTCATATACTTAAATAAATAACTACAATTAGCCTTTTGCAGCAGTATATAAAATGTTTTGCAGGTATACTTTTACCTAGCATTTTTTTCGGATATTATATTTTAGTACCCAGCTATCCCGGAACCTACCTCTGTCTTGTGATTAGGTTGATATAGTGTCTTAGTGCGGAATAGTACTTCGTTAGGTCTTTGGGGAGCGCGCTTTCACCCGGGCGCGCTGGTATGGACGGGAACGCGTCAGCTAACACGCAGACGCAGTAAACTGCGCAGAAAGCCACGAGGTTCAGTCGCATGGCCATGTGAAGATGCATCTTGAAGAAAAAAAAACACGCCAGGTTAATTAAGACATTAGTTTGTACATTTCTAAATATGTCATATGCCGCAGCAATAGCAGATTTGATCACTTTATTTTTACATGTTTGCTAATTATTTAGCAAGACAGTACGGCAATTAAAATGAAAATTATACCATATTAATTATGAACAGATTATGCTATTCCTTTGTTCTGAACGTTCTATTGACCGTAATAGCAGCCTTAAACTTGAAGCCTTTTAATACACTACTTGAGAAAACAGACCACTATAGAGTACCACCAGATTGTACTCCCATTGTGGTCTTTAATTGTTATAATAGGTTGGTTATTTAAAATGTAATATTACAAATCAGGTTAATAACCAGGTAACCGTACATATGGGAAAAGAGCATGTAAATCCCAGTGTATTCCTAATACAATGTGTCCATATTAAAAGCCTTGGCTGTGTGTTTAAACGTTCCAATGGTATTAGAATAATGCAGTTACAATGAAATCTAGTCATTATATAAAATTCACCTACCCACACATACTCTACCCCCTGTATAATTTATTGATTTACATTTCACATGGATGCAACATTTTTTAGAGCACCACCTTTGAAAGTATTGGGTTGTGTTATAACTTACAGAACAAGTATGTACATTTTGTCAAAACATTTTGGAATCTTTATTTAAGACGTACATTTAAATCAATGTGTTTAGGCCCAACTGAACTAATTTCAACAAACTGATAGAGTGAGTATCTGTACCTGATGATCCGTGCGTGTGATTTTAAAACCTCAGTCTTACCCTGTCTCCTGTTAACCTACAATATGAGGTGACGCAAAATGTGGATGTTGGATATTGCTTCCATAACTTTGGATACTTCACGTATCCACACTAGCAATGACGATACAACCGCTTTTCTTTTTTTAGATACAATTAAAACGTAAAAGGTTAAACCTTGAAAATTTGAAAGTGGGGCCAATCTGGAGCAGTGAATATTTTAATCATCGCTCTGTTAATAATATTCTGGTTAAACTATACATCAGTTGGCTTATAAAACTAGGTTTGGAATATAATGTGTGACATACATTTGTACAATAATTACAAAATAAAATGTAACTACAAAGATAACAATAAATACTTTTGATATAGAAGTTAATACTTTAGCCTACTCACGTGCAGTTCGGAGCACTGACGTTACTGTGTCAAGTTTGCAGCTCGTCCTTCGCGTCCCCAAGCCGCCCAGATGCGCTCTGGCAGCTTTCAGCCGCTCCCCATTATATAGCGCCGCCCCGCGCCGGGGTAAGGGCTGGGTGACACCATCAAACTCCACCGAATGCAATTTAGCTCTCACAAAGCCTTCCCGCAAAGCCACTTGTCGGTTAGTTGCTTGACTGTTTTGAGAGATAACGCCAAGCATGTTTGCATTTCCAACAACATCGATCAAAACCGTTTCCACTCTAAGCAAGGAGATTTTTAATGGGGGCAATAAACAGGCATACACGGTATTTTGCAAAATAAAAGACATGGAGAGATCGTTGCACTGATCGTGATGCTACTGCGTACATCATTATTATCCCAAAGGACGTCTTTAAATTTGTTTTCGAGGAGACGGCGCACATACGTAGCCTACACTAATCAAAAAATTGTCGTCCTTGATTTCACTAATAAGACTCAGTTTCCCAATACAGCTTTTATATTAACACGTGTTTTTATTCATACAAACAAAAATATTTAATAATGCATCAGAAGCTTGCCAATTATAATTTCTTGGCTTATTTGTCAGATGAATCAGCATCTATACACCAATTCCTCTAACTCAGGGGTGGCCAATCTTATCCACAAAGGGCCGCTGTGTGTGCTTTGTGTAGAGAGGACACCAGTTACAGAAAATGATCATCTGCTGCTATATTACTGACTACTGGGACTTTAGTGTGTTGGTGATACCTGGTAGCTCAGCTAAGCTCTCCTCTAAAGACATTCATCTAAGACCAAGAATCATTCTTGTAGCCCTATATTGAACCCTTTCTAAGGCAGCAAGACAAACAAAGCTATAGGAGTTGATGTGACACAGATTACTACCTAGTAAGTGGATATTATCCAAGTAATTCCATTAATGAATTGATTAATCTTTATTTCATTTGTGGGTCTCTTCAGTGAGGACTTGCTGAAGCTCTTGAATTTAAATCTCAAATGTAAACATATTCCTTAATTTGTCAATCTAAATGTCATATTATTGTTAGTGAAACAATACATATACTATTCTAATAAAATAAAATATCAACAAATTTGTGTTGGCCAAGTCCTGTACAAGGGCAAGTGATTAGCTACAAATTTGATTGTAAATGAGAATGTTTGAGCTGCTGTAGAATAATACAGTACGTTCTTTTTAAGCCTATAAAACAGCGAATACATAATCCCCCAGCAGTGAAAAAAGTAAAATTGTTAAGAGGATTAAAATAGGAAATCAGTAAGATTCAGTGAGTCACTGTAACTCCATGACTAACCCAACACCTTCAGTCATCTGCATGGACATAATCTGTCATGTACTTCAATGTCCTCAGATCCCCACAACAAAGAGAATCTATCATGTAATGTTGAATTCAGATGAATTTTTTATGTTCTGATCGTAAGAGGACTTTAAAGCATTTGTTGTGTGATTATATGCTACATCTTCACACTCACTGTATGGATCCATTTTGGGCAACTGCTGCTTTCAGCCTGATACCACGTGTGTTAGATCTACATGGCTCTGCCTCAGAGTGACATCATCGCAGAAGTGATGCGGACCCCACCCTGTCAGCACAGTGCTATGAGTCTTTGAAGGCGTACTTGAGCATCTCATCAACTAAAACGAGCTGACAAAACCTGACACCAGAAAAGCTTTGCACCTAATGAGGAAGCCCAGAGATAAGATTTGTTGATTTTTTTTGTGGCTTTCTCTCTGATCGGAGCGGCACCCCCCACCCCTTTCATTCTTTCTGCAATCCTTCATCTAATTGTGGATAAATCTTGTGCCCCCTTGGGGGTTTCAAGCTCTTTTGTCCAGACCGATTTAAAAAATCTTACGTTATCAGTTCTGTGTGATTTCTTGTATAATTATGGGCATTTTCAGTTAATTGTTTGGCTAATTTTCTATAGTTACACATAGAGGCAATATGAATTGTATATTCAAGTGTACTGATAAACAATCTGTAATCAACCAAGAGTTTAAGACAAAATTAGTATTTTGAGCAGGAAAACTGAGAAAACAGCAGACTTTTTTGGTTCCATAAAACATTTCAATTATGATGTTATTCACATTGCATCAGGTCAATCTCATTCTGCTTTTCGTCAGTCGTAATTGTCTAATTGCTGAACTGTCTGCAAAAAGCATTCGGACTTTCAGTGTTTTAAATGTAGGAAATCAACCCCAGAAATACAACAACTGATGGAATACTGTATTTGTTTCAGATATCTTTGCCCATAAACACATTTTCATTTGAAAAATATGCCTCAGGTTTCTCTATCTGTAAGCAATACTAAGTGTTCCTTTATTTACACTGACTTACATATAAGGAAACGTTGTGTTCAGAGTGGGGTCTACCATGCCTGAAGCAGTCAAAGGCCTTGCTCAAAGGCCCAGTGGTGATATGATTACTTTGCCAAGTCTTGGGCTTTGAACCCACAACCTCCTGAACATGGGCAGGTTCCGAACTTGATGAGCAACACACTGCCCAACTGCTCCCTCCAGCTGCACAAAACTGATTCATGCTGTTCATATTTTATAGGAAACCTTCCACAGGCAACAAGTATCTTCCTGCCCCATTTTTTATCGCATGATTTTAGAACACACTTCAAATTACAGTACAGGAATATACCAATGAGGCAAAACATTGATTAAACTACATCAAAACGCCTAGGTTTTCATTACAGAAACGATTCCTATGGATTGCCTTAATGTCAAAACAATAAATCAATTTTAATTACTTTTCAAACAAATGTTACATCAGAAGGCTGTGAATTTCTGGTCAGATGTAAACACTTCACATTTACATACTTAGTAGAGGCTTTTGCCCAGAGGCGTAACTCTCAAAAGCACTGAAACCATCCTGCATTTTTTAGAGCTGAAAAAGGAAAGCGATCAAAAACTATTAATAATTTAAGCCTTTCAACCAATACACATACACAGATCATTTTTTATATAAAAAGGGGAGGGCTCGTGGAAGCAAATGTCATAATTCTAAACTTAGAAAGGCAGTGAGCTTTTCAGCTGATAAAGAAAATAGTTATTTCTGAGGAGCATTTTAAAGGGGAGAATTTGAGAAATTTCCAAGTGATGGAAGCCTGCAATTTCCACTGGCAGCTCCATTATCATTCAGTCAGTGGAAGACGGGGCACCGTGAACTAAACAGACTTTATGAAGAGAGGCTGCACAAAGCAGCTCAGAAAAAAATTGCATGAAATTAGTTATTGGTGTCCAAAGTATAAAAAAAACACAGGTTCCATTTGACTGTGTTCCTTATGGTGGCCAACTTTTGGTATTGAAATAATAATGGTTGGAGTCTGAATGCATAAACTTCTGAAGTTTGTAGTTAGGAGGAGGCAGAATCAAAAGCTTGGAAAACAAGTGGGCAGAATCACTTCACATTGCCAATAACTGATTGGTTTAACTGAAGGTGAGATGATAAAATAGCCAATCACACAATGGCTAAATGGTTTGACTGACAAGCAAAAAAAAAAAAACCCATTAACAATGAGTTTTGAAGCATCATTCCTACCATCACTCTTACTTGGAGAAGACCTGTAGTCTATGAATTATACTGTAGGTCCATATTTTATTAGTTGCCGAGAAATTCTTTTGCTGTTAGTGTTTATTGACGTTGTCAGAGCAACAACATACAGGACAGATTCTTGGATTAAGGAGAAAAACTCACTTTACTGGTTTTAAACAGCTGTCAGAACACAGACCAATAAACGGAACAAATACTGGTGGCATTTCTCGAACAAAAAAAAACTGTTCCAATCTGCAGGAAAATTTGAAATCGAAAAGGAAAACCTCGCAATGAACTGGAGCATTTCCAACTGTCAAACTCTTCATCATGTTATGACTGAAGGACCACCGCCAGACATCATTGCCCGGAGAAGTAATCGTGTGACAGAACATCAGACGCCGCTAATCTTCGCGAAGAGGAACACAAAAGCTGGGGCAGCAGAATCCGGAGCCTCGGGTCCTGTTAACAAGGACAGGTTACGGTGTTGGTGAGGTTAAAAAGCACCACAACAAAAATATGTTTCCACCCATATGCCTTCATAATCACTTAAGCTGGAGTATCTGAATGAAACCTGGGGGAGAAGAAGGAGATTAAGTGGGATTTGAACCCCCACCGTTGAAGGGGAGCGCAGGGTGCTGCCCACAGACACGCCCCCCCCCTTTGCTGTAATATTCAATGTGTGCATGCTGCTCCCAATTCCACCAGATTACATACCAATTTCATTTCACTCGTATCTGATAGGCATCCATCAGGCTTCAGTGCAAACTTGACCTCTGGAAAGTGCAGCTGTGAAAGGACAAAACATTTAGTAATCTCTCTGTCCTCCATGAAACAAGTTAACCGATTTCCTCACACTTTATGGGCAATATGACCTGTCAAGTAGCTGCTTAGACAGGGAAAGAGCAGGCAATGGAAGAGGGATTTGTGCATCTCCAGAATGACATGGCTGGCAGGTTATCTGAAGCCTTACCCACAACAGCAGACAGCCCAAAGCGTACATGTCGCAGGCGGGGGAGGGGGGCTCTCCTTGGGCAACCTCTGGGGCAACCAGGCTGAGGGCCCCGGCCAGCATCCTGGGGTCAGCAACACGTTGGTCCTAGTTTGGACCAGAAAGTACAGTGCAGGAAGACAGCAGAATGAAAAGGTCACGGGAGGCTCCCTGTGTCAGGGAAAAGAAAGGGCAAACCCCCCCAGACTCTGCTGATGCCGAGCCGGGAACTTCGGGGGAGTCTTACGTGAATAAGACCCTGAGCAGCAGGGGGGGCCACTCACCGGGTCCTTGGTGAAATCGAAATCTCCCAGCAGCCCCTGCTCCCGCCCGAAGACGAACACGTTGCTGGGGTGCAGCGAGCCATGGATGACGCCAGAGCCGTGCAGCGTCCGCAGCCCCAGGACCACCCCCCTCATGACGGCCGTGATTTCCTGTCAGGTGAGGCAGGCCTTCAAAATGTGAGAAACTCTCAAAATACAGGAAGACTGGCAGGTGGGTGGGGTGGGGGGGTTCAGGACTCACGGAAGTGTTAAGAGGGCTGGAGTTCTGCACAAGCTGCAACATGCCACAGGGAATGTATGGCACCATGACGTAGGCCATGGGGTCGGACTAAAAGGGAGACAGGCAGCGTTGGCATTTTAAATGGAGTAGCTTTATCGGGATAAAGAGGCTTCATTATGTCGCAATCAGCTTGTGACATATTTCTGGAGGGAGGAAAAAGAAATGAACGGACTGTAGGAAGGTATAGATCTACATGCACCTTCTTACCTTGCCAAAGAACAGTGCCAGCAGGGGCAGCAGTCCTTTCTGCTCCTCACCAAACATACTTGCCCTGTAGTACTGGGTGGCTCTCTCCACCGTGCTGGCCTCTGACTGGGCATCGACACAGTAACCCTACAATTCAGTAACAAAACTTTTTAAATTTCTCTGTCCAGAACACTGGAAAATTAAAAATAGTATGCTTTGAAAAGTACAGAACCAAGCCAGTGGCCAAATTATAAACCCCGAATATCAACAGTAATAAGGTGGATTTGCTCAGGTTGTCACCTTAAGGACAACTTGCTGGCCCTGGAACTCTGTGCACACGAGGGGTCTCCGGGAGCTCAGTTCTCGCAGGGGCACGCTGGCGAAAAGGTCCCGGTCAAGGCTCTTCACCACCAGCCCCTCAGAATTCTGCAACAGCCGAGCCGGGTCAGAATCCTCAGTGTTATGCACGAGTGCTTCCCGCACGGGGATCACTAGTAAGGGGAGAGAACTGCTGGGTGGGGTTTTGTGCACCAGTGATCGGCCACAGGCTCTTCTCCCTGATTAATGCTTGTTATTCTTGGCGGGGTGGCTCACCATGAAGCTGAGGAGGTCTGCGTCGTGGTAGAGCAGCGGCAGCTCAGGAAAACCCCCCCTGGCCAGAACAGCCAGCTTTCTCTGCACAGGAACAGCAGCCAGCCACACACTCACTGTCACAGGATCTCACACAACACGGGATGAAGCAGAACCATGGTTTTCAAAGATCAGCCTGGCACCCAAATCAACCAAAAAGATTAATCTACAGCTATTTGCGAAGATGGAGTAACATTTAAACAGTTCTAATTACTGAGATAACATTTATTTGATCATTTATTTTACAAAAAAATCTGTGATGTGATCCAGAAATCACTTGGTTCAGGTTTATTTATATACAAAGGTCTAAGAAGGCAAGCAACAATTAGAATGCAAGAAACATCTTCTTCAAGCATCTTCTCTTGGTCAAAAGGTCAAAACTCTTACATATTCCTCCTTCTCCAGGCCGATCTCCTGGAAAAGGGCATTCCTGGTCAGTTCAATCTCAGTATTTTTCTTTTCAATCTCTGGGAGGTCCACCTCTTCTGCCTGAGAAGAAATTGAGAAAAAAAAAAAAAAACAGCCACATGAATATCAGACCCCCTACTCCGGGGCATGTAGAAACATCATGACCAGCTATGAAATCTCAGGGGATAGCACTGCAACCTCACACTTCCAGGGTTGGAGGTCTGACTCCTGCCCCATGCTCTCTGTGAGGAGCTTGCATGTTCTCCTTTGTGTGGATTTCCTGTTCAGACCCAAGTCTCCTCCCTCAGTCCAACAACATGCTGTTAGCCTAAGTGGCATCTCTATCTTGCCCATGATGTGTGTGAACATGCCCTGCGATGGACTGGATGTCTCCCTGCCTCAGGTCCAGCTGTCCCTGTGACAAACTCCAGGCTCACGCTGACTCTAAACAAGCAAGTTATGGAAGCTGGACGGATAACCGGGTATCAGGTATTTATAAAAGACACACACCGCCAAACATGGTCAGCGCCAATCAAGTCTAATCCAGGGGATTACAGAAAAAGGCGTAATTCACGCCTGGCAGGAAATACACTTAAGCTTTGTCACGACAAACCCTTTTAATAAGCCCCACTTTGAAGAGTGCCCGAATTCTCGTAAGAAGGTCCAGGCAGCGGGAAAAAACAGCTATTTTAGGACAAAACCAGCACTTGAACTCAAAGAGCACAGCTTGGGTCTGCAGCTTATTCTTCTATTCAAAGTCACCCGCACGACTCCTTGTGCTGCCCATTCATACAGCTGTAAGCAGCATGTGTTCCCTGAAGCCATCTATCGAAAACCGTCCATTAAGAGGAGAACAGCAGGACCCTCCTTTGCTCTGGGCTGCCCGCAGAGGCCGACAGCAGAGCGGAAGCTGCAGCCCTTACATCCAGACAAAAATGCTCAGAGATGAGAATTTCCTCAAACCTCCATCTTGGTTGTGGAGTTTCTCTTTGAGAATCAGACCACAGGCAGAGATGTTATTGTCCACCGACGTCGGCCTGTCACAATATCAGATTTTCTCTACACGATTACTGTGGCCAAAAGAATTCACAATCCGCCCCCCCCGCCCCACATCACCTCCTCCAGGCTGCCCTGCTCCACCAGCCTCCAGCGCAGCTGTGACCTCAAGTTCTTGATGCGCTTCTTGATGGAGAACAGCTGGTCGGCCTTTGGAGTGTCGTCCTGCCAGCGGAGGACCTCTTCCTGAAACTGAAGAGTACAGGAAGACATTATGGAGGAGGCGGTGTGTGGACCAGCATGATTGTGTCTGACCAGAAGGTTACCGGATCAAATCCTAGGGCCAGTAGGCTGAGGCTGCCATTGGACCTGTGAGCAAGACCCTTAACCCCCCCAACTCCAGCGGTGCTGCATGCTGGTTCACCCTGGACTGTGACCCCAAGCTGTGTCTATGTGTCTCCTGGACAGCAAAGTACCTGTACGGTTTTTAAATTCACTTCCATTTAATTTTTGTGTTTATTTTTTATCTTTTATAGCTTTGGTGGGAAGCACACACTTTCGCTGTATGTGTACAGTAACAATATGTTCTGTTCTATTCATCGATAAGAAATGGACGCTTACACAGATTACTGAGATATTACATGGTGCTCTGAAGTTCTTGTAGATGGTGGCGGACACATATCTGCTCCTGTCGGTCCCTCACCTGCGAGTTAAGAAGGTATTTCTCCCGTACAGCCCTCAGAAGACTCTGCTCCTTCCCGATCCTCTGCATTACTCTGTGAAAGGCGCTTGACACTATTTCCATGTCCCGACTGTTCTGCTCCTACAGGAGGACAGTTAAGGTTTTTGACATTTGTTAGAGGGTGGGGGGTGGGGTGAGGGGCCGTGGAAGCAGGTGATCCAACCCACAACTCACGGCGAGCGAGACGTCCAGCTCCTGGCACAGGCTGAGCTCTGCCCTCTGCAGGAGGACATCCACGCCCATGGCGGTGACACTCAGGGGGGCGGTGACACTCAGGGGGGGGGGCGACTCGCTGGATAGACTGAAAAACTGAAGATGGGGAGAACCAAAAATAAACATTGAATCCCACAACACCAAGCAAATGATATTTGCAGGATGTGCAAATGTACATTTTTACAACAATGAAGACAGTACATATATACACATAACCGATTTATAACCTATTTTCCATGTACAGCAGTCTAGAATATTCTCTTCTGATTAAACACAATATGGCTGTCCTGCCTAGTTAACCAAATCATACATGTCTATTTTTGCTAAAGCTAAATTCATCACTAAACTTTAAAAAATATTCATAATGGCAGAGTGAGTCAGCACCCTAATGTCATGTTTCACACACCTTGACCACCTTCTCAAACCAGGAACACAGGAATTTCAGTGTTTCGTCAGTCCCCTCCTTCACAGACTGGGTCTCCTGCTGTTTCTGACTGTTCCACTGTCTGAACCGTTCAAAGGTCTCGTCTCCGACTTCCTCCATCGAGAAGGAACCAAACACCGTAGTAAGAGAGGCACCCACTGCCTATGAAGGGGAGACACAGATTACAGATAATGTACAAACACAGAATGCAGAACTGTAAACAATATGCAGATTAACATGCTGTTGTCCTAAGTCAAAGGGGATTGGACACTAACATCAAACCCCGCCCCCTCAGCACCTCAAGAGTGTCCATTCGTTTGCTGATGGGCAGCCCGTCCACTTCCTGAATAAAGTCATCCACAGCCACGGCCAACATTCTCCTCACACCATTTCTCTTCTCGATCAATTCTTCCAGGTCCTCTCTCTGGCAAACCACAATTAAAGCAGTCAGTTAATTTCTGCCGATTAACATCAATTTTACCTACCCCCAATCTATACACTGGCATTGTGCAGCACAGACTTTAACACGATCATAAGTAGGTACTTACAGAAATAAAATCCCAGTTCAATTCCAGCAGCTTCTGACAGTCAATTTACAGCACTTAACACTTCAGAGAAGCTTTTAAATTCTCTAAAAATGACACACTTACTAATTCACCTGTCCGTCCACCTGGCTCCATAAGCACGACGGGCTGGGCGTTTGCGCAATCCCCCTGGGGGGAGGATTAACCCCCCAGGTCTCACTCCAATGATGCCCCCCCATGCCGGTTAAACGAGAGCTCACACCAGTACAGTCACTAAACCTTTATGCATATTTCACCCATTTTCTGATGATTTTGGGTTGAGACGGCTTACCTTGTGACAGGCCTTCACCATATCCTGTGCCAGGTCGTATTCCCTCCACACAGCCTCCAGCTTTTCCAAAGATGCGGGAGAGGAGATGCCATTGTGTGCGACTATGTCGATGGCCTCCAGCAGGCTGTCCCTGTAGGTGCCACGGGCGCACGCCTCTCTGGGGGACGGGATTGTCCAGGTTGTTAAAGCACTTAGAGTAAAAGCTCTCATGTCCAGCAATGTTGGGACCAAAGCGCTGGCAGATAGCTGAATTTTCCAGATTGGTTGAATGTTACTCGCGAAACACTTAATTGTAGCATTTCTTACACTTTAATCCTTTTATACAGACATGTTAATGATTACTGTAGTGATTTTAGCACAAAGCAACAGCAGATATTTGACAGAACACAAGAGTGCCAGTTAAACTCTGGCAGAATGACTGTAAAGCGTGCCACTTTGTATGCGTGAATGCTTGCCTTTGTTATTTTTCATTAGTTTCAATAGAGCGGTGTCATTATCATAAATTTTGAATGATTAGTTCAACTCACGACATCTATCGCTGGTGCGATACAGATGCACATTCAGTAGTCACCAGAATTTTTGATCTGTTCCCAGACTACCGATCTGCAGCATGATACGTCCTACTCCTGCCAGACAACAGCAGTATGCATGCAGCCACACTTCCAGGCTGTAGTGTTTGCGAGCTTAAACGTCTCACAGTGTTAAGCCCTATCGTACATTTTTTTTTCTGTGAATTTTATTCATTTATTTGTTTCAATTAATGGCACTTAGAGGCATTTACGGTAACTACTTTAAAGTCGAGGAGCACTTGCACTGATATTTTAGAATTATGCCAGTTACTTAAATTCCGGATACGAGAGCTTTTAGAATAAACGTGTGAAGAGAGACATTAAAGGCAGAGAGACAGCTGACCATTTAATAGGTGCAGACCACACGCAGACCGCACACAGACCACACCACAAAGGGGAAAGGGCTGGAGACTGTACCTCACACCCCTTAAGGACTCCACCTTCTGTGCCAACTGGCCCAGCCTGTCTCCTACCGCCGTCTCCAGACGCTTGTCTGCTACCTCCACGCTGTCAGTCACCTGCTGCTTCGTCACCTGTGTGCGCAAAACACGGTGGTGGCATCACTGCACAAGGAGGGGCCGCCAGCGTACGGCTTACAGTGAGCACAAGGGAGGCTTACAGTGAGCACAAGGGAGGCTTGGACACCCAGGACAGCTTGCCAGTCCAGTGCAGGACACACACTATGACTAATGCAGACACGGCGAGAACATGGAAGTAGTATTAATCGAACCCGCGACCCTGGAGCAGCGAGGCTACGAGACACTGTGTCATGCTGCACTGTTTCTATTAGTCAACAGGAAAATGATACATGAAATCTACAAGTTCCAAGCATAAAACCAGCTCCAAAATAACAGAATCAGGAAGAACACAGACAGAGAGGAGCATTTCATTTCAAATTAAATATTAATTCCATATGTGTACTTTTTCACATTACATTATAAGATTCTGGTTGCATGACCTTCAACAGAAAGATGTAGACCAGGGGTGGCCAATCTTATCCAGGCCGCTGTGTATGCGGGTTTTTGCTGCAACTCCATAATTAGACTATTAATTAGAGGACTAATTGGCTGAAGAGTCCTCACACCTGGGTTTGAACAGCTGACCTAAAGGTCTAGCCAAAAAACCTGGACACACACTCGCCCTTTGAGGACAAGATTGGCCACCCCTGACGAAGACAATCAGCAGTTTTGGGTGGATGAGGGGACTTAACCATGCACAAGATGCAACGGAACCAGGATCTCGATTCTGACTCCGATCGCTTTCAGTCACACCTGCACCTCGTGGGACCCCCACCTGCACCTCGTGGGACCCCCACCTGCACCTCGAGGGACCCCCACCTGCACCTCGAGGGACCCCCACCTACACCTCGAGGGACCCCCACCTACACCTCGAGGGACCCCCACCTGCACATCGAGGGACCCCCACCTGCAGCTCGAGGGACCCCCACCTGCAACTCCTGCTGGACGTCCCGCAGCTGCTTCCCGAGCTCGTCAGCCTTCTGCCGGAGAACACCGTTGTCCTCCTTCAGCTTCTGTATCTCTATGGCATCCCTCATCCTGCTGTCCTTCATCCTCTGCACAAAAGACACAAGACGATCAGCCTGAAAAACTGCATCGACACCCACAGGAGCTCCCGGCAGAAGATTATCAGCCCGGAGAGTCAGACCACTCATCCCACTTCACACTGTGCTCATAAGGTCACTCTCGCTCACTAAGTACCCTCACTTTACACTGAGTTCACCCTAACAGCTCTGAACCTCTCTGAACCAGGCGCTCATCCTGTGTAGCTGTCCTGTCACCTGCAGCTCCGTCTGTGCCTCCGTCAGCTCCTTCCCAAGGAGCAAGGCGCTGCGATGCTGTGCGCTCTTCTCCTCCTTCAGCCGCTCATTCTCCTCCATAAGCTCCTGGTCCAGCTTCTTCTTCAGCAGGCTTGCGGGCTGCAGGGCCGTGGTCGTGCTCTTCTCCCTGTAAGCAAGGATCAGTTTAAAAAGAAAAAAACTAAAGCATGTAGTCCTGTGGCCTTCATTGGAAATGGCCACCCTGTGCACAAACTGATAACCAATCGCAAATGATTACCTGAATACCTGACCAATCGCAAATGATTACCTGAATACCTGACCAATCGCAAATGACTACCTGAATCATCATGGAAATAAGTCGTGTCTCGTTAAGAAAAACAGCTTCTCAAAGATAAGCCAATTTAAAATAAACACTAGCTACATCATTAAACTGGTGTATGAAATTTCCACATAAGCGTGTTCCCTCTCATCAAGGCTATGAATGTTGTCGTCACACCCTAACATTCTTTGCCATTCGCTGCACCCTGCATCTCCATCCTCTTTACAATCAGCTCCGTCCCACAACCAGTTAAGACTGTATGGGTTTTCTACACTTCCCTTGTATCGTTCCATCTCTCTTCCACTATGTTATTGTATTTAGTGTTTTTATGTACTATTGTACTGTCTGAACCCCCCACTAATGTTATAGAGAGAATGCACAATGAGAATTTCATTGCATTCCCCTGAATACACATCAATCACAATAAAACTTCTAACACTTGTTGTGTAATTGTTGAAGCCCAAATTCAACAAGGGTGTTAAAGTACTTCCTTGATTTTCATAGACTACGGAGACTCACAAAATAGCACCAACTATTGGTCATAATTAGGGCTGTCACAATATCAGAATTTCACTATACCATTAACGTTGCCAAAAGAATTTACAACAACACTAAAAACACGATATCCAGGGCATTAGATAACGGGCGTGCCAGTGTATTTACAGCCAGCAAAATCTGTCAGAATGCCGGCACTATACTGATGTTTAGTCATGACAGGCGTATTGTAGGCCTGTCATGATAACTACTTTTGTCAGACAATATAATGTACCAGAAATAATTGCAGTAAATATTGTAATTTAAAGACCACTGCCATAATAATCTAATAACATAATAATGCAAGTACACCCTTTCTAAGTACAAAGAACTTTTAATTAAGAATATTCAGACATTGGAATTGTAATGTTAAATGCTATCCTAATACTATCCTAAATAATGCATACATACAACCACACAACCAAAAATATATTAAATGGACTCTCACGCTCTTAACAATAACTGGACTAAATATGAAACATTTGGCACAGGGGTATAGAGTCATTCATTCCTTAACAGGCGATATACCGCCAACCCTGTTGTGCAGAGGCTTCGCTCAGTGACGCAAACAATCCCTGATCGTTCACTGGCCAGGGGAAAAGTAGCAGGAAGTCAATCGGACCAATGATTGTATGCAAATACCATTTCTACTCTCTATGATCAGAATGATAAAAATGGCTAGTGAATTTGAAGAATGGTTAACTGATAATGTTAATGGCATTTCTGTGATTCCTCACTACAGGATTATGATGACTAAGATAGCTACAAATGAAAATAAAATACATTTGTATTGCAGCTACAGATACCCGCATATGATTTCGCGTCGGGGTTTTTATTGTTCTGATTTTTAAAATAGTTTATATTATTTTTTATTTTCATTTGAAATCTAGTTTAGTTTCGGGTTTGTAATCCGTAAGCCCTGGATATCGCAATTGTATCGTTACGCTGAATTCTTTTGGTCATGATAATCGTGTAGCGAAAACCTGATACTGTGACAGCATTATGTTTACTCAGCTTTTTTGTTGGGCTGATGCAACTGCTGCTCCACTTACTTTAGCACCTGAGGCACATGTTCTGGAAAGGCAGGACGCGGTTTGGGAACGAGGACTTGGGAGCCCGCCTGCACAGTGTCCCCCTGAGAGGCGCGCTCTGGCGTCCGCAGACCCCACGGCCCCAGGGGGTCCTGCCAGGTCGGGTTAGAGCCCTCTCTGCACCCGGGGATACTGAGTTTGGCGAACTTCATCTTCATGACCTCCTCTCCGATGTCCAGGTCCCCTTGAAACGCGTGGACCAGGATGGTGCCGTCAAAGCACACCGACTTCTTCTGAATCCGTAATTTCTTGCCGTAAATCAGGTTGCGCAAGAAGATCTTTCCCTGGGAACAGAACGGGCAGTATTGCAAAGTTCCCAATTGGTGAGAAGAGGAAGCCAGTCAACGGGTTAGACAGATTCTCCGCAATAAGACCCCCACCCCCCATGTCACCTGTACAAAATGCTGCGAGTCCTCATCGCTGTTTACATGGAAGCCCCAAAACCTGTACTTCTTAGCCAAACACCCCGTTTGAAGGTCTTCTGGAAGCTCCACCAAGGATGAACGGCTGACAAGCTCCATATTACCATAATCAATGTAGCACACTGTAAACTAAACAAAGAAACATTTTACAGCCTGTCTGATCAGCATCATTCACAAGCAGCATCCAGCTAAATACAGCATAATTAACACAAAGCCATGTAAATCTAACAATAATTACCAATATAAACATACCTTGTCATCATCATGGTGCTGTACCTTACACCTATACCAGCATCGGTCTTCTGAAAACAGTGCCCCATATACCTGTATAAAACGATCACTGGGTTACCAACGTGAACCACATTATAACGCAGGTCGAAGTCCGCCAGCGATTTAATTGGCCGGTTACCTTCTGAGGACAGGGATTCCCCGTGAGCCTCCGAGCTGTGGGGCATCTCGCCGACAAAACGCTGGTCATCCTCTCCACAGCGGGGTCGTCGCTGACATTCTGAAAAGGGTATCAGGGCTCGGCTGTGGATTTTATCGCCGGACCCAACCTGATCTTCTTCAGTGGCTTTAAAGCAAAGCAACAACACCACCCCCCCACCACCAAGGGTGGGTTCACTTTGGTTACCAACCTGAGCCCAAAATGTAATGGCGTCCACCACGTGTGTGACTCCCACAAGCTCCACTGGAAGGAAAAGAGGGCGAGTCAGTCTCATTAACCAGCCAAGCCAGACATTTCTGTCAAAGCTGCAGGACAGATTCACTTACTTTTCCCAGGTACAGTTTTATCCATTGCTGTAGTTTCATGCTAAACAGAAGAGCAAATCACATCAATCACAATAATTGAAGAACAATGTACTGCAGGTGGTATGAGTTTTTAACCCACAGATAAGTGTTTGACACTTTTAAGTAACAGATTTCTATCTACAGCAGTAGTACGCTAGAATGAGGCGATTAGCGTGACTATTCGCAAGGTAAGACAAATGTTCAACGGCTTAAGTTACTAAAACGCAAACTGCAGATATACATTAGCAAGGTTCGGGACCTTATTCTCATTACATTAATCACATTAACAGTGCCATTTAAATGCATGCAAGAAGGTCCTTTTAGGCTTTACTTTACAAATTATTAGCTACCTAACGCTTTTTGCACATTTATTAGATATGCTTCATTATGCCTATGTCATACTCTACCTACAAACCACGAACAATGTTTTACACACTTAGAAAGTATTAAACTATTGCCAGTAATAATAAAAGAAAAAACATTTTTTTCCTGCAGTTTAATTTATATCCGACTAACCGTCGACACTCACCAGCAGCGCGAACTCAAAGCACCACGTGACCACCTGTCGCGCGGTCTTCGCGGTGCGCGCATAGCGGGCACTGAGTCGCGATATCTGTCGCGCGCATCGCGAGAGTTTGCCCAGTGACTGCAGCTTAACGTAACTAACGATGCAATCTTAAATATGGTGGTTGGGTTATGCATTAGAGTCGGCAACTGCTGTGATCCTCTTCGCTTCCGTAGGAGCAACACATGTAATGTGTTATAGATAACCCAGCTACTGATACCGAGATGAAAGGTGTGTCGACGTGGAAACCAAGGCTGCAAACTCTCATGCATCTGGCGTGACTCTCGCATGAGATCTTGTGGCCAATATAGATTATTGCATTACAAATCTAAACTTAGCTACATTAAAAGCTTTGGTACAATTTGCAACCCCTACCCACTATTTACAACGTAATAAAACGTTTACGTACACGTACATGTATATATGACTGAAAATCTCACCCCAGTCAGCTGACCAAAGCTGGCGACCCTGGAAGACAGCACTTAAACGTAAAAATGTTAACTGTTGATGAGGAAAGTTTGTGGTAAGGATAGAAACTGAATGTAAAAACTATAATAAAAATGATATACTTTTACCAATTATACATTATTCGATGTAAATAATCTACATTTATATGCATTTCTCGATGCTGATATACAGTACCAGTCAAAAGTCTGGACACATGCTTTTAGTGCTTTTGTTTTTGCTGTTATTTTTATATACGTTATTAAATAAAAGGCTTCAAGCAATGAAGTAACATCAAATACTGCAACGATGCAATGTTCTGGCCACAAGTTAGCTACCTTATTCTTACTCTTTGATCCAGCTCGTTTCACACTGGCTCTATAGGGTTGAGGTCGGGAGATTGCGGGGGTCAGATCATCTGTCACAGCACTCCATCGCTCCACTGATCCTCACAATACAACATTAGTTTGAAGAGCATTAATCCATAGTGGCTGGCTATCATGTATTTATAATACAAAGAAAGCACAAAAAGTGGCTCCACATGTTGCACTGTTGCCTCACACATCTAGTTACAGGTTTTGCAGTGTTTGTGCTTGGTGATGGACTGACATCTTATCTAGGGTGCATCCAAGCATTATGGCTTCAGCTGCCTGGGATTGGCTCCAGGACCCTGCATGATCTTAATCAGGAGAAGTGGTAGACGATAGAAGGATGAAGCACAAAATGCATGTACTGTGTGAAAACATTCTGCTGCCTTTTGTGAAACCAGTCAGTAGAAAATATTTTTTTTCTGAGCTTAGTATGCCATCATTCCCAATCATGGGCGTCATTAGGTCCAATCACTCGGGGCTATAGCCCTGAGTATTTTAGCCCTGATGCCAATCTGCTTTCAAAAACAAATGTCAAGTCTCAGGTAAACTTGACTTAGCCCCGAGATTTTTCTCAACTGCTAGAAACGCCCTTGTTCCCAGTGATATTTTCTTTTAATGACTTTGAGTAAATCTCCTTAGTACAAGCTTATGTTTCATCATAAAACCCGGCTGCATTATTTCTTTCATGAAACTCCAAAGTGGGCTGTAGAAGAGGAAGAGAAAACGTACTGGGCTGGTTGTAAAGCTAAAGATATTACTGCCATCTGTTGAGGGAAAAAAAAAAACACAAAAACACAAAAGTCATCTTGTATCTGATATGAGCCATACAAGCTTAATGATACAGTTATGCCTCGTTCATATTATCTTAATTTATAAATGATGTAAAAATGAATGAATGAAATTTAGTTTTAAGTGTAAAGCAATGAATTCTTAAAAAGTAGTTGCATGTACCCAAGGTAGCCAGCAAAAAAAATTTAAATTAGCATTTCTAAAATAGCATAATTCACCAAATCATCCAAAAGTTGTCTTTATTAAAACACATTATACAACCAGTCAAGACAACATTCATTATTTTTTAAATATCAAGCATTATGCCATACTGTATATGACCTTATATTTTAATTAATTAATTAAAGCAATGCTACAAAAAAAAAAAAACTATTGAAAGACTTCAAAACAGGTTGGAACTTTGAGCCACAATTTGTGGTCATCTGTATATACAAGTACACTTACTTTCATAGTAAAAATGACCTTTAAAAGGACATTTCACTGACCTTCAATTAAGAACAACAAAAGGGCCATTCACAACTGAGATCAAAAGAATTCCAGTGCTGATTTTGCTCAGCCGGCCTACAACCGTTCTTGTTCCCCAAGGTTTCCAAAACTGGAGCGCCAATCGGTGGCCTCATCATCATAGATGAAGTCTTTGGGCAGTATCTCGGGGGGGATACAGCTCAACTGCTCGTCAAACGAGCGCAGCGTCCACAGCTTCTCCAGCTCGTATACTTCTCTGGTCTCAGGCAGCATGAAGTGAACCACAGTGTGCCCTGAGGAGAAAACCAATTGGTTAGGGCTCTCGACAAAATATAAATAAAACATCTGTGCAATAGCTAAAGCAGACTGTCGCGATAAACAGACTCACCAAAATCGATGCACATCCAGTCCTCCGCATTCTTGCCTTCAATTATGACATGGGGATCAGCATCCAGCTTGAGGGCTTTGTACTGTCAAAGTGCCAGAGAGGTATACAAGTCAGACGTACCAACAAACAATGCATGTTTATACAGACTCCTTGTAAATGATAAAACATACAAAAAGATCAGAGGAAACTCAGGTTTAGAAAGTAATACACACTTTCTTCACAACTACATATGTATTGCTGCTTCAAGTATGGGGTGTAGGTTTGAATACTGATGAAATAACAATTAAAAACACTCTGATAAGGACACAAACAGTGCATTATAAAAAAAAATCGCATACATGAAAATGTACAAACAGCTATAACAGGAAAACCGACAAGGTTATCCACTGTAATATCACTAATGAGATGATGACAACACAACAGCAATAGCTAATAGTCTTACCACTTTGACTGCATACTCTGCCATCGCTATGAGATGTCTTCTTGAGGAGCCGCTGACTACCACAAAGTAATCGGTGTACTTCAGCGATTTCGGTACTTTTATGACACAGATGTCCACGGCGTTTTCCTGGCGGAGGAGTGCCACTAGGACGTCGATGTTAAATGCCTGCGGGATCTCTGTTAGACAGGGAAAACTCACACTCAGGAATAAAGAAGGGAAAAGTGCACAAAATATCACTTGCATGCATAATCCAACCTCATCCGTGTTTCATGTCACACAACTATAATTTGCTGTTGTTAATGGAAGCTCCGAACTAAAATAATCAATACAGATTATATTCAAATACTGACATTCTGAGAAACGTCCAACATGACCCATAGCGATGTCAATTTGCTTGCCTTTTTTTTATCACATAATGTAATTAAATGTATGCAACTATTTATCAGTTGCCATAGACTGATATGTACTTACTACGCCTGAGATCGTCATTTTGGGGATCCGCTGCAAAGCTCATGACCGGAGAGCCCGTTATGTCTCTATTGTGCGCGGTCCTGTCATCTTTGATACCCTGTGTATCACAGTAAAATCTATGGTTTCCTGAACACCGCACATTATTCACCGGATGGAACTGATCATGCCGCGGAGCACAACATGTGTACCGAGACAAAAGAGCAACACACGGCCGCTTCATATTTACATGTAGAGACTTTATATTGTTTGTTCGTACAGCATCTAGATTTAATATTCCAGAAAGTATTCTTCTAGAGCAACTCGTCACACATTTATAACTTATCATTGCCATTTAAAAATAACCTACAACCAGCAAGGACCGGAGACATAAACGAACCCAAATCGATGCACTGCTATTGGTCAAAGTTTTAACCAATCACAGCACTATTCATATACTATATTTGTTCAAACACTGACGTCGTACCGCCATCTACTGAGTGGAGGGCGCATTTTTTTCCCCAGCAGAATTTGATTTAATAAAGTATAATGCGATGGTTATTCGCCGCTTGGGTTAAGGGATCAATTCCAAAACTTGCAATGGCATTCTGGTCAGAGTATCTCCTGGCCTGGGCAGGCGAAAAAGGCACATCGCAGCCTTATGCTAGATAGCTGGTTATGGAAATTGGATGGATTAGGATATATTGCGTAGTAAAAGCCCTGGCTGTATAAATAAATAGTGTATTCTTTTTCTACAATGAGGAAAACGTCATTTAGACATAACATGTCAATTGTAGGGTACCTCATACAATTTTTGTGTATTTTTTTTGAAGGAAGCTGTGTTCTGCCATTGTTTGTATACAACTCAAAATGTACTTAGACACAATATGGAGAATCACAGACATCTTGATGCCCACAATGAAAACATCATTTGTGAAAAAACAAAGGCTGAAGCAGGTGCCAGTGGGGGATTTGGGGTGAGCCTCTGGCTAACCGTGGGACTGTAGCCAGGAAGAACAGGGTGACCTTGCCTGAAAGCGACACCAGTGAGTATGATGGGTCTTGACTGCCCACGATGAGTGCATCTTGTTAATCTTCATGAGCACCTCTGCCAGTGGGGGCCTTTGTTGGGTGAATCCCCAAAATACTGTCCAGGATATGTTCATTCTGGGGGCAGAGACGGCTAAAGAAGCCGCAGTATCCGTGGACAGCTTGGTTATGGAGAGATGCCCAAGCCCAGGGGCGGTGTGCCTTCAGGCGCCTTGTCTTCTGGGAAGCCTGGGAAGCGACTGTAAACCTCTGCTGATGTTCCTGCTCCCCCCCCGTGCAGACTGGGCTCCCAGCCATGCATGAGAGCCCCTCCAGGAGGGATGAGCAGGAGCTGTTGTTGTAACCTTCATATAATGAGAGCACAGGAGCGGCAAGCAGGCTGAGGCGGAAACGCTAGGGCACGTCGTGGTCGAGCAGGAAGCCGTAGCTTTGCGTTCGAAAATAAGGCTCTTCAGAGTTTCCTTCTCAGTCAGGTGCTGCTGGCTTTTGTGGTCGTACTCGACAATTTCCTGAAAAGCTGTTGTAAACATGTTGATAAATGCTATGGTATTATGAAGCAATATTTCCCGTCTGTACAGAGACCAGACAAAAACAATTGCGACAATTTTAGCTCTCAGTTAAAATCAGAGTAAATATCAACAGATTCTTTGAAATGTTACGTCACTTATTTTCACACATACGTGTATATTACTGTAACATTGTGCAGTACAGCAGAATAAAGTATTTTATGACTGTAACTATCCACTATTATTCAGTTACTAGCTATTCCATATTATGTTCTTTCAGGCTTAAAAATAGACTTCAAATGTAAGATGAGTGACATGTTCCTAAAAAGCAGTTTTTTACGAGCTTCTAGTTTTAGCTCGATGTCACAAGGTGTTTCTATCCTAGCTATTCGCATCTTTATTGGCTTTGAAATGACAAGGATTCCTTTCAGTTACTCACCAGGTGTGTCACTAATACATTCTTAAAAATAAACTAGCTGTTCGCCTTTGGCAAACAATTTCCAGGTTTTCTACAGACAGATAAGATTACTGAGAGGGAAAGGTTACAGTGTGTCACAAAAGCTCAAGGCGAGCTGACGGATGCATAATGAACATGCATGCGAAGGACGTACTATGGCCACCCCTAGCAGAGGCATTTTATTTGAAATGGAAATAACACACAGCACATTGCAAGGGCCAGGTTAGCAGCTTAGCAGCTTAGCCTTGCGTAACATGTAGACGCTAAATTAGATATGAACAGGGAGCTGACTTTGACCAAGTACATGGGAAAGTAACACGCTGCTCACATTTGAGTATGTAGTAAATTATCCAGTTTGTAAAATGTGTATCAGTCAGCTTTTTATTATGCTTTTTTTTTTATGGAAATATTTTACAAATGGGTATTCAGAATTAGCATTAATTAGCCTTAGTTAATGAAGAAGAGTTGGGACATACATTAAACATGACAAAATTTTAATTTTTTCGCCATATAGTTAGAATTTTACAAATCTCTTCACAATGATTTTTTTGCGAGGTTTTCAGTATCGTAACATTGATATTTTTTGTCGTCATATGAGTATGTGGCTTTCCTGACAGCCTTAACAAATCTCCTGCTCCTGTCTACATCCTGTATGTATTCTGTTGCAGATGTGTGATTCCCTGCGTGAAGGAGAAGGCTGTTTGGATCAGTAAGCAGGTATAATTAGTGAACTGGCCAAGGAGTGTATGTGTACAGCAGTCAAAGGTTTAGACACACCTACTCATAGAAGATTTTTTTTCTTTATTTTTAATATGTTATTGTAGCACGCTAGGGCTGGTGGGAGGCTCAGCAGATCAGGCTGCCGTACCTGTGATTTGGAAGGTTGCTGGTTCAAATCCCCTCATGGAGGGATTTTACTGCTGGGCTCTTCAGCAAGACTCATATTGCCTAATTGTTCCAAGGGCTGATTGACCCTGCTTTCCCAAAAATATGTATGTTGCTTTGGATAAAAGCACCTGCTAAATAAAATAATAAATAATGGTGTGGGCATCAAAGTGATAAAGTAACAGATGTAATTATGCAATGACAAAAAAGTTTTAAATCACACCTAAAATCTGTGTTTTAGATTCTTCAAAGTAGCACTATTTGCCTTGATGACAGCCTTCAACACTCACTTAACCAGGCTCCTGGGGTTCCTATCTGGAATTAGTTCCCACCAGGGAATTTTTGCTACAACCCAACGGGCTACTTTAGTAAGAAAAAACATACCAGCCCAGATACATTTTCAGTGGCCCACAATGTAAAATGTAAACTCATAAAGAGCAAAAACAAGCAAAGAGACAAAGGTGGTCGAGCAAAAAAAGCAATTAATTAAATCAAGTTAGTTTCTTCAATTTCCTTCCAAAGTCACTTTTTTTTTTGCTCAGGAAAATGGAGAATCTACTGCAGGAAATGGATTAATCAGGCCCTTCAAGCTGATTGGCTAACTGGGACAAGTCTGAAACTGGGATTGTCCAACAAGACCCTGCACACATCGTCACCCCAGACAGCGGCTACATGCCTGTGCTGAGTGATGAAAACTCAATGTAATCTGTTTTTTTGTTGTTGTTGTTGTGACCTGACATGCAATGTTTTTTTACTACTCAGTGGAGTAACATTCACTTCTGAACTTGCCTTCATCTAAATTACTCACCTCATGTGAGTGGCTAAGCTTATTTTCCCGCTATGCCGGATACTTGCTGGCAGTTTTTCCTTCTCTCTTTGATCAAAGTCACCCCCTATCATCTCTGCTGGGTTTAGGTTATAGGTGACTGTGGAGGCCAGGTCTTATGGAGCGGTCCATCATTCTCCTTTCCCAGAAAGCTCTTACACACCCTGCTGATGTGTTTTGGGTCACTGTCTTGTTGGAAAACAAATGACAGCTCAACTGAGCATGAGCCAGATGGGGTGGCGTGTTGCTGCAGATTACTGTGGCAGCCATGATGGTTACATGGGCATTCAGTTCTGATTAAATTGCCAAGTGGCCCATGAGCAAAACAAAGTCATGACATCATACCTCCACCTTCCGGCTTCAGGAAACGGCCGAAGCACGCAGAAATCATTCATTCTTCAATCTAATCTTTAATAATCATCTAGATTATTAAAAACATAAATTCGGGTGGGTGGATCTTCATGGATGAGATTTAATGCGCATCAGAGCTTCACAAGATGTTAATCTGGGTGCAGGAACTGCAACAGCACGCAAAGAAGCTGCACTTTCACTGGCTGCAGACGCCATGGAAAGTAGAGAGCAAAGGGGAGCCTTCAGCAGTTATTACTGACACGTACACACTAGTGATAGACCCCAGTACATCTGACTTCTTTCATGTCACGTCTTAACACCTGTGTTTTCCCATGATTATTTTCAGAAAAGTGACTTATTAACATAGATAACAGGAGAGGGTGGTCGTGAGTTTTTTGCAGCTGGATGTGCTTATATATAAATTCGTCTCAGTTTGCTCCATGCTCGGTCTGTCTGTTGCGCTGACATGGCATCCCTACTCGTGTTGTGTGTCTCGGTACTTTCCATTGCAGCTCTGGGCTCATGTGACCTGGAGGAGAAGCCTTTCGTGGAACGAGCTGGAAGGAACTTCATTGGAAGGGCCAGTACCTCCATCCTGACTGTGCCAAATGGAGGGAAATTTGGAGATTGGACTTGGATAGAAATGTGTCCTGAGGGATTCTACGCTTCGGGCTTCAGTGTTCGGGTAAAAACACGATCCTACAGCCTCGTGTCACGTCAGGAACACAGAGGAACTCACAATCATGAAGATTACAGCGTTGCAATGCTTCTGTCTTTGAAAAAATGACTAGTGGCAGCATCACAGGGAATTATTGAGTTTAGATGTGTTTTAATTCCTTGAGTTAATCCAATACATATTATTTTAATACAGTTATTGCACTAACCACCAGGGAGCAGTGAATGTGAATATAGAGAAAATGACCCATTTGCTTGACATCCTGCCACTTGCCCGTCTTTGAATGTTTTGCAAAAAAAAAATTTAAAAATCCATGTTTCATGTATTCAAGTTATTTTTTACATTAGGTGGAGTCCAACCAGTATGGCCTCGATGACACCTCGCTCAATGGGATCCGTCTGTACTGCTCCCAGGGCACAGACAGGAGCTACTTGTACACCATTGAGTCTCACATTGGATAGTATGTATAAGACGTGCTTCTTTGATACAGCCCAGCTGGTTTAATGTTAGAGTGTGACAACAGAACATATGCAAACTCCATGCACTGCACTTTCGTTTACAGTTACATGTTTGGGTCAAAGCAACCAGCTCCAAAGACGACAAAAAGGTACTACAGTGGATTTTTTTAAAAAGAAATGTGTCTTGTTCCAGTTTCGGCGAATGGACGGACCCGCAGTGGTGCCCCGAGGCTGGCTTTCTGAAGTCCTTCCAGCTTCGTGTCGAACCCGAGCAAGGCATTTTCGGGGACGACACCTCGGCCAACAACATCAGGTTCCGCTGCACCAGCAACCCCACCTTGGAGGGGCGGGGGCCGGATTGGGGTGATTACGGTGGCTGGAGCCAGGAGTGCACAACTGGGGGCATCTGTGGCATTGAGGTGAAGATGGAGAATTACCAGAGTGGACTGGACGACTCCACGCTTAATGACGTGCGTTTCCACTGCTGTGCCTAGTGACCGGGTGGAGCCATGGGGGTTGTGATGGTAAGATCCTCTGAAATTAGGTCAAAATTACAAAAAGGGGGAGAAAAGATCAATAAAGAAGACAGGAGGTCTTCAGTCCCACAAACCCCTCGGAATCACTCTGTAATCAGTTTACCTATTGACTGTATCAAAATGTATCAAAATTATATGTACATTATTATCCAAATTAAATTTGTGCACCAGCACATGCAGTTAAAAGTGGCTGGATTCTCCTTTAATGAACTATTAATTAATGAATGGTTTAATTGATGGTCTTGTGCCAGGTTTTTTTTTTCTGATCTTGGTATCGTTTGTCATCCTCGCAGGCACCAGCAGAGGGAGTCGTGTCACCACGGCTGCAGTCTGAAGTTCACGCAAAAGTGTTTGCAAGTGCATTCAAATTCAGTCAGCTAATTCACGCGACAGTTAAGGATTCACTGGTAATAACTTGTGATTTAATAAACAAAGGAAATAAAATATGCATTAAACGCCTTCAAGGTTGTGACCTTGCTTTTATAACTGTAATAAATAGTCTAATTAATATGAATAGAACAGGCAAAGTTGCCTTTCTACCTATTTACCATTACTGAGTGATATCATTACTCTACGTATGATGTTAACTAACTAATTTTGAAGATGGTACATGGATATATCTGGTGAACATTTCCTACTTCACATACTATCCATCCAACAATCTCTTCCAACTGCCTATGTAGTAGGGCACTGGGTTCTGTGCAGGTAGAGTTTGCATGTTTTCTCCATAACTTTATGCAATACACTAAGTTTCATTTAAATATGGGTGGGTGGGTCACACATGCGCGCACACACACACACACACACACACACACACACACACACACACTCACACACACGCACATGTAGGGTAAACATATCCTTATGGGGACCACTCATTCATTTCAATGGGAAAAATGCTAATGCTAACTATGACAACCTTAACCCCTACCCTGCCCTAACCATAACCATAAGTAACCAAACAAAATACAAGAATTTTTGCATTTTTAGTTTTACAAGATAAATTTTAATTCATGCCTTCTGAGCCAACCTGATGAACAATAGGTGTGCCAGCCATCATTTTTCAGAAAGGTATTCTTTGTATCATATAAATCATTAACATAAAATATGGTAAAAACAAGCATGCATTTTCTCAGAGACCTACTAAATAGAAACATAAGTAAAAATCTGTTTTACTACGCCTACAGCTCGCTTAAAAATTGCTATTCACACCACTATCATGTCTACCAACCTACACACGTAAAACATACTTAGCCCGTCACCAATCAGCTAAAGAATGCTAGAAGACTGTAAAAACCAAATGTTCACCTCCTCTGCCTACGTCTCTAAACTGCTTGCTTTAAAGCAATCTCCATCTCTCTTGCTCTCTCTCTCCCTCTCTCCATCTCTCTTTCTCTCTCTCTCCCTCTCTCTCTCTCTCTCTCTCTCTCTCACCATCTCTCTTTCTCTCTCTGCTGTGACCAGGCATGATGTTTTTCTCTTCCCTCCATTTAACAATTTGATTCTCCTCCTTTCTGATACCTATTCAGCTGCAAAAATAATGTTCAACACCTAACAAATATGTGGCCAGTTTTTATATAAATTAAACTTGATGATAAATATTTATATGGTCATTCATTTCTATTTTCATTTACTTGCAATGTAGTGCTTTCAATTTTTAATTTAAACTGCCTAGTCGTGGAAGCACAGTTTGTTATTATAAATAATTTATATACTGTAGCCACACACCCTTATCACAGTATTGAATGAAGACGTTCCAGAATTTCTTATATCAGTATTTTGACTTTTCATCCGTCTTCCATACTAATTATCTAGTACAGGTACAGGTGAGCGTGAAGCCTACACCAGGCAGCAGGGGGCGCTGTACACCTGGGACAGAATGACAGCCTGATGCTGGGCGTCTATATCCTCACACTCCATGGGTGGTCTCCAGCAGACCTTCCCGTTTTGCTGTTTCTCTGCAGAAACTCCCGTAATTTGCACGTCCCTCAAACTTTATGAATCTGCTTAATAAATTAATGTGTTTTGTACTAGTGTTAAATTGCAGTGTATCTGTGATAATGTTGATGTTTTCTCATAACATAAATAGAATTAAGAATAGAAATAAATCTGGTAACTTATTTAGTTATTTATCATTATTTTATTTTATTTACTTACTTGTATCTGCCCCCAAGCTGAATAAAACTCCAGTATTTTGAAGCATAAATTTTTGCAAGAGGTTTGGTTTAAAGATGTCAGTCCACCAAACTCTACATGCTCAAAGCCAGGGGCGTGGGAATCAACCCCCACCCCTGGGGAGGTGGGACATCAGCTCCAGCTTCTGAACACCTGCATCTCCAACCACAATGTTAGCATTTATGGCTCACATGCTACTGAGAAGAGTTCATCTGTGTCTTCGGGATAAAGGTAAATGTTTTGTAGCATAAAACATTTTCTACTGTTTTTATTATTATTATTATCATGTATTATAAAGAAATTATGCCAGTGAATGATTATTGTGTGTATATTTCGAGCAGAAGGTAAATACAAGCCTTGTTTGTTTATCTGCATGTTCAGACACTTCTAGTGGTTGTTCCACAGTCCCAGGATGGGAGTCACTCATCTAAGATTAAAAACATTTAAAATGTCAACCTGCCGCAACCTGTCTGAAACGTATCATTCTGTTCTGTTCTATTTCAGAACTGTTCCTCTGACACCCTTCTTACTGAACTGTTGAATTTTCTGCATATCATTATTTAGAATGATTACAAATCCTGATTCATCCTCAATTTCCATATAATGAAGACCATCATTTGTGAATAAATAAAATTTGCATTTGCAGTAAACAGAAACGCTCAAGTGTAAACACGGCTGAGCGGAAACTCGACCCACAAGCAGAGCTGTCTGTGTTTACGGAGGTTGGCCCAGTTGTGCTGCTAATTAAAAACACCATAAGCGCCATCGATGATGAATTCAATGGTGCTAGGAGGGGGGTCACCAATGCATTCAAACTTGGATTAGAGCTCTGTACATCTTCGAAAGGCCTAGTATACCTTCGAAAGGCCTTGTATACCTTCGAAAGGCCTTGTATACTGTACCTCACTTCAGCAAAATAATTGTCTTGTTACCTTGCATCCAAGGAAAAGACACAACTTTCGAAGGATCATGTGGACTTCATTTGGACATGCAAATTTTATTAATGTTCCAGCTCTGACTAGTAAGTCCTTCAATGGAAGAACAAACACTGAAACAGACATTTAACTGTCAGCCGAAAGAACTTAGGTTATTCAGGGAAATATGTCATTACCACAAAAGAATGTGAATGTCACTACTGGCTGGCTGGACAAAGAAACAATTTACGTCATGTATGATAAAGCAAATATATTTATAAAAAACACAAAAGCAGATTTATTATGTACAAATTATACAGACGTCAAACGTGAACAAACATGGAGCTCTCCAAAACAGAAAAGCAAAGAGCAATGTCTTACAGAGAATTAAGCGGTACGCACTGGAGAGGTGCTCTGGAGACGACGGCAGCAGTGACAGGCTGTCAGTCTGAGATTCGCACACCGACACGGTGACAATCCTGTATGCTAAGGACCACGAGCAAGCAGTGGGGAGCAGAGAGATGCAAAGAGCTGTAACTGCGCGCCATCTGAATGGCGGGTGTAGCACTTGGGGCTCCCTTTCAGACCCTAACACCCCCAGGGAAACAAACGCAGCCGGGTTCTGCTGCAGTCAGGCCGCCTGTCTTTGTCGGGGTGCCACAAAGGCGGCCATTCAGCTCCAGCCTACAGAGCGCGCTTCATGTCTTGCTTTGGTCTGCTTCCTCGTCTCCCCGTTCCTGCTTTTTAGCTTGCCACCAGAGGATAGTCGCAGGCATAGTTTGATAGTCTGACCACCTTCCCTCATCCCCCCAGGAGGATGTGAGAGGCAGGAAAGGTAGGAAATGCATAACATTTACCACCATTTCTGACACTTATGCCAGAAGCTCTATCCCCACCAGAATCTGTGAATACTACACAATGGGAGCCCATAGAAAATCCCCATTGCGTTTTCCAATACATCATGAACACGTCATTAAACAACATACAAAACTGCAGGAAAACATGGAATCACATGATTCTAATACATAGATTTAGCAGCATGAGCAAAACACTTTTGAAAATCACAAATCGACTGAAAAGGCAACTGCATTTTAATATGAATAAACACAAACAATGGCATCTCAGGGAGTCTATTTTTCATTCAAAATAGCAGGTTGAAGACAAATTGAACTCTTATTAATCAGCCAAAACCCACAGGTGAGATTTTCATAAAACAGAAGGTGGGTGGAGACAACATCCTGATATATGTTTAGAAGCGTCATGTGACACGACTGCGGCAACCAATCACACACTCAAAATGATTTCCATCTGTAAAGAACAGTGAATAGGCAACAAAGTATTTCAAACATTAGCCTCTGACCTTGTCTAGTGTCCAGAAGGTTGGACCCCGTAAAACCGGAGCGAAACCAGGACAGAAGAGGCCCAGCGGATGCAGCATGAAGAAGGTTTTTGAATTCCGGGGCCCACAAGCTCCCAACGACAATGTTATTACAATATCTTTTCCAAAAAACACTGGACTTCATAAAAATACATTATCGTCAAACTAAATTCTAATATTAACAACTGCATTTTCAGCCATATACTGTCAATATACTAACAAGACACATTCCATTTTTTTTTTTGCACACACAATCTTTAAGCTCAAAATATAATATAAACCTCCAGTTTTCACTAGAAGGCTGATGACTGTCTTTAGAGTGCTACACATCTCTGCAGAGGGCCGGCTTGTTAAACAAGGCAAGCCAAAGGTATTTAACAGCAACATTTTTTCAACACCTACAGGCCTGTATGTATATAATGAAAAAATGTATCCATTTCAGTAGATTTAAGTAGAGTTGGTCCGACCTTTTGGTTTTTGTAGCTAACTTTGACATAAACATCATCAAGCTTTGCTGTTTGCACAATTAAAAAGCAGCTAATAACGTTAAACGTTAAGCTACATACGGGGAAAATATGCAGTAAGAAATAAATATAATTTGTGTTATTGCAGAGCATATATCCTGTTTGTTTTGGAAAAGTTATTCTTTGGGGGATTTCAAATTAGATTTATCAGGAATTAAATGACAATATTTATTTATTAAATATTTCATTTGTCCCCACCCCAAATACAGACCTTTGCATTTATATCATTAAGTTGTGTCCCCCAATATCAAATTTTCTCCTACGCCCTTGACAGTAGGTCTTTTAAAGTTAAAGTGATTTAAAAGTCTACATATTACCTCTGTAATTTATCTGATCTGTATTGTCTTCGAGAAAGTGTCTCCTTGTTGGACAGTCATCTTGCTTGGGATGTACAGGGCAATCACAGGAACGTGAAAGCAACCGACCGGCCTGCGCCACATCAGCCTGGCCGTCGTTAAACCTTCATTAAAGCTACAGCGGAGGGAGGAACAAGCCCTTCTCAGGTCAACAACTATCTATTTCCTCATTACACACCCAAGTCAAAGCAACATCCTATGCAATACAAAAGCAGAATTTCTTTATATTCAGCAGATTGTTGGAAGTTTTTTC
This sequence comes from Paramormyrops kingsleyae, assembly GCF_048594095.1. Taxonomy (NCBI): domain Eukaryota; kingdom Metazoa; phylum Chordata; class Actinopteri; order Osteoglossiformes; family Mormyridae; genus Paramormyrops; species Paramormyrops kingsleyae. The sequence continues at coordinate 2,010,435 of NC_132805.1, forward strand.
TATTCCCTACTTCTTGCCCCAGCATGGTTAGCAAGACCATATCAAAAAATAACTTAACCAGAAAAATAGAAACAGAAAAACTCAGGGCACAGATACAAGACTTTGCACTTCTAAGCGTTTGCTGAAGGAGAAAATGATGTGTCTTTACTCCACGGCGTTTTATCCCACATACGCTACAGAAAAGGTCTCCCAATCTCACTCTTGCAGTGGTGGCAGAAATGCGGTGATGTGTGAAGAATGAGGCTTTGGACCAAGGCCAGGGTACATTGGTGCAGCACAGGACTGGCCGACCAATGAACTGAAGCAGAAGGCCGTGTCATGTGACTGTCCTGAGAATTTGTATTACAGCATGATACAACACTGTTTCATCACAACTTGATTTCAAACTTTTCTTACGAGTACAGTATGTTGCAACGCTCCCCTCCCTCCCAAATTTCTCCCCCGTCTTTCACACACTTTGGAACAGCCAGCGATCCCCGCAGTTTTCCTTTTCAGCACAAGATGCCTGATACAGAAGTGGGGGGGGGGGGCAGGGGGAGACAGGTGCATCCTTCTTCCACCTGCTTCTTGGTGCCTCACGGGCTCCAGGCCCCTCCACAGTCCGTAAGTCGCCAGTAAGCGTCACAGTAGAGCGATGAGAGAGGAGGTGGGACATCGGCATTTCAACACGGCTGACAAAACACAGAGCACTTCTGCTTTGTTTCTGGATGTCCTCGCCACGGCTGACAGTGCCCCCCCCCAGCCCCCGCAGCCCCCACTCCAGCTCTCACCAAGTTTCCATTGGACTCTCTTCATTAGGTTACCTTCAGAATCATATAGCTGCATGTACACAGAAGCTGTTGTGGGCTTACTTCAATTCTATCACTTTAAAATTTTATTTGATTTAAACGCCGACTTTTAGAGAGCAGGACATGTGACTGTCATCACCATTGGCAGCTGACACTAAGACCCCCTTAGTAATCAAAGGCCCCTCTAGTCTTAGTCACTTAGCAGCCTTAGTCACTGTCAGTCTTATGACTAGGGTTGCTAGAGTGGTCTGGAGAGGAGGGGAATCCCAAGGTCTCCTGTGTGAGCCCCGACTCCACCGAAACCTGGATCTCAACATGGGAGTCTCGCTTGCACTGCTCTGACTGTCCCACATCGCTGTTATTAGATGCTGCGGCCCTGTCTTCCTCTTTGCCTGCCTCTCCCTTCATGACTCGCAGAGCTAAATTCTTTTCGGGTCCCTCTTCAGCCAGACATTCCCTTTCTTCTCCAGCCTCCTCTCTCCTTCCCATGTTTTTGTTTTCAGTATTTGCCTGGGTCTCATCCTTCTTCTCCTCTAGGTTTTCTACTTCACCCTCTTCATCGACTTCAGTCTCCACCATCCCTTCTCCTTCTCTATCTTCCTCAGTCTTCACCATCTCCCCATTCTCACTAATCCCATCTTCAGCCGCCGGCTCAACTTTCCTCTCTTCTTTCTCTCTCTCCAGGCATAATCCCTCACTCTGCCTGTTCTCATCATTCCTTCTCACCACAGCTTCCATCTCTGCCTTTGACACCTTCTCCCCTTCCTCCGACATCTTTGCTTCTGTCTCTTTCTCCCCTCCTGGGGACTCGCTTTTCCTGCCTTTGTCATTCGGAGCATCTTTGACAGAGTTCTTATTTGACTTGTTCCTGGTTTTGAAATTCAGTTTCTGTAAAGCAGAAAGAAACTCAAAGTATAAGTAGGACTCTTCTATTCCTCAAAGTTTAAACGGAAAAAAAGTGTCGCCTGTTCCTTAAGACAAGCAAGCTGTTTCATAAGAATGGACGATGAAAGAACTGAGAATGATAAAGTGACGAAGTAAAAATAGATTTAGCTGAAATAGGCATGGCATAAGTAACAGTCACAATGGCAGCCAAGTAGAGACACCTTTGGGATGACAAAGTGTTAAATATCTATAAATACTTCTGAAATCCAACCAGCTGTGCATGACAATGAAACAGTTCTAATCATGTGATGAGATTAAGTTGTGCCGTGTTCTGTAAATGAAGAAGTAATCCTCAGAGGCAGAGCTGATTTCCCCGAGGACGCCTGCAAACTCTACAAGAAAATGTTAAAAATAACAATGAGGCTCGCCAAAGGATCTAAAGGCAATAACTACATTAATGGCGAATGACATAGAAATATTATGGTTCGCTGAAATTATTCAGTGCCTGACTTCAGATTTGCTGATAGGGAGCCACTCATGCATGACTGTCAGAGGGCCTCAAAAGCCTCTGTCTCTTATCTCCATGCCTTTGGAGTTGAGAGACGGTTCACTCTGACCAGTGCTTCTTACGTCTAATGCAAACAATAACAAGGCGTGTCGAAAGAAACGGGATGAAGAGCAGAGTGTTGTTGTTTGGCGTGAGTGCGCCAGGCAGCGCCAAGAGAAACAGGCGCAGGAATGAGGAGGTCACTACCTTGGATTCTTTCTTCTTGCGTGGCAAGGCAGGCCTCTGGAGGAAAACGATCTGCTTGGTGGCCAGACTCCCGTCGCTGTAGGAGAGAAGAATAATCGCGCATGGGTCTCTGCTTCCTGGCCACAAATATTACCCCTCGCAAATAATTACTATGACTTTCCCAGCAACCTTAATGGATACTTCACAGCATAAAAATAAGTTTTCAACCCCACATAAAAATAACATTCCTCATCTACATCTTCAATTCTTTTTAAATCACATTATCTGTAACCTTATTCAACTTCTCCCAAAATAAAAAGACATACTACAGTATAATAAGCAGGCCTGTAAGTGCAGAGAAGCAGGCCTGTAAGTGCAGAGACACACAATAAATACAAAAGACTAGCACACTGACAGAGCATGTGGGGAGTATGTGAATAGATGCATGGTAGACCAACATGGAGAACAAGTGAAAATGTATAAACCTATTAGTATCTAGGACAGTGATTTGATTAATTTGCCCTATTCCTGCGTTCTGCATTCTCTGTAGAAAATGAGAGTTTAAAATAGAGATGTGATTAATCAGTAATGCACCAAAATGGTCACAAATATCCGTGAAGAGAAGGAGCACTCATGAGCGCAGATAACATGAGTAGGAACCTAAGAGAGACCCAACAACATGTGTGGTTCCCCCAAACATCCAGCTAGGCTCACCATCCATCTACCCTCTTGTCCCACACAAAGGCACCTGTCCACCTTAAATCCATTAATTCATTAATTTATTAACCTTTATTTTACCAGGCAAAGCATTACGAACAGTTTTTTATTTACAGTGACAGCCTGGGGGGTGTTCCACGAAGCAGGATTAATAATAATAATAATAATAATAATTGATACTTTATTGATCCCCGTGGGGAAATTGTTTTTACGCCTCCCTCAACTTGCTCTTTGTAGAGCAAGCTGTCCGCGAAGGGCAGCCATTAAGGGAAAGTCTGACTTATTTCGACAAGTCTGGCTCATTTAAGTGGGAATTCCGTTCCATCAACGTGTCTTAAATGAATCCCTGCTGAGCTACCATGGTAACTTAGGCAAGTGAACAAGTCTGCTCCGGACCAGGTTAACTGTCTCGCTTAGTTAAGCGTTGTCTCAAAGAACGACCGACGCGTGGGAACAGATTCCCAAAACAACGTTCCGTCAGACGCTCTCACTACTCATGTCATGTCATAAATATAATAAAGCCTATAAGAATCACGTCTTAGCATTACAATTAATTCCAGAATAATTAAAATAAAAGCATACCCATATTACAAAGGGCAAGCATGACATTTAATGACTGAAATTGAAAAAAATCTGTTAAAATAATATGAACGGAACATATTTTTATATTTTGTTCAGTCACAATCTACTTTGAAAGTTTATTAGTAAAAAGCAAAGACAAGACACAGTTATTCGTGCAGAACATTTCACATGGATGTGATTGTAAGTATTTTATGGAGGTCAAATACATAATAACGGCAGAATAACATTATACAGTAAGAATGACACATGAACTCATTCCAGAAGGTTCCCCGTTGGCTACAGGGATCGAACCAGCAACTTTCGCGGTGTAAGCCGACAGCATAAACCACTGTACCACCGTGCTAGGCACTTCACGTTACATAACTTACGCATTTAGTCTTTCTGCAATTCTTTGCCAAGCCAACTCCCTGGCTGTATTTACGGCCACAGAATTGCCTTTTTTAGAACTTACATCTTTGTATTTTTCATTCAGCTCCATCAGCAGCGTTTGTTCTGTGGCAGAAAAAAAACACCGCTCTCGTTTTACACGCTTTCTGACTCATTTGGTCGATCTATCGATCATCCATTCCTTTGGGCTTCATAAATATCTCGGGTATGCACAATAAGTGAGACTATGCAAATCTGTCTTGTATGATCCTTGATCCGTTAAAGCTTAACTGCGTTAGTGGAACGACATGAGGCTAAGTTTAGAGATGGCGCTAGTTTGAGTCTGACTTTTTCAGGAAAGTCTGGCTTTCTTTAGCTACTCTCATGGAATACCCCCCTGGCAAGTGCCAGAAAGCACTTCTAAAACAAAACAAAAATGGAAAAAATAAATAAGAAATAATGGAAATAAATAATAACAATAAATAAATATGAAATTAAACCCGTGACAGAATGATTAAACAGAATACCTTCTCTGCTTACGACTTTTACTATCAGGCAACACTAGTAATCCTTGAGAGTTTCTGGAGAGTTAAATAATGTTGCTTCATATAGTTAAAACTGGGTTGCCTTAAGTCAATGTGGCTTTGTCATCTTTGATTGGTTTTGCATAGTCTTAGCACTCTGTTGAGGCTAGCTGGTTTGATGCGGCTTTGCTGATTTAAGGTATCATAGCTACTTGACTAGTCAAAACAGCTTGGAATTTCTTTTTTTGGGTCTTTTTAGACAACCTCCATTCGTTCTAGTACACGATTTGCCTCAGGATGCCATCAGGATATTTCATGTAAAGGATTTGATGTTTCATCCGCTTCTGACATACTCTTCACTGTTCACATTATTTCAAATTCCCTTATGACATCATAACTGAAAGGCCTATGGGGTATGAATGACAGCTTCAAGACAATATGATTATCCAGTAATAAAATTACCTCCCATTCTGGATATTTCGGAGACTTAGAAGGTTATATACTATAATGTCATTTATTATGACTCTGCACTAAAGACTTTCAAAGTAATCATGTTTTTGTGGGATAGATGAACAGATGGAGTGTTATCAAGCAGCTTCATTACATATTTACGGTGTCCACCTGGAACTTAATGAGATACCTAGAGAGGGATTAGCTTCTACGCTATTCAATTCCGGCCCATGTGTAAATTTTACAAGATGACATGGTGGTGCAGAGGGATTTTACCTGTTAGTCTTGACAACTGGTGTTGGGAGGACACAGGTAAGCCTCCATCCATATGTCGCTAGAGACTGGAGTAGCGGGATATAATCAGTCTTCACTCCCACACCCTGTAGAAAGCATACAATTCATTAGCAAGAGCAGAATTATGGGTTATACAGTATACCAAGAAAATTCAGAAAGAGGATTTAATTCATTGGAAGATTAGCAATATTTCAGCTTTTTTCTTTGAAGACTTAGAAGAGCTACTCCTATTTGCATTTATAAAAGGTGAAAGTTTATTCAAATTTCAATAGAGAAGATAAAGCGCTCATTTTTATTGGCTCTATTTAAGTAACAATACATTTATATATTGATTTACTTGACAGTAACATCATTGGAAAATATGTCGTAATAGGCTAGCTGAGAAAAAAAAAATCACTGATTACACAGATTACTTAGCAAACTGAATTGCTACTTATCTTGTTACATTTAAGGAATCAGATCTGGCATTCACAATTCTGGACCCTGGGGCAGTCTACGGGGTTCTTTGCTCCCTGTCAGCCCGCGATGGCTTCATCGATGCGATTAGTTGTAGAAGCTTCTTATTCTGCTGTTTAGGTGTTAATGAGAGGCTAAGTGAAATGCATCCTGTAAGACCTGCAGGACTCCTCAGAACCAGAGCCTTCCCTTCTGGAAGAGATGGAGTACTGATATGGATCAGGCCACAGGATGACAAAGGACCGTAATGCTTGGTGCATTGGTCATTACATCAGTCTGTATAACAGAGGTAACAGAGGTGTACAATGGTTTTATTACAGTATTAACCCACTGTCAATCTGAGATGGCATCATTATCGGGGAGATATAAGCTACTTCATGCTTGATACTGAGCTTCAAGAAATACCCGAAGACCCTTCTGTTCCAGGAATTCCTCTACTAGCCTGATACCTCTCTCTGGTCCCTGAATGTTCTCAGTGTTGCACTCTCTGCTTATTGAACATGTCTTAGGTTCTTGCTTTGTTTGGAAGACGGTGTGCAGCTCTTACAGTAATACCGTTTACACTTGTACCTGGGCATTCATTGGAAGCCCAACCTAGTTGAGAGGTGTATGTTTGTCTATGTGCAGTTTGCCTCCATAGTACATCATTTTGGACAAAAACATCTGCTAAATGGAAACAATGTAAATGATAACTTAAACGTAGGTACAATTTTCCAGACTGAAACATATTCCGTTATTGTATGTCTTACTCTGTAAGACAATGGGAGGTTAGTAATCAGGTTGCATTTCTATTTGCAGTGTTGGCAGGCTGTCATGGAATGCACTGCTGCTGTAGAATTTTTTTCACCTCAGGGCATGAGCTGCTCAATAATCATTAATTAACTTTCATGCAAGTCAGCGATGAGTGTTGTGCACTTCCTCGTTATATACACATAAGAATGCATATATATTTACTCTTTAGGTATCCTAGACTTCGGATGGGCTTTGTTCGATAGAGACAGTGTCTCTGTCTTGGTGCCTATATGATAAGGGTAAGCATGAGCTCTTGAATTGCTGCAATCAGCGTAAGAGTTATATGCAGTCGAGAAAGTACTAAATATTGGGCACTTCTAATGTGACCTGTATGACTCATTCTGAAGAGACTTGTTGAAAATGCCAGGACCAAGTTTTCAAATTTAGGACGTTACTAATTACAATCTACAATGTTTCTTATGTCTACAGACTGTAGGTACTGTTGTTTTAGAAGAAAAAACTCAGGTATAAATAAACTTGGCTTGTTGTTATCTTTGGGATCAATGTTTGAATGTTGGTGGCTATGGCAACGCAGATAAAACATGTGACAGAGTCTTCCCTGATGCAGCACTTACAGGAAGTGGTCGCTGTTTGGCTTTTCTGCACACGCACACGACACCCAACCCCAGATAGGAAGAGTGACGCGTGTCAGCCATGCCAGAGTGGTATTCGGCACACACTCCAGTGGTTTTCAAGTTCTAGTGCACAGGTCCGCAGAGACAGACTGACAGACAGGCAGGCAGACAGACAGATAGACTGACAGACAGACAGGCAGGCAGGCAGACAGAGAGATAGACTGACAGACAGACAGACAGACAGGCAGGCAGGCAGACAGACAGATAGACTGACAGACAGACAGGCAGGCAGACAGATAGACTGACAGACAGACAGGCAGGCAGGCAGACAGAGAGATAGACTGACAGACAGACAGACAGACAGACAGACAGGCAGGCAGGCAGGCAGACAGACAGATAGACTGACAGACAGGCAGGCAGACAGACAGATAGACTGACAGACAGACAGGCAGGCAGACAGACAGATAGACTGACAGACAGACAGACAGACAGATACATAGACAGGGCCTATAGCAATGAAGGGCAGAGCTAACAACTAGGTTCACCTAGTTCTACAAATATTCAGATAGACCCAAAGTACTGACAACCCAAATGTGTGCTCATTTGAATAACAATACATATAATAGATTTTTTTGCGGTTAACTAAACATGAACTGAGAACAAAGCAGCTTAACTTTCTCTAGACTCTGCAAATGTGAATTTATAATTCATGATAAAAATGTAATATATAAACTAGTACAATCTTTGATTAATAGTTAATAGTATCCAAATGCATCCGTCTAGGTTCTCATTGACAATCTGTGACCAAACATTTAAAATAAAGTCAGTTGGACAACTATATTGCATAGTATTAGGAAACATGGTGATTAAGGACAAGGGCTTATAACCTTGTAATGTTTCAAATCCCAGAGGGGGTCCAGCTACTGTAACCCAGAGAAACCGAAAATAGTCCATCTGTGTAAGTGGGTAAAAGCCATAAGTTAGACTGGATAAACATGTCAGCCCACGAATGTAGAACAATTCAGCCGTTGCAGAGGCGCATTTAATCAAGGAATCGTAATTGTAATGCAATTCAGTTTGAGCAAACTAGGCTAACAAAGAAGTTTCTGGCCGAGGATGGGCAGGCCTGTATGTCGATGTATTCTCATATACCGAGAGCAGCCAGGGCCCGGCCTTCCGAAAAGCCAAATAAACACAATGCTGATGATGAGCGTCAGATTTTTGGGCCGCGTCAAAAAAAAATGTTTTCGGCAGGTGAAGTGGAGTGAAATGTGTCTTAAAATGGCAGGAGTGAGCAGGAGAGGAGTTCTGTTTTGGCGCACAGGGAGTGAGACGGCATGGAGGATAGTGACATGGAGCCTGTCAGGGAGTGAGACGGCATGGAGGATAGTGACATGAAGCCTGTCAGGGAGTGAGACGGCATGGAGGATAGTGACATGGAGCCTGTCAGGGAGTGAGACGGCATGGAGGATAGTGACATGGAGCCTGTCAGGGAGTGAGACGGCATGGAGGATAGTGACATGGAGCCTGTCAGGGAGTGAGACGGCATGGAGGATAGTGACATGGAGCCTGTCAGGGAGTGAGACGGCATGGAGCATAGTGACATGGAGCCTGTCAGGGAGTGAGACGGCATGGAGGATAGTGACATGGAGCCTGTCAGGGAGTGAGACGGCATGGGGGATAGTGACATGGAGCCTGTCAGGGAGTGAGACGGCATGGAGCATAGTGACATGGAGCCTGTCTCGGCAGCCGTGGTGTCGCTGTGGAGAATCCGTTTTAGCACAAATATAATGACTTCATGCTGAATTGGATTTGCACAAACAGAGAGGGGGCTAGGGCCACGACAGCGGCACCCCCACCCCCATCTCCTTTCTGTCCCTCCACATTACCAGTTAAAGCAGGGGTTTAATTGGAACGCATTTGCAATCACAAGACATGACAAGGCTCCACAGAATGCATGTACGTAAGATGCCATGATTGTTTTAGCTTCTTTAATATTCATTAATATGTCCATGTTGCCTTTTCTACTTCTCCACTAACACCAGAGCTTGAAAGGAAACTGGGTTCCACGCTTAGTATTTGGTCTTTCCCCAATTTTGTCGCACCCTGAATCGATCACATGTGTTCCGAGGAGTGTGGACAAGCTCGCAAGTCCGAAACAAAGTGCAGGATGAATAATTCATGCAGCATGGCCCAATTACTCGGAAAGAAACGACTTTTTACAAGAAAGACAAGGGAATTCTGGGTCTCTCATTAGACCTATATGCATCTCATTAAAAGGTACATATTCCAGAGTCAAGCAGGGGCTTGTAAACTTGAAAATGGAAACAGTTCACTTTATGTCTCAACTAGAGATAGCCAAACTGAATGTGAGGGCTTTTTTTAAAATCTGGACATCATTTCCTTTTTATTCCTGCACATTTCCTAACTGAGTGGACTGCTACACTACTATCTTACCCATTTCACATTTGCTTCAGTGTCTTAATTGAAAGGACAGTTTTCTTTTCACTCATGAACACACCACTGATGCAGGTCTCTGAGATAAGACTCCTCAGCATCTAAATATTTCCTCTAAGGATATCGATCAGAATGGCATCGGTTCCTATTTCCCTGAGTGTTGTTCAGTTTGCTGTGACCCACTGATTGTCATGGTCTCTTTGGTGAAGAAGACATCATATGAGCCGCTTGACTGTCTCCACTCTTCTACGGCCTTTGCTCTCTCCCCCTTTCCTGCCTTTGAGGACGGGTTTCATTCCCAGTCTGCACATTCGTTCTGCTGCATTCCATGGCCATGAAGAAAGCGTCATCCCGATTAGCGTGGACAGACTCCAGACCCTCAGATCTTGTGATTTCTTATAAATTTGCAGGAAACGTGAACAGTGCCAGTAGCACCATAAACATTCCTCCCGGTTTAGCACAGGCAAATTGTCATTTGCACACTGAAAGATTCACTTAGCACAAACCTAGTCTCACAGAAAGATTCGCCTCATTGTTTCAGGTGTTCCTCTGGATTTGTTGGTGTCTCAGCATCAGCTAAACTACATTAAAGCTAAACAGTGCATTGCTAAAATCAGAGGAAGAACATAAACAGAGTTGAGCACTGAAAGCCAGCTCTTTGATGTTAATTTCTTATGAAGTGCAGGACAGCAGATTGAATATTAACAAAGCAGATCAAGTTCCCTATCAACAAACATCAAGTGACTGTAAGACTGATATATATCCCATCTCAACCACTTAAAAGTGTTTCCTAAAAAAGAAATCTTTTAATTGTGTGCCCAGAATGTAACAGTGCACTGCTAAAGGGAAAAATTTAATGAGTGAAGTAGACTGAAAATTATTACAACAGTTAAGGTTGCCAAAGACCAGAGGTCAGAAGGGCTGAGCTCGTATGAAACACCCAGCGCTAGATTTACACAGGACACACATACAGTTATAGTTTTTTCTTTTCACATAAATGTATTTTTATTATGTTTATCTAGTCATCGTTTAACCACTTATCGGGGTGAAAGTCGCTGGGGGGGGGTAAAGCCTATTCTCAGTAGAACCGGGTACAAGGATGGGGTACAGGGTACAGTCTTCATGGCATGCCAGTCCATCACAGGCCACACACACACAAGGACACAGTACTGGCAATTCAGAGACACCAATCATGCAAACTGCATGTCTTTGGACTTGCGAGGGAACCCTCACAACACTGAGACACTGAGAAAACATGCAGAATTCACACACACTGTGGACGTGAGATTCAAGCCCCGAACTCCAGAGGTGCAAAGCCAGTGCTACCCAGAGCCACCATGCCGCCCTTCAACACATAGTTAAAGCAGAATTTCAATGCATTTTATGCTTTATATACAATATACCGGCAGCATAATATTAATAACATTATAGGACTATACCGCTTGCGCAAAAGATTGTCTAGGGTTGAATTGCACACAATGCTAGAGAATGAGCTCACTCTGAATGAATGGGGAAACTGTTTTTCTTTTTTGCAGATCATATATTCGCTCGCAGCTTTATTTTAGAGAAGACCAAGGGTCCGATGTTCACACGTTTCGCCATGTCCCCGTTGCACTCCCTAAAACAGCACAGCGTCACAACAATCACTTTCAAAAGGGCAGACAATTCTGACGTGGGAAAGTCAAATATCCTTAAGATAAACCCTGAAGAGGTAATACTGAACATTTTCAGCAAAATATGCAGCGTTTCACGTAGTCAATAATATATCAAAACACGTTGAAAACAAGGCAAGCGTGTTTGGGAGAGAGCGGCAGCGCTACCCGCACGCTTAGCGTGAGCTCAGCAGCTCCCTCTCCTCGCTGACAGCGCTGCCAAGCCGATCATCAGCTGTCATGTACTCCCAGAAAGTCGCTACGTTTCCGTGCAGCTCCATCACTCATTATGCAGCAGCTCAGATTTCTAGGAGGATAAAAAATAAACCCTTCCCATTTGTGTTTATAGAGCCGGGCTGAGTTTTACCACTGAACCCAATAACTGCATGGCTCAGTAAATTTCAGTTTGCCCCCTGTTATTGTCAGTTTCAGGTCTGTGCAATGCTATTTATCCTCTAGTGGAAATGCAAATGTTATCAGTTACCCTGTCATCATTTGGAGAATTACAGATAGTGCTCCCCCTTAGCATAAATCTGGGGGGGTCTTTTCATCAACAGCTATAAGTAATGAGGCCAAGGAAAGGCTGCACTTCAGAACATACTATGTCCACTGTGACCCAGTCGTGTTTCCAAGCCTTTCAAACCAGGTTCTCCCTGAGCAAAGTCAGAATCTCTCTTTAATAGAGAGATTCTCCGAAAGTGGACGGTTATTATCGTTCGTTCTTCCATCTATCTGTCTTTAATAACATCTTACCATGGGTCATGGTAATCTGCAGCCTATTCTGGAAACACAAAGCCTACGCTTGGGTACAGTCAGTCACAGGGTACACACAGACACAGACAGACAGTCGTACACACACAGACACACACACAGACAGACAGCCAGAGACCTGGTAAAGGTCTAAGCACAGCTTCTTGTGGTGACTCTGATACAGTTTTGATAGAGGGTAATATCCCGTAAAGGCCGTGAAATTAAAACAATGTTTGGATTCCTTCTGTAAGGTTCAACATTCTCACTTGATCCGTCTAACTGAGTAATGAATGTCTTAGAGAGCAACGGTGCTGATACACCAAGTAAATGAAATTGTACTGTAATACATTCGCCTAAATCGTTATGCATTGCAAGTGGAAAGTGCACAGAAGATAATCGCAATAAAGAACATACTCCATTTCCTAGCCCATGTGTTTATACACGGAGTGCAAGAATAATTTCTCGAGTCACCACCAATATCCACTTTAAATTATTTTCTGGCTGTACTTCCATTGAATTGGAGTTTGCAATTTTATGTACAGAAGCTCCATGAAAAGACTAGTTTTTCTTCTTTTTTTTTATAATCTCATCCTTGGCTCATTAACTTGCTAGCGTGTGATGTGTTTTTTTCACTTTGAGCAGAAAGACACCTGCTTCTGAGGGAGGGTAAATTAAAAACACCCACAGGAAAACAACAGGCTCGTCTTGGCGACTGCGCTTCTCAGCCGAGAGTCTGCGTGCACGTGCGACAAAAACAGCTTAGTTGATTAAGTTCGGCGCGGCCGCGCGGACCGCCGTGACAAACGCGAGTCACGGGTGTGGTTCCAGCAGGCCTGACGCAGAGAGCTGCTTAACCATCAGATGGAGTTTTGCGCTAAATCTGTCGTTCCGCCCGTTTGAAAATTCCACGTGTCCGGTCATGGCTGATTCCGAGCCCGGGGCATAATTCACAAGTGGAAGGGAATTCAGTTTTACCGATCTGGGAAGGGAATGCGCAGTAAACTAGGGAAAACCACCATGAAAAGGCAAACAGGAGATTTCCACTGAATTCTGCAACCGTTGGTAGCAAATCCAAATGAACAAAAAGTATGAATTGACTCACATCGATAACAGTCCACTGCTCCACCACTATGGCATCATACGCTGTTGCCGTATTGGATTCTACCTCCTGCCCCTCCTGGAAGATGAAGATGCTCTCCACGGACGTAGGGGACACATCTGCGGGGAACAAATACAAGACCTGAGAAGGAAAGGTCACTCCAGCTGGGCCCAAACAAGGTTAGTGCTAATTATGCGTTGCACAGTGAGCCAATTATTCACTGGAGGTCACCAATGATAGCACAGGCTGGCTGCATTGTCACAGGAGACCCCCAGTGAATTACTGGCTTGTAGATTAATTAGGCAGATTAGTTGACCAAAGCTTTGATCGGCAATTAACTTTTTGAAAGCCAAATTGAAAATTTTGATTTTATTTTACATTTTGCACAAGGAAACGAAGCACAGACACTTCTTCGTAGCCAGTGAGTACGTTTTCCCTTTATTTACACCCATCCAGCAGTTTTAATGCCAACCGAACAAGAACACAATAATTTACAAATATACCAAAAATGAAACTGCTATAAGCATTCAACACTTTACTTAAAGCATTCATCATAATGCATTACAGATACCTTCATAATGCATTATAATGCATTCATAGAGTATGGCTCACGGCTATAACTATAAAAAGGTATAACACATTATAGCCATGTTTTATGCATTATGAATGCTCAATGAAGCTACATAAATACCGTCATAATGCATTATAATGGTCAGTATAAGCCATTATAATGAATTATGAAGGTATTTATAGTGTATTATAGATGACAGCTTCATAGAGCATTCATGATGCATAATAAACATGCCTTTTTCTAAATAGTTATAGCTGTGTTTATAATGCTTTATGAATGCATTTCAATGCATTATGAAGGTATCTATAATGCATCATACATGTGCGCTTTAAATAAAGTGCTACTGAAAATACTTGAAAAAAAAACACATGTATGTATACCTAGCTTACCAGTTTTTCAGATTTTGAGAATTTCTATTTATAGAGCTATTGAGTTGTTATACTTACTGCTGTATTTCTGGGACGTAGTGAGGTATTTTGCCCAGGCTATGCCTTTGCATGATGATAGAAAACAAACAAAACTGACAATTAAACCGAAAAAGTCAAACAGCATCGAAAGAACCGAATTAATGGAACAGCCCAACAGATGTAATAGGTTATCCATTCCGCAGGCATGAGATCTCTCAACACGACTGCCTTGCGATTTAATTTTGGTCGCAAGATGAAGATAGTCACCTGACTGTTGCACGTGAGATCAGTCAGTTGATGCGTCAACATGAATGATTTCAAACTGCTTCTCTGAGAATCATATATTATTCCCGCAAACATCTTCTCGTAACATTCTGTCAATAAATCCTTAATGCTGAAACTGAATGTATGACTTTGAGGTACGGTGAGTATGTAAATGGCCGTTATGCGATGTCTCGCTCTGTACCTTCCGTACGCTTCGATGTTTCTTCTTGCCAGCCTGATTTATGATTTCAGAATTATGTCTTGATGCTCAAACAGGCCTGGACCTTCCTTCCCATCACCCCTCACTCCTCTTTTGCCAGCATTTTCTTATTGCACAGACCTCCTCCTCCTTTCCTGAGTGCTTTCCCATTAATTCCTCTACATTTGCACACTAATAATGTTTGTACAGGCCTGTCTCTTTTCCAAGACACTCTGGATTTCATTATTACTCTGGATAATGGGGATCAGGGCTTGGCTGCGGGGAGGGGGGGGTGCGGGGGAGACGGGACGTCAGGATTCCTTTCTTCCCCCTGAAAGACACTTAGGCTGTGCTCACTCAGGTAAAGACACCTCTACACGCTGTTAGACATGGTCTTTGTCCTCCCTTTTGATAAGTTGGCTTCCTTGTTCGGACCGTAATTGAAAATGGAGACCTCTCCCCGACTGTCTTGCTCGATAGTTCAGCAGGGGGCAGGGAGGATGACAGGTGCTGTGGTGACGTGGGTGTTTGGCTCCTAAAGGGCGCAGTCAGCTGCCACCACCCCCACCTGATTGTAGCATCTAGCCAGTGGTCTGCAGTAAGGCAGAAGCAGAGGGACCGAATGAGGAGTAAAAAAGGTGGGAAATCACCAGCCTGGTTGATGCCTTAGTAACAGAGGGGTGCCTTAAATGCATTTGTCCTGTATCTTAACATGACAGCCACATAATGGCTGAGCTGGTGGGGTGGGTGGGCAAGGAGCACTCAAAGACCAGCTGTGACAACTCATGTACTTTACAGCGTGCCTGACAAAGTGCTTTCTAACGGGGGAGGGAGCAAAGCATGACAATGTCAACTTCAGCCAGTATCCCGGTCTTTTCGGCCTCTTGCCGTCAGATATTTTAGCGGGCTGTTCGGAATCAAAAAAGCCAAACCCATGAATAGTAATATAAGCCCTTCCTGCGTCTTGAAAAGCAAGCGGTACCATTTAGAGTGAGGCATTCTGGGAATTAATGCTACGCTTCACGCAAGTGTGGGAAATGAGCATTATGCGCATACTTATGAATGCAGATCTTATGAATACAGATCGCATGAATGCAGATCACTTTTAGAACTCAGAAATAGATGTTTTGTGATAGTGGAAGCAGGACTATTTGAATGTACTGAAAGAAACGGTATCTCCTCTCCAATAACCAACCTTTTGCACCTATATCGCAAAAAGTGGGTGGGGCACATATTCTTTTACTATAGATATAGTGTTTTGCTAATCGTGAAACTATACACTATCAGCGACAAAAGCGGTTTTGGGAGAAAAAAAAACACAAAATGCTCAGAAGATTACTGAAGTAAATGAGCAGATGGAGGCACGTGTTTGTGTGTTTGTATGTGTTGAAAGAATTCCATATTTCTATACTTCTTGAGACCCCTTTTAACATATTCTCACTTCAGAGCAGAAGAACTATCAATCACTCTATTATTAAGCACTAGCTCAGAGCCAGCTCCACCGTGACCTCCACCGTCAAACCATCAAAAGCATTTCAAGAACCTTCTCTCCTCGATTGAATGCTTTCACATTATTTTTATCCACATTCGCACACTAACAATATTAATAAAGAAAGAGAAGAGAGGGAGATGACAAGATAAACAATACTGATACTATTCTCAAGCTACCAGGAGGAAAATAACCACTGGTGTCATTGCAATAACCCACATGGCTATAGTCACTAATGGATTTTTGATTTGATGGTTTTGATTCGAGTTCTGATGCTGAACATCTTTATTATGCTCCGTTGCTTTAAATTGTATTTTAGAGATTTTTAAGCATATTCAGCCTAAGCGCTAATGGAAATTTCTCATGATAAATTCAAACCTCCAAAGTTTGCTAAATTCGGAGACACCTGTCTGTGTTTGTTAGGCCTGTACCTTGGTCATTTGCTTTTGGAGCAGTCAGCGACTTACGGTAAAATGTACGTATACATTTTGCACCCTCACATTTTGCACCCTCACATTTTGCACCCTCTCGGGAGGCTTAATCTTTATATTTTTAAGAATTACATCTTGGTCTGCTCCCTACCTCTCAGCGCTTAGCAATTCCTGCGTGTGTTTTCTCGCGAGTCCGGGGGAGCCCTATGTAAATCTTTATTTAAGTGTCAGCCTCCTGCGTGAAGCCTCACTATCCCATGGCTCATTTGGTGCTTTTTTATATGTATATTTTACTGGGT
Source organism: Paramormyrops kingsleyae (assembly GCF_048594095.1). Taxonomy (NCBI): domain Eukaryota; kingdom Metazoa; phylum Chordata; class Actinopteri; order Osteoglossiformes; family Mormyridae; genus Paramormyrops; species Paramormyrops kingsleyae. The sequence goes on from NC_132805.1 coordinate 2,027,215, forward strand.
CTGTGCATATTATAACACCATTAAAAATTAACGCTAATGAGAGCGATCCATTTCCGTAGCTTCGGGGGGGGGAGTCGTGCAGAGTGGTTTTGCTCAGGACTACACCTCGCGGCGCCAGAGGGACGCTACACTACACAGGTGCCTTTGGGTGGCCTCCGCCAGACAGGCGAACGTACTTAACCCTCTCAGCTGAAGGCAACTTGAGGCACTTGGGAAAAAGGATGAAAAGGGCGAATTTCTCAAGCGGAACGAGAGACGGAGGACGGCTTCATTTATTTATATATTTTAAGGTTTTTTTCTTTCTTTCAATTCTGTCTGTCTTCCGCCAGAATTTTTCTTTTTCTTTATTTAAGCTTAAGTTTTCGTTAGAGTCAGAGGCCCTATTCTCAGAGCGTGGGATGCTTATTCTCGCTGCTGTGCTGGCTACCCATCCAGCCCTAGGGTGTACCACAGGGGTGTCAATCAATACAAATGGCAAAGACTAATAATAATTGCATGCCTCTTCAAGCATAATGTATGCAAAGATGTGCAAATTTGATATCAGCCTAATTATCTGTGTTTCAGAGTTGCTGATGCGGTCCTTTCAAGTGATTAATTAAATACGACACCCATTTGCTAAACTGGGTTGATAGGGGAGTGATCAAGATGAAGAATCACACTTGAGGAACCAGGGGTGTCCCATTTGGGGTTTAGGCTCGGTACTCTCGCTGTTCCTCAAAGTCGTTGGGCTGAAATTCGAAGGGGTACAGTTATACGGCTTGCTAACTTTCTGCTGGAAGCACAATGGGAGTTCCCCGGACCGTACCATTTTCGCTCCCCAGGTGGAAGTAGCCGTCAATCAACAAGGCACCGCTGTGAAAGTGCTGGGTCATGTGATCCAGCCAGTTTGCCTCCACGGAGACGATGCTCTCATCCTGGCACTGGACCCGCAGGGGGACCTTCACCGTGTAGTACTTCAGCAGGCCTTTGCCCATCTTGGGATGGTTAAACAAGGCGAAGAGCTCCACCCCTGTGAAGAATAGGGAGACCACACTTTACCAAGGTGATTCATTTGCATTACATGCCCTGGGAAAGAATTGCACCCAATGACACAATAAAATAACATGACAGCATGCTTGTAATGTGCATATCAAATTGGTTTCATAAAGTGTTTTAAAATTAAGAAAGAAAACTAGCTATTACTACTGTCTGTTTATGAAATATTTTACCATATCAGAAAAAAAAATCATTTTCTGTAAAAGGCAAAGATGAACCCTTGAGGGTGTGTAGACCTGCTGTTTTCTTGCACAGCTCACAGTAATTTGTCCTTAAGTACAGCCCACACAAACAGTTACATCTGATAACGTGTCCTCAGGGAAAAGCTGCAAACCCATTTGATATTTCCCCACCATCCACCCTTCTGACTTTCATCAGCAAGACAGATGAGTTTTTAAATGGGAACTACTTTTGGTGGGGAAATCAAATCACTCCGCAGCTCAGAAGATCTCCCAGAGAGGGCTGGTTTTCAGGTCTGTCATGTAAAAAACTCCACCGACTGTATACTCATCAATCCATCCATTTTCCAGCTGCTAATCCTGGACAGTGCTAGGGGGGTGGGGGATCTGAAGCCCGTCCACATGGCAGGGGAACACCCGTAACGGGAAGCCAGATCATCGCAAGGCATTCACACGTAAACACTCACTCACTATGGACAATTTAGAGAAGCCAATTAGCTTAACCACGTCTTTGTAGTGTGAGAACATCTAGAGGAAACCCACGTGACATGCGGAGAATGTGCAAACAAGCACAGCGTGGAGGCAGATGTCAGACCTGTGTGAGGGGACGGTACGACCCACTGAGCCACTCTGCCACCCAAACAAAAGCCTAGAATCGGAAAAAAAAATCTTTATCCTGTCCTTTTTCCTTCTAATTTTTTTTAGTTTGATTTCCATAGACAGTACCCTGAAAATGTGGTGTACTTTGCTTCTGATTAAAATTTCTTGGAAATGAGGCGTGTTAATGCAATATGTGGCCTTGTGTAGGTTGATGTATCGGACAGAAGTGATCGATAAGTCACCGTCAAAGAAGAGGTTATTGAGCACAGAGCCATTAAACTCCCAAGAAGTCTCCTAGCACTTTTAGAAATTCACTTCCACAATGGTCAAAATGCTGTCTGAATCATCACACAACAGACTCCCCCTCATACAACCTAAATGATACTGTAGATCAATCATGCTTTTGAAAACAAACATCGAAGAGAAACGCCTTGTGTCCCGGTGCTAATTGGCAGTTGTGCGAACACAAGCGAGCAGATCCGTCTTGTTTCCGATTTCTCCTTTCGCATTCCTCTTAGAAAATAATTGCTTTGGTGCCGTTTTCCTTTTTATTCTAAGAACAGTGCTGTTTCAATAATACAGTATTCATATAATGTTAATTGATACCCCACAATAAATTGTAAATAAAAATAAGGGTTTGAAAATTGTCTGGGCTGTCTGAGTCGGGGTTATTTCATTTTCAAATATATGTTATATTACAATGACACACTCAGCAGAAAGAAAAGTACTTTGTAACACGGTATCGTATGAATTGTCAGCAGGATGCACATTCCCCACTATGAATTTCCTCCTTGGGTTCTCTCAGGCAGGTGCTATTAACTTAAAGCCAAAAATAAACCTAATAGCAGTGAGGTCTCCAGACATTTATTGCCTCAGAACCTTGGTGACATGAACATTCTCATGCCGACCCAACAGTTTGGCCATTGTGTGCCTCAGATTAACGGAGGAAATGCTCTACTTTGCTAGAATGATAATGGCTTGCTGGCTTCGGGTGTATTTTAGTCAGCGACTTGGCACCAAGATTACCCAGTTTAACACACTGAGTGTTGCTATGCACCAAAACAAAATTCACAGATTTCTATCATCCGGTTGTGATCAAATACAAACGGATGAGGTGTAATGAACAAATACAGAACTTGCTTTATTTAAAAATTCATTCAGGTTACTGAGGTCCACTGCAGCTCTCCTACTTTTGGTTTAAAAAAAAAAAAACACTTAGATAAGTTCAATTTCCTCACCAGAAATAATTTAGGACACAGGCGAAATTGAGCTTATAGCTTATTCTGGTGTAGGTAACAAAGCATTCTTTGTTGCTGTTGAATATCAGTACAAATATACATATAAATATATAAATAACAAACAAACTACTACACATTTGGGTGCCCAAAATTATGCTCACTGATGCATTTTTCTTGATATCTCTCATTTTCTTCCATTTTTTCAGGAACAGTAACTAAATGACATACAAGGGCAGAGGGGTTAAACACAAAGCATGATTGAAAAACTGCTGCTAAGCTGATATTTCCCTTCCTTACATCATTTGTTATGCTATTAAAAGTGCAACTACAGCACATTCTCCCATCCTGATGATGCCATTGCTCTTGTGAAGTTTTAGAAGGCAGGTTCACTCCATCCCTCGACTTGAGAATCACTCAGGGAAGTAGGACTCAAAATGTATGACTCTGCTGATCCCACCATAGCATTTGACCACATTCTGTCAATCCTGTGCCTCCTCTTTAAAGTTACTCAAGAGACCATGGACCTAAGGCTCATCAAAAAGCAGGTGCAACTCGCTCCCCCTGGAGTTAGAATCATGCTTAAGTATTAATTACATTAAATCTAAAGCTAAGATCAACGCTCATATAAACAGATACTGACTCTAGGCAATTCAAATTCAGTTTATTTTTTTGAAGGCAGAGAGAGACTTACTCAGATGGAGCAAGACTAATGTTAGGGTGCATTTCATTCCAAGACCAGATACATGTTCTGAATGGAAAAGGACCAATCAGCATTAAGTTTGCCGGCAACAATTACCTAGATATCAAGGAACATTTATTCAAATCATTGGCTCCGTTGTGCTGTATAATGCACTATTGTTCTGCCTATGCAACCACAGCTCTAACTATTGTGAGAAAAAAAAGCTTATCTAAAGCTAACTGGTTGGTCAGTGACGTGTCTTTGAATGGGAGCGGCCTTCTATGAGCGAGCCTGCCATGGAAATTCAATGGCTACACCCCAGTGAGAAAGGCACGAAACCCCAGCTGTATAATGTGGTACAGTCTCTGACTGGACTTACCATTTCTGAAGGATGTTTGATAGTTCTGATGTTCCTTAGTTGCTTTCTGGCCTTTTGCCTTATTGTTGTTGTCCTTCAGCGTGTCATTGCTCCTGACATCCGATAATTCATCGTTTTCTCGTCGGACGGTGTTGAGAGTAGAGGATGCTGGACTCTCTGGGGCTCCTTCCACTCTGTCTTCAGCGCTCTCACTATCCGCATTATGGCTCTTGGCCTCATCCAGGACCAGCTCTACAAACTCACAGGTGATGTCTCTGGTCTTTGCTCCAATCTCGACTTGATGGTGTTGCTCTTCGGACAGATTCTGCTCTTTGTTTTCCTGGTTTTGGTGGAGCTTTTCCCCTTGGACTGAGCTGGGACTTGAATGGAGGGACAAAGACACTTCGTCTGGGTCATCATGGGCGTGGACTATAAAAGCCCTGCTGGGCTGCTGGACGAACCCCACAAATGTAATTCCTTGTTCTGCGGAATCCTGGATCTAAACACAATAAGGGGACAAACAGTCAGCCCAGTGTGATACCTAACTTCTATAAAATAAACGGGGGAAATGTGTCTATGAAAAAGGGGCAACTATATCAGCCGCGTGAATCATCATACAATTCAGTGAAAGCCTTTGGTTCTCACAATAATGTTTAAGCGGTTACCTTTATAAAGGCTTAGAAAAGCACATTGTTTTTCTTCAAAAAAAGAAATCAGTTTCAATTTCAAGGAAACCTTGATACTGAGGGCATTAACAGAGGACAGCTGGGCTTAACCACTGCATTAATGGCATCTTGCCTTGTACTGATACTTCACAGCACATTCACACAGCTACATATGGTTATAATGTCATCATCATTATCTTCAGACCACTTCTTCTGGTTATGATGTAAGCTTACTAAAATGAATAAAGACATTACCGAAAATCAACTCTTTTGGAGTATAGGGGCAGGGGCATTAGAGGGGTATGGATAGATACCCTGGTAGATTCAGGGAACCTAGCCCTCCTGCTTGGCACCGTTGGGCCCAAGGTGATATTTTGTAAGGGGTTCAGAATTTCTAGTTATGTCCATGTATAGGAACTTATACATTATTAACTACTTATTTGTTCTAAAGGCAGCATTTAACAAGTATATCCTGGTTGGCACATACTTATCTAGGTAAAGTAAACTGCAAATAACCTGCAGTATCGTGGTGGATGTAGGGTGGTTAATTCACCAACTACTAATTGTACTGTACTGTCTCCTCTATTGTTACTATGCTTTCGATGTTGTTTATTATAAATTTTCTGTTCTCTGTACATCTGTTATGAGTCAATATGCAAGTAAGAATACCACTGTACTCGGTACATGTGACAATAAACCTTTGAATACAATAATTCTTCTTTGGATGGGATATGTAATCGAGAGGTCACTAATTCAAATCCCATTTGGGGATTTTCAGTCTTTAGGAAGATGTTGTTCACATCAGTAAATGTTTTGAACTGCTCCAATAAAATATCTTGCTTTATAAGCATGTGAAATTGTATGCTGCTTTGATTTAAAACATTGGCAAGTAATTAAAGAGCAACCTATAAGCTTCTTTCTTTAATGAATGATGAGGCTAGAGAATGTATGTCATCTGATTGTTGTTTTATTAATTCCATTCTTTGTGAACAATAAATCCTATTTTTATCAGCATTCTAGAACAATATGGTACTTCGCAGTACATATACACAGAACACAGTGCCAACAGTCAATGTTCATCGTGGGACTTTCAACGTGAAATTTTGATGACATCAAATGTCATTTTTTTCCATCTCTGATTCGCTCGACACTTTGAAGAAGCAAAACACAAAACAGGAGATAACCCAAGAGGTACAATAATTAAAAGATATGAAAGACAAAAGCTGAGGCTTAAAATCTACTTCAAATATATCTAGAATTAAACATGCTAAATTCTGTTATTTTTTCACAATTAACTTCCCCATTACTTCTGATTATGCTTTCCATGCTACAACGTGGTTGTTGCTAGGTAATTATGGAGCTGTAATATGAAGATGTTGCCATCATCTTAAATTGCAGTCATAGCAACAGTTGACTCTATATATTCAGGGCAGGTAGGCAGGTAAAAGAAAACTGGGTCAAAACATGTTGAACCGAGCTGTCAAATTCTATGCAAGATTTGACACTGTGGACTTTTCATCTCAGTTCCAAATTATTCTTTTTTTCTTACCTGGAAATTGAGGTACAATGTGCCATTGGACACGCAATTAGCCTTAAGCAGAGCAGCAGGAGGAACGTCAGAGAGCTGGCTGGCGTCTCACCTTTTTCAGATACCCCTGTATCAGCTCGGCGTTGGGGGCCTGGTCGGCTGACAGGCATGTCTCCATCTCCAGGCCATTGTCATACTTCGTCTCTGGCTTCTCCCCACTGGAGAGAAGAGAGAATGGCGGCGTCATCGCAGTGTCACGTGACGGCACACTTACGGTAGTAATGTGCTCAGTCTCTGTCTCTGTCTCAGTCATACAGCCAGATCAGGGTCAAGGTACATTCATCACGTCGCAACAAATTACATATTAAGAGTGTCAGGCACAGACAATTAAAATCTGATTCTGACACGTTGCAAGTGTTATGATCTGCTATGGATAATAAAACCATAAATAAATAGAATGCTTCTAATGTAATTTTGATTACGTAAAACAAAAATCTGTCCATAAATGCTTTAACTGACAACCTGCAGTGGTTAGATATCCTGGCTCGCTTTGATGTCTGTCTGCATGTGAGGCGTCTGTATTTTTAGGAAAGCTATGTTTTTAGCAGACGGAATTCGGCTGGTGTTCCTGTGAGTGCCGATGCCTTTACTTCCCGTTATCCCCTCTCCCATCCTGTTGACAAAAGGCCCGGAGACCTTGCCTCCACCCTGCGTATCCACGACTCTGCCTGTAGTCCCTACAGTAATTGCACCCTCACCCAGACCTGGGATTTTACGCTTCTTCATATAGAGCTCCTCTCCCTTCTTCTCACGCTGCACAGCCATGAAAGTGTTTCAGCTGTCGCGGCGGGTTCTCGATATAAACTGAGAAAAGTGGCATGAGCGAATTTCATCTTGTGACTTTCCTAGTTGTTAGAGCTAGTGTGCTAGTTAAGTTAAACCCATAACCCAATTTCATCATGGAAATTAAGCTTGCCCACTCGCCAGAGGCGAGTTCTTTAGACAAAGGGCAAACACAAGAAACTGAACACTAGCATGCTAGCTAGTAAATTGCATGTCAGACTGCAAGTCGGACTGCTACCCAGTTGGCTAGCTTCGGTGCCATGCCTGCCTAAACCTTAGTTCTGATAATTATGTCTTATCACAATTTCTCTATTTCTGGCTTTGGAAGTTGAAGCAATCAACCCACGACACGAGTCTGACATCTGAAAGCATCAGCAAAGCAACTTCATTTCAGAATAATATCACAGAATATACGCAGGTGACTTGTTTTTGGACAAATGCGTTTGTAAGAGTTTTGGAGGCACGACTCTGTGATGTTATGCAGTGATCCCAGTTGGTATCTCATGATCCACAATGAGCAGCCGCTGACATACTGCTCTTCCTTTCCGTCCCTGTTTTTCAGCTGCACCGGGGGGAGAGTTTGGAGGCCTGTTGTTGTGAATGATGGGCAAACAGCCAGCGATCTGCCTTCATCTCAAGCTACTCCCTTGTTCTCAGTTTTTAGGCCACTTAGAAAGAAACTGCATGCTCTTTCATTTCTGGTCCTATCCCCAGGGCCGACACTGATGTGAGCGCTCGTTCATGGGGGCAACGCGCTGAGATGTGTGTGGGGGGGGACATCAAAGAATTAGCTTCCTCTGTTCCGTCTCTCTTCCCCTTTCGTTGTGATCTATGGTTACTTTCTCTTCATCACCTCCACAGCGAGAACTTTACCATCCTAATCAAAGGCTGCCTTTCCCATTGCTTTCTATAGCCACTCCAAGCCCCTCCTGGGGTGAAGATAAGCTGTATGTTTCATATCACCTCAGCTTGTTTGCATCCCCTCTAGAGATTACCCCAGCCTTGTGCCCTATGCGGCTGTAAGTGTCCCCCCCCCCCGCCAAACCGTCACCCTGACTAGGATAAGCAGTCCCAAGATTACAGTTAGCAAAAAACTGGAAAAACAATTAAAATTTCACCATGCTACTTCATAGCTTGTCTGTGGAATTCAGCCTTGATCACTTCATATTACGGATTCATTTGTGTGGAATCCACAGTGAATTCCCAGACTATAAAATCAATGGGGGGGGGGGGGGTGTTCAAAATATATCTGGAGTCTCGGCTGGAATGCAGCTACCTGGGGTGCCACAGAGCCTGAGAGGAGGGCCCGCTCCCCACGTCTCGTCTGCGGCAGTCACGCGCTCGTTTGGGGGGGCCATAAGAAATGCTAAGTGGGAGACTCACGACGGCGGAGGGGTACCCTGTCTGCCGCTCACCAGGAGTGCTCTCCTCTGCACTACAGCTCAACAGAGGTGTCTCTCCCGATTCACCTCCGAGGATGGAATCCATGAGACATTCCCGTTTAAGCACACGCTGCATGTTGACCTAATTACCAAAAAGCTATCAAAAGTTTACCCAGCTGACTGTCCTGGTCAAAATACCTGGCACAGCAAGTAAATGGAGTTGGTAGATACCGGAATTCACTAATAGCAGATTTTCTAAACAGCCTCTTTTTAAAGTACAGTGTCAGTATCAAATAATTTGTCTCTCTGGCCAACACAATTTTTGGGCCGCCACAATCTAAACTAAAATTATAGCCACCCCAGCCTAGAAGCAGGCATGTGTGAGTGAACACAAATACAAGGCAAGATTAAAGACATGCTTTAATATTTAAGGCTTAGATCAAGATCTGGATCATTTTTCAAGTTGACATTAAAGAGGCATGATGAATGATGTCATTAAGGCAAAGGGGGCCGACCTCTGCCTTCTCTGAAGCTGAAGGGTTTGTGTTTGGTTCATTGATTGTAGGTCTTTTTTGCTTCATTAATAAAATTACTTGAATATCGAGAAAGCTGACCCAATCGTCAAAGTGCCGCTAGTCGAAATATATACTCGACAGGAGCGTGATGCGTGAGGATCGGTGTTGGCAGCCCCCACTCTCACCTGTCGGAGAGCCGGATCAGGACCGCCCGGTATAACAGCCTCTGCTCGCTGCCTGGCTTGGTGCCACACGGGTGGATGAAGGGGTGCACTGCTGCCAAGACGAAGCCCTGCTGGTACAGGTCGAGCATCTGGGCTGGCAGCTCCCGTACCGAGGAAATGCACAGCATAGACGTGCCATCTGCAAAGGGGAGAGCGGGAGGAGAAGCCTCCAGTTAGGGAAGGAGCGGAAGCCATGGGGAGGGCAGGGGAAAATGGGACAAAACCGGGAATAACCAATCAGATGGGGACCTGTGATGTGCTGCTTTTCATCATTTCATAATTGTCAGTATTCTGGATATTTAAAAAAATAATAATAACTTTAATTGATGCTCCAGCTGACAATCAAGTGTTATTAGAAACAATAAAAAAAAATCCTGCATAAGTGAGTTAATGGTTCCCCACCCCTGGTTTATTTGTGTTTTGAGGCCTGTTAGAAATACTCTATTTTTGGTTGCTTGCATCATCACTTTGACTGTCCAATTTCTGCTCTTCCACAAGCCGTAATTGGGAGGAACAGCTGTGTGCCCATTTTAAATATTTAAAATGTTATTTATTTGCTTTCGTTACGCGGGAAGTTGGAGCCGCCGCATTTGGTGCCCTCTGATGTCGCCTGCTTGGGGTTCCCGTGCCCGTGACCCATGTCACAGACCAGCGCTAATGAAGGAGGTGACTGATGAGATGCTTTTTGGGAGGACAGACTCTTGAAAAGCACGGCGTCAGCAGCCCTTAAGACAGAACGCAGGCAGCGGCAGTGGGGGAGGAGACGTCAGCTTCCCGTCAAAATCGCAGAGCTACGCGACAGCTGCTGCGGATCTGGTCCGAGAGCGACTTCGAAAGGCATTTTTATGCTAATGAGCCCCACAGAGGGTGATTGACTTCTTTTTAATGCCCTGTTTGTTCACCTAGCCCGGTGTTTAACCAGCTTCTTAAGCGAGGAATCCAGTGATGAGCAGAGACAGTGGATCCTGTGTGTGTGTTACTGATTTGCAATATCTGACCATTTACATTTACAATATTTAGCTGACACTTTGTCTAAAGTGCCGTGAAAGTCAGGGAAATGGCTCACAACAAACATACCTGCTGTCTAGGAGTCAACTCAGCATAAGTGTGACTAGGTTGACCTTCCAAAGAATACCCAGGTACAGGTGTAAGCAGTATTGGAGCAAGAGCTACACAACATCATGCAACAAAACAAGAACCTAATAAGACTATTCAGTGACCAGAAGCGCAACATTAAGGACATTCAGGGAACATAGAGAGGCTTCAGGCTAGATGAGGAATTTCTGGAACAGATGGGTCTTAGGGTGTTTTTTTGAAGGTGGAGAGAGAATTCACCAAGAGGGAATTAGAGACCTCAAAATGGCCCTGCAGTCAGTTACAAACACAAAAGTTTAAAAACCGTCTGTGAGAGAGCAGAAAGGTAACTGTGAACCAGAGGTAAAGGCCGTGAAAAACTAAAGACTGCCAGAGAGTTGTCTGATTTGCTTCACTGGCAAGAGGGATGCAATAGCAAATCAGGATGAATGAATTCAGAGGCAGGATGAATGGAGCTCTATGGAGAGATCTCACAATGTGAGAGAAGTGGCAAGACGCATAATGAATCAAACACAGGTGCATCTGCCATGTCAGACTTAGCAGCTTTTAACCTGCACTTAACCTGCACTTCAGACTGCAGATTTCTAAACGTACAAAATGCATAATGAAGTGGAAAAGGTGTAGTGATACAGTATATTAGCCTGACCCAAATAAACATTATTTTGACTAATACTTATGGATACTATTTGGGTAAAGTTCTTGGGAAGTTCGGAGAGGAAGGGGAGAGTATTTTGTCCCCAGGGGCACAACCTCAGGGCATTTTGAACTCGCAGGGCTAAATTACGCCCGTACATATGTAACAGAAAACACCCTGAATTGTCATTCAATGTCTACAGGCAACTGCATCCATTACACAAAACATTTTCTCACTTAATGAACCAAAACAGTAATCCAGGGCCGTCACAGATCGGAAAATCCAAATACTCTTAAAACATCCGTGTATCTTTAATTAATCCTGCATTTTAATTCCGGTTTGATTGTGCAATTACCGTTCTTTTCCCCAAAGGCACTGTGTCTCTGAGCTGGTGGATATTAGCATGACTAGATTCACTCTCTGAACCCTCAAGTTATAATGAATAAATACTGAATGACTTCCATTACAGCCTAATGGGAAAGCACCCAGGAGAGGCACAAATTAAGTTGACTAACCACTCTGGAAACTCTTGTTTAAACAATGGGTAATGCTTTACATTAACTCCACCTTCATAATGCATTCATAAAGCATTCATAGTACATTTAGTGAACCATAATAATGCATTTATAATGCATTCATAGAACATTCAATGAACCTTCATAACGCATTCATAAAGAACATAGACGGAGATGTTCAAAGCATTTATATTTGTATCCCACAAACTGTGTAACAGCTGAGCCTCTATGGTCCAGTGCAGTGACTGCACAAAGACTAGATCAATAGACCTGAAACTAAGTCCAGCTCCTCAGTGAAGTAGCCGGGCTTTTCTCATTAATAAAATTGGGTACAAAGACTAGAAATAGTTCAAACTACACAGGAAAGTAACAATTGCTCAATGTAAACAACATCAGTCGGACCTGCCTCTTGACTCTCCATTGCTTCAGTTTATGTTCATCACTCTCATTATGCAGATTGGATCCAGCTGTCACAAACTGGATGCAAACATTAGGTTGTGACTGGGGAAATCCCAGCACAGCCTGCCATGACTTTGGAAATCGAATTTTAAGCTTGTTTCCTCCGGGTGCACTTTTGCCCAGATGTTTTAAAGGAACATTTATCCGGTCATGTGCTTCAATTATGGGGACAACGAGCCAGTTTCCTGTTATGGAATATACACTGGTGCCCTTAAGCGCAGATCTTTGACTAACAGATCCTCCAAAATTAGCTTTACATCACTGGAGCATGTGCATCCATGTTCCAGTACAGAATGAGAGTGGCACACTCATGTTGGTACATGTTTCTGGAAAGAGAGAGGTGACCTGTGTAGACATGAGGAGAGCAGGCAGATTACCCGCACAAAGACATGGGGCACAAATGGAACCCTGAACACTGTAGAGATGTGAGGTCACAATGCTACCTGCTGAGCGATCATGCCATCCAAAGCCAATAAGGTTCTCCGTTGTTTGTAAGGGTGTGGAGGCACTTTACCATGCTAATCAAAGGATGGATACAGTGTTATGATTAAGTCAACAAGGATTGATTGCTGTTTTGCAGCACTTTTGGTGCAATTCCTTCCACAAGAAATTACTACAAATGGACACAAAAATGTGTCCATTTGGCCGAGGTCTTCTTTTAGGAAGGACTGTGGCATATAAAACCAATCAAGTGTTCATGACACGTCTCCTGTGGTTTCTGGCCCTGTTATCTTGGATGGCATGTTGCCAAGCGTGAAATTCCATATGATGACTCCTCAGGTTGGTGGGACACCGTGTTTCATTAACTCAGCCTTCTGATGGAACAAGTACGCTCAGGTCATCCTGAGAAAATGTATTTAGTTTTCCCTGTTCTTTTTTTCTGTGAGATGCAGTATTATAGCTTTTTATTTCAGTGTTTTCTCTCCCATAGCAGAATTAGAAATTCTGCGCTCTGATTAAATAGGGCTTCCCCTGCTAGATGAGGTCAACTTTGTGTTAGACTTGCTTGTAGACACAGATCTGTACGGAAGGCCTATCATTCTAATGGTTCTTTGTTGCCGCATGCAGGATAAGTCTACTGGTTCCTCACCGTCAGCCCTAGAAGGATAAATGAGTAAATATGAAATGAATAGGAGGAGAAACATCGGCAGGAGGCTCAGTGAGTGCTTACTGCTGAGTTGCCGGGGGATACGATTCAATCCGATTTGCATGATCCACAGGCGGGGGAGGGTGGCCTGTTATGAATTATCTCCTTGCCACTGGAAGAACTGATACTTATAAGCTCATCCACAATCTGTTGTTCCAATCTCATTCCCTGTCAACAATAAGTATGTTAGCTGTGCTGCACTAATAACTCAATTTATGATGTGTAAACGAGCCAAACCGGAGCCAAAGCAGTCACGCGGACTAAAAGTTAATTAAATTTGTTAACATGTCGTTCGCTACTCTTTAGTCGTACTATAAAAAATCGGGACACGTGTGATACGTGTAATTGAACATGAATGCGTGCTGTCTTCATGCCATGAAGGAGGACATTATTACCGTGATGTCACTTCAAGCGGTGACATACCCGGTGGTTAGCGTGTGGTGCTTGAGGACGTTCGTCTGCCATAAAAAGGCTCGCGGCCGAACCCGCGGGTTGAGTCGGTGCCGCCTCAGAGGCGGTCAGTCCACGTCATCGGCTTTCATTTACCGTTGCTGGAAAAGCAAGCCCAAGGGCACCTCTCCTCCAGTTAATTAAAAAGCTAACAAGCTTTCAAATGGAAAAGCGGACGGCTTGCCGCTTTCACTTGTTTTTTGGCTGTGCAGAGTTTGAGAGAGAGGCGCAGAGCACCGAGGAGGAGCTCCGCCGTGGCTCTGGAGGACCTCAGTCATTGTGTCGCCGTCGCAGTTTTAGAAGCAGCCTTAGGGTTAGTAGCCTAGAAGGTTTTCCATTTTTTAACAAAAGGCACCAATCCTAAGCAGCCCTAACAACCTTGAAATACAAATACAGAAGGACTAAATAGTCGATAGAGAAATGTCAGATGTGGGGAATAACCATTGAAACTTGAAAATATGTTATTTTTCACATGGATTCACCCTTTAGTAACCAAGTCTACAAGGTCAGCAGCAGCCCTGAGCCTATCCCTGGAAGCACAGTGGTACACTGTTCATCACAGGGTACTCAGATGCTCATGCACAATCCCTATGGGCAAATACAGGCAATTTTGAGATGCTAGTTTGCTGATTTGCATGTTGTTGGACTGTGCAAGGAAATCTGCATAATACAGGAAGACTCTAGGTTGGTCCGTCTGTCCGTCCATCCATCCATCCATTTTCTACTGCTTATCTGGAGCCAGGTTGCGGGGGCAGCAGTCTGAGCAGGGATGCCCAGACCTCCCTCTCCTCAGCCATCTCCTGCAGGAATACCAAGGCGTTCCCAGGAGAGAACATGCTGGAGAGATATAATCTCTCCAGCATGTTCTGGGTCTGCTATGGGGTCTCCTCCCAGTTGGACAAACCTGAAGCACCTCCCCAGGGAGGTGTCCAGGAGGCATCCTAGATAGATGCCAAAATCACCTCAAGTGGCTCCTTTTGATGCAGAGGAGCAGCAGGTCTACTTGAGCTCCTCCCAAATATTTGAACTCCTCACGCTATCTTTTAGGTTGAACCCAGACACTCTGTGAAGGAAACTCATTTCTGCAGCTTGTATCCGCGATCTTATTCTGTCAATACTACCCAAAGCTAATGAGCATAGGTGAGGGTAGGAACATACACTGACTGGTAAATCCAGAGCTTCGCCTTCTGGCTTAGCTCTCAGGTGGGGGCCTCAACTGACTGTTTGCCGGCTACCAAATCTGGCTTTCGGGACTCCATGCTGGTTATATGGAATAATCCCCCAACCCAGGAAGTGTGAAGCGATGGTGTCACTCACTTATTCACCATGCCTCCCGCATGTAAAGAACATCCAGTCTCTGACTAAGTATAACAATCACCATGAATGTCACGTTACACTGCCGGTGAACTAAATGACACGACACCAGTGTGACGCAAAGAAATTAAATTCACATCAAGTTATCACGCACATGTGAGTAAAAAAAGCATTCAATCATTCTGTCAGTAAATTATTTATAAATAGAAAATGCTCTTTGAACCTTGGAATTTTCAAACATTAGCTTTTATTAATGGGAGGACGGAGATTATAGCTTTCTGGCTCTAACAGTGGCCGCTTACAGACAGCCATTGTGAAGCGATCAGAGCAGCACAGCAGCAGAAGAGTCCATATCCTAACCCTTATACGTGGCCTTACTTTTAGCATCATTTTCTGATTCCTCTTTTTAAAAGTTGTATTCCTTGTCTTTTGTAAGACCGGCCATAAAAAAACCTCAGACAGATGGGTAGACCTGCTTCGCCAGACTAACCGGATTTCAGTAATTTGTATGGTTGCTGTTGAGACGATGTCCATTTGGGTTTAACCAAGGACAATCCAGGCAACTGTGTGGCATAATGAAAGAGCGCTCAGTCTTACGTTTCAATAGGGGCTTAAGTGCAGCATCACACGTGTCGACACTAGAGTGACTGTAAATATGGCCTCTGGTGGGAGGCTTCATGTTGCACGCGGAAGCAGCGGCAGAGCTGCCTCTGCCTTATGAGTGCCAGCGCCTGACTCTCAACGGCACCTCCCTGACGGAGGCGGCACCTCCCTGACGGAGGCGGCGCGTGGCGAGGAGCTCGCGGATGCCGGGAGACGGAGATGCTTTGTAGCGGAATTTCGGGAAAACGTCTCACACACAATCAGACACAGTCACACACACACACACGCACATATGTTCATCAACAAAGCGCATTCCCGGAGGTGCGGCCCCCACACGGGATGTGCTGGTATATAAATGGGCAGTGGGACAGCTAGAAATTCTGGGCCCCGTGACAAAATGTCACCTTGCCCCCCCCCCCCCACTCCATTATACAATTTTACATATTGAAAGCCCCAGTAAAGTTCTGCCCCCCCTGAATCTGCCAGCGTCGCCATGCCCCTAAGGCACCCCTGTAAATGAGAGACCTGTTAGTGCATTCGCCCTACAGCCGCCCCATCAAATG
Source organism: Paramormyrops kingsleyae (assembly GCF_048594095.1). NCBI lineage: Eukaryota > Metazoa > Chordata > Actinopteri > Osteoglossiformes > Mormyridae > Paramormyrops > Paramormyrops kingsleyae. Next base: position 2,043,241 of record NC_132805.1, read on the forward strand.
GCATTCAAGCATTCATCGTTCAGACACAACTGACACTAGAGAACAAGCCCTCGAAAGAAAGCAAGAGTTCAGCCAAGTTTGCTGTGTGTGCGGTGAGAACTTTTGCGTGTCTTAGTGTGTGTGGGTGGGTGTTTGGAACGTTAGGGAGTGGGGGCTTACTGGACATGACAAACAGCACATGTTATCGTGGCTTCGGAAGGGAGCTAGAAAATGTAGATTCCCGTGGTGTAAATGTACCATGCGGACACTCAGCACATTAACTACTGCAAGAGTAAATGTCAGGAAATGAGTCAACACATCTCTGCAGCACTATAAACAGCTGCAGGTCACTTTTTAAACACGTCATAAAACTTTTGCACGCGCACGCACACACACACACACACACACACACACACACACACACAAAGTATAACTGTGAAGTTTAATTTCCAGCAGTTAAAAACCAAATGTCAACCTGAAAGGCTCTTAGGATCCAGTCTGTAGTTAATTTCAAGACAAAAACAGGCCAGAGTTCACTTCTTATATGTTAGGAAACACAGAAAGCCGTACGATGCTGAGCAGCCTTCTCACACTCCACACTGGATTCCTATACGAAGCGTCAGGCGTCGGAAGCGAGGCGCCCGTGCTCCGCTGTGCCTCAGGCCTCTCGGATGAGTCAGCAACAGCGACCTGTTATTCTACACTTGCCCCCCCCCCCCCCGCACCCTCCCCCAAGTAGACGTTTGCTTTCAACGCGTGACTTGTTTCGACACTCGAGGGGTTTGAAAGCTGCCCAAAGGCTGTTTTTCTCCCTTTTCCCAGAAGTCAGTGTTTTCAGAAACAAGTTTAAGAACCAGGCATGCAGTCCAGCAGTTAACAGTTCCAGGTACAGAGGAGTGCATAAATAAAAATGTATGAAAAGATGTACATCCACCCTTGTGTTATTTTATTATAAATTAATGGTTTTAGTTAGGACAGTACAGAATATTGTGTGTGTGTGTGTGTGTGTGTGTGAGCAGGTATACCTATCCTTATGGGAACACAATGTCCCCATAACGTGATAAATATCCATTTTTTTTTCCCTTATGGGGACCGGTTTCCGAGGGAAAATTCTATTTTATAAAAATCGGTGACTGCTATGAAAAAACTAAAAATGTATTTTGTTAGGTTACTTATGGTTATGGTTAGGGCTGGGTAGGGGTTAAGGTTGTCATAGTTAGCATTAGCATTTTTCCCATTGAAATGAATGAATGGTCCCCATAAGGATCTGCGTGCGTATGTGCGTGTGTGTGTGTGTGTGTGTGTGTGTAAAAAAACAATGTAGTGTGAGTATTTTTCCACAAACACATGAAGGACAGCTCAGAGTTCAGTTTCTAGCAGTTTATTTATAAGAACCGGCCAAAGCTGGCAAAAATAAGCCAGAGATAACAGTGATGTGTTATTTACATTTTGACTTTCATGTTAAAACTCTAAGGGACAGACAATGAAATCCCAGCCTTTACTTAGAAAACAGCGATTCCTAATTCAGTAGCAGATTAACTTTCCCTTTTGCTCTGGGCACTAGGCAGGGGAACATCCTGGACATGAGGCCCAGTTTCAAGATCAGCAAATTATTATGATTATTTTTACAAACAATTCTTCTGAAGAAAAACAAGCTCATCCTGAAAGTTTGCTTATGCTTGAGGCCACAACAATTCCTGTGTGCTGACAAGATTTAGAGAAATCCAACCGTTTTCAGCTTATCATTTCCTCTGCCAGGCCTACAGAGTTGTATTGTTTTATTTCGCAAACTAAGACAACTAACTTACTTTGTTGGGTTTTCTCTACACATGAAGGTGTATAAAAGGGCGAAGGAGGGAAAAATTCTACACTTGATAGGACTCCTGTTGTTTACTCACTCCTCACATAGATCGAATTAGGACAGAATCAATATGCTGCCATATTGAATCAGAGCAGGAGGACAATTATGCCCAATAAACCTGCACGGAGTGCCGCAGGAAGCGCTGCATGTCTCTGCACAGGGGTTTGCACGGATGCTGGGCTGTAATACAGAAGTCAGTAATAACGGCGAAAGCCAGGGGCAGCGGCAAGCCGGCTGAAGACTAATGGACGACTGCCGGCACCTCCCAGATTACATTCTGCCGGTGAAAGCCATTAAAGACATTCACAGACCTGATGGAATAACATAAGAAAATGTTTTCATACCCTGTGTGCACTTTTGTATCATGGTGATCACTATGGTAGGAGGAAGAAAATATATATATATATACTTAGGAAATGCATGAAATACTCTTTGGCAAAAATAAAATCGATTTGGTCCAGTTCAAACAGCCTTCATCCCAAACACATTGTATGGAGCGGTTTTCTGACACGGGCAGATAAATAGGCCAAGGGAGGAAGGAACTGCACAAAGATCTGTGCTTCCTGTTGACAAAGACAGTAGAATGAGGGCTGACAATGTGCCGAAGGGACCAGCTCGACTGTTTACCCCAAAACCCTGTGAAATAGCGCATGTGATCTTAACTGTTCAGAGTCAAGCAGCTGTTACTCTGCAGAATTCAGCTTCATTCAGAAGGTGGGACAGGGCAGTATTGTCTTGGCCATGTCTTGAGAATATACCTGAACAAACTCTATTGAAATACACTGCCGATCAAAAGTCTGGGCACACCTGCTTTCACTGCATCTGTGTCGAGTTTAGATACGTTATTCACCAAAATTAAAATTTTCTTATATTTTGGACTCTTCAAAATAACCCCCTTTGCTTCGATGACAGCATTACAGACTTTCAGCATTCTTTCAACCATCGTCCAAATGTAGCCACCTGGAATCCAGACTTTTGACTGGTACTGTACAGCTTAAGCATAAATAGCACACAGCTACATGTACGAATCAAGTATGTAGTAGATGCATTCATCTGCTGTATTTTAGCGGTACTTTAATGTATTTCCATCAGCATAACTAATAAGAACATAAGAACTATACAAACGAGAGGAGGCCATTCGGCCCATCGAGCTTGCTTGGGGAGAACTTAACTAATAGCTCAGAGTTGTTAAAATCTTATCTAGCTCTGATTTAAAGGAACCCAAGGATTCAGCTTGCACTACGTTATCAGGAAGACTATTCCATACTCTGACTACACGCTGTGTATAGAAGTGCTTCCTTAAATCCAGTTTGAAATGTTCTCCCGCTAATTTCCACCTATGGCCACGAGTTCTTGTATTTGAACTAATGCTGAAGTAACTATTCGGTTGAACAGCATCCAAACCTGTTAGAATCTTATAGACTGATGATTAACACGGTAATGTTACATCCACAATAAATGCTTTATAGCTTGGTGTTCAGTCTCTCAAGACACTGGTTGGGCACAAGGAAAACTTGGGAGAATCTCTCACGGACGAGTTTACGTCAGCCTGCCTGAAAAACCTGAGATACTCCAAGTGGAGCAGAAGACTCTGAAAGTAGGCTTCCATTACGATAGTCCTCGTAATTCTGTCGCTAACAGGCTTCCATTATGATAGTCCTCGTAATTCTGCCGCTAACGCTATATGGCCCTTTGGAAAGGCTGAGTGCATGTGATAGCCAGCCCATTACGTTTACATTACGAGGATAATGCATCATGCGGTCATGGAACGCAAATGCCATAAATGGAAATAAAACGGCATTTAACCGAATGTGTTGCTCATTGAAAACACTTGCTTCTTCTCTTCCAGACGGGGTGTGAGTCTAAATGAAATCCCAGTGGTCAGCTACATGCCTTTACATACACAGCTGACAGACTTAACTTCAGGAATCCTGAACTCGGCCTGTCCTTGGAGTAAATGGATTTCTCGCATTGAGTCCCAGTCCAGTGTGACGAGGTGCCTTTACGCTCCTGGTGCTTTCTCTCTGTACGCAAGAACATGCGGCAACAAAATGATTGATTGTTCTTGCAGATCAAATTTAGTAGAAATATTTAGTGCTGTACTTTTTAAAAATCATTAATCATAACTTTGGAACGGTGATTTCTTTGACTTGACATGACCCAGAGTGGGGAAGAGGGGATTTTGGTCGTTTATCTGACCGAGGGCAAAGAAACGGCGCTGGGGGGGCTTTGCTAGCTTTGCTGTGGTGTGTCTCCCTGGGAGATGCTTACACACAGTAGTCATGGCGACAGAGTATTACCAAGGCTTTGTCGTTGCTTGGATTCATGATCTTTCCATATAAGGCCTCATATCTGGCCCTATATATTTTGTTTACTGAGATTCATTGCTAATAATTATAGTAATCGGACACGCATTGCCAGGCTTATAAAAACACTGAAGCCACTGACTGCAATTTGCTGTATTCTACAGCAATGGTCGCATTGATGCTAAACAGTTTTGACACAAATGTATCTAGACACAAGTATATCAGAAGCAATTAGAAAAAATCTCCAAAGTCATTATAACCTTGTTCTGGTTGCAGGTTGTCATTATATTTTAATTTGGGCCAAATTACACCAAATTTCATGCAGACAATCTAGTTTGCATAAATTGTCAGGAGGTCAAATGCTTTTACACTGGCTGCATTTTACAAAAAAAAAAAGAAAGAGGAAGAATCATAAGGTAAATAATTTCTGGGACATCATAAAATGTGCTTTTTCAAAGACGAGCTGCCTGCATTAGATTCCAGTTAAATTCAAAGCCCACTGTGATGCAAATTGGGCAAATTAGTACGCATCGTAGGAAAGGAATGCATCGAAGGTCTGTCAGATAGGACTGGGAATCGCCAGCCTGGCTTTACATTAAGCTGTGAGGCCTGGGTTGGATTTTCACGATCATTTTCTCTTTTTGTATCATGTACGGAAGCATAGCGCAGGATTAATTCGAACATGAGGCAGCGGCGTCACGGAGGACGGCAGGATAAAATGAGCCTCACAGCTCTGCTGACAGGCTGCTCTCAATCCGCTTTGTGAGAAATGTGGAATTACTATATTTAGTGCGAGTATTACCCATTGACATGGGGTACCCGGCTGTTGACATCAGACAACAACGGCAAAACACCGCGAATCACATGTCCCTTAAGGCATCAGTGAAAGAGGAGAAGAAGAAAATAGGAGGAGATTTTATGAATTTGTGTCTTTAAATTCGATATGCGCAATTGTCCAGGGTGGCATCTTCAGAGGGGGGGGGGCAGCTTAGCAAACCACAGGCACTGATTTTTATTGATGCAAAATGGGGAGGGAGGGGGGAGGCTGTACATGGGCTTCAATCTTCAATTACTACAGGTGTCATTATGTAAACACAGTGTTTGACACAGAGATTGGCACAGATTTTATTGGAAATCAACAGTCCCCTCCCAGAGCACCCCTTCAGCAGAAATTAGCTGTTGATTAAATGATTAAAAATACACTCACACTCAGATGGTTAAAGTTGCTGGCGTGACCAAGCAATAGAGAATTCACCCGGGTCAAAGGGTGTGTTTCATTTTCAGCTATAAAACTGCAGGTTCCTAAGCCCCCCCCCCCCCCACACACACATGCCTAGTTGAAGCATCTGTAAAATATTTCATGTTTGAAAAGTCCTCCAACCTCCCCAGCGATGCATTCTCGAAAAAGCATTTCTCGCCAGCAGTTGTTTCCAATAGAGCGCGGCTTCCCCAACCCACACGGTATTGATTCAAAGAAATGTCCTTCCTACCCCCACACCCAGACACATAGACGACTTACCGTCTTTCCCCAGAATAAAGTCCAGGAAGCGGTAGGTGTAGACCACCCCCACTTTGGTCTCCACCTGCGGTCGCTTGAGGGTGGAATAAATCTTTCCTGGGCTGCTATCCTCAGTCCGCTTCAGCTTGGGCAGCTTGCAGCCCATCTCTTCTTCGTCTATCGGCCACCTGATGAGAGAGAGGGGAGGGCAAGGAGTAAGTCCACAGCTGGGGTCCTCTGTCTGGCCACGAGATCCTCCAGAAAGCTTCATCTGGTGTCTTCAGCGCAGCATCTGGCTACGACTGGAACACACGCAGATACACGGACCTTCTCACCCTCTAGGGCCTTTGTGGGGGAACCCAATAAAGAACGGCATGCTGGATATGAACTTATGAATAAATAAACAATGAATAAATAATTCAATAAGTAGGTATTCCTGATGTAAACGAGCGTTATTTTTCGCGGGTGCTGCTGCTGTTCCTGCAGGTGTAGAATTAAGTGTGGAATCAGGCATGGAAGGCCGGCACGGGGCCAAGGGCTGCCCGTCATGCAAATGCGTCGTGACAGAGGTGTGGCTTTTCCACTGGGTCTGCCGATAGCGGGCAATATGAGAGGCACAGCTGATTAACCCCGGGGAGTGGCTGATGAGAGAAGCGTGCTTTATTACGCCGGCTGCTAATTACGCCGCGCCGATTCAAGCTGGCGGCTAGTCTGAGGAGAGGGAAAGGAGAGCGGGGAGGAGTCAAGTAATGAACCGAACTGAAGAGGAGGAAGGATCGATAGAGTAAAATCCACCATGGAAGGAGTAATTATGAAAAGAGTAAATGCATCTTGAGAATGAGAGGGGGGGGGGGCGTGGGGAGGGTCCTGGCATTACTGATCATTAATACTCCTCAGGTCACAGCTTTGCAGCAATGCACACATGCACAGTCACTGAGCAAATCACCGGCGACCTCAGAGGCTCTTTTGAGGGGAAACGGCAGCCGTGCCTAAGGAGTGGCTGTTTTCTTTAAAACATTTCAAAAACTGAAAGGGGAGAGTCTTTATCTTCCAAGACCAGAAAAATCCTATCAAGAATTTACACAGAAAAAAAAGTTCCTGTTGTAAACAGCCACTGAGCAGCTGGCTCTCTAATCATTCTGCTAATACATAAACCACCAGCCCTCCTCTGCCTTCAAAGTTAGGGAAACATGGCCAGACCTTATTAGAGACAGATAGTGAAGCAGCCAACAGTAACAGTTAAACAGTGTGTCTCCGCCGCGCTCCTCGTGGCGTGTTTTTCGCTCCCTCTCTGTTAATCCAGTGGGAGGCTCACTAAGTAATCTTACTGGGCTGGAATCAGTCAGAACAAAGGGAGGGGAAAAAAGTCAGAAAAAACGAAAGAAGAGAATAACAAACTTCAGCGAATTGCCTGATTTGCATTGTGTGTGGATGCACCAGTGCACCAAGGTGTTCTCTCTCTTTTTTTATTTTTAGATCAGTCAAAGGAAGTGGGAATTCATAATTGCAGCATGACTATTCACTGGGATCTCTGCATTGCATCCACACTTTGTGTTTGATAGAGTGAGAGAACAAGAGTGAGAAAGAGGGAGAAGGAGAGTGAGGTTCATTTAGGTTAAAGGTCGTGCTGTGACCTCTACATTTTTGCGCCTGACGCACTGGACAGCTGGAAATCGATTCAGCTCCACAGATGTACGCAAACAATCCCGCAACAATAAAAGAGTCCATTAATCCATTGTCCCATTGTGCAATTATTAAGCATTTATTAAACTGACTGAGTGTTTAAAAGGGCAACACAGTTTCCTCCATTCAGTCCAGGGTTTCCCCAGCGTTGTGCCCTGTGCTTCCTGAAATAGGCTCCAGCTCCACCCCCCCACAACCCCCCACCTGCCCCCATGACCCTGCACTGGATAAGCAGTGATGGAAAACAGATGAAACGAGGGAGGCGTAGCATCAAATGCACAGATACCATCACACAATAATTTCAGATGCCTACCAGATATGAATACCAGCTGTGTCCACTGACCTCCTAGCTACCGTGGCGCAAGCAGACGATTTCAAAACAGAATACCGGCTTAATTAAACGCTATGCCAGGAATGTTCCCGCGAGGCAAAGCGGAATTATACCATAGACAGAAACACAGGGGCCAGTTTGCCGTGTTCGTAGCAGACGCAGGAAGCGCTGACCTAATGGCACACGGCAAACTGCTGTGTTTTCCCAAATGTCCCCCCCGGTGTGACCTACCATGGGGCCCCCATTCAGCACTGCTCCCACTGCTCTGAGAAGGAAGTGATTTCATCTCTCCCCCCCCCGGTTTAATCATTTAATAAAATGAAACTTTGCTGACAAATTGGCTAAACGACCGGCGTTTAAGTCACATCCTGGGTTTAGAAACTCATGTAAATGCAGAGAAGGACAGTGGTATTTAAATTGGCATTACGAAGTTGTGCAGATATGGCCGGTAAGTTAGGAGGTAAATGGATCTGAGTCTGAGGTTTTGTGTGGGGATGTTTGTGCCTTGTGACGGACTGGCAGTGCATCCTGGGAGTCCCCTGCCTCATGCCCTGGGATACAGTGCAGGCTCACTGCAACCCTGCAGTGCATGAGAGGCTATGAAAAATGGATGAATGGAATTAGTTATCAAATCTATTAAGAGTACGGAGCTAACTATAGCTTTCTTTTACTTACTCTGTGTTTTATTTAATAAGTGTTCAAAGTTAAAAACTGCCGCAGCTTTGAAAGGTAGAACCACCTCTTTGTATATCTCTCATCCAGGGGCATATGAATGGGTGGGGCCATAGGGACACTGGCCTCAACTGAAAGCTGATTGGTTCCTGGAGTGCTCCTCCTCCCGTCACTCACCGATTCAAAATATATCATTGGCTAATGGTAAAGTTGGGCCCCCTGTATGAATTATGATCCCTCTTAAAAAATCCCAACCCTTGTCTCTCCTATCCTGGATGCCCCACGCCCAGTTAGGAGAGAGACAAGGGGTGGGGTGAAAGGAAAGGCAGGGGGTAGGCTGGGGGGGGGAGAGGAAAAGGCAAGTGAGAGGGCGGGCTGCTCTGGATACTGCGACTGTACAGGAGTGAAAGGTCAGAGGTCACATCTGCAGGAGGACAGAGTTGAAAATATCTCTACTCAATTAAAACAGGCCTCCACAGTTTATTTCACTTTAGGTCTATCCTTCTATCTTGCCTGAATGGCCATTTGAAATCAAATTCTTTTTTCGGTCTCCATCTTTCGAGCAGCAGGAGTGCTGGGAGTTCAGTGACCTGTTGAGTGCTGTGGTAATTTACTGTTTGATGGTGCTGAAATGTATGGCGAATATGAACGCTCAACAATGCTATTCTCAAGCTGCTGGGTCGAAACTCGCAGACACACAAACGCACGCACACTCATGGGTATTTTTTAAGCAAGTGACTTCACCGAGAGCCTCGGCTGGAACGCAGCGGCGCGGCCGCGTTTCCGGAACATGCTCCTCTCGTGGTAACAGAGCGTAGCTGAGATGATGAAACGATATGCAAAGATAGGAAGCTGAGGGCTGCCTGCCTTGATGCTTAAAGGCAGAGATGGAGCGAGATGTATGAAAGGAGGTGGCACTCTCAGGGAGGACGGCCACGGCGTGTCTGGAAGGAGGGAGCAGGCCCGGGGTTCTCCCCGCACCCCAAGGGCTGCCCATTTATCGTCTCAAGGCCCAAGCACAGCCCTGTGCCAGTAAATTAAACAGAAATGCAGCAAGCTATTGCCATGGGAACCAGCCTCTTGACTACTCTATCCTTAGGAGAATAAAGGACAGCCATCTCTCCAGCATAATAGTTTTTTTTAAGACTCGTTGATAGCATGTTAGCCATTATGGCATTTTCTTCTTCCTGGCCGTTCATATTCTGTATGCGTTTGTGATTCCCCCCCCCCCCTGTTTTTGAGCACAGAACACGTTGCGTGATGCATTTCAGAAAGAGGAAAATCCGAGATTTCAAGCATTTTAAAATACATGGCCATATAATAAAGAGACCAAATTCCTTTAAGATGACTGATAAACAGAACATTTTTTATCAGCTAATAAAATACTAATAAAGCAGCATGTCAGTTATAATGAATCTAAAACCCCAGAGGCTGAGACTGCTTATAATTTTAAATCATACAATAATAAATGGCCAGTTGTCACAAGGCCAATAAATCTAAAAGGGTCTGACTTATCATTATTTTTTTATCATTTAATTTAAATTAACTTTATTTAACTGGGGCAGATGGGTAGGACAAAGTTCCCCGCCCCCCCCGGCACTTCCACCCTTTGACTGGTGTTAAAATGAACCCACCCCCCAGTGTCTACTAATGTACATTAACAGAGAGCAAGTGCACTTCAGACACAATATTGACATGTCTGAGGTGAACATGATAAGATCAATACAGCTTTTTTCCCCTCCGTGACTCTGAAGGGGCTAAATTTGCTCCAGTAAAGAGTGAAAAGTTGATGGGGGGGGTGCTTTTTTGTTTAACCCCTTCAGATTTACTGAAATGGCAACCATTTTTTTGTTGGCTGATGGAAATTTTATGATTAATGTCATCCATGTGAACAGGCTCATTATAATGTCAGATAGTAAAGTCTAGAAAAAGATCAAGCTGTCAATTTGAAAAAAAAACAAAAAACAAATTTGCAATAGATGTCTGTGTAATCAGTTGTGCTGGTCCTTTAAGTGAAACACAGAAAAATATCGTCACCCACCTACAGTAGATGCCAGACAATGAGCACATTTAAATGCTTCTTCTAAATTTAGGCTGAGGGAAATGATTAATTCACAAATGGGGAACATTACTTTGAATTCTCCTCATACGTTCTTCCTTTCCTGAAAGCACACCTCCAATTCATTCTGATTAAAGTTACATTATTCACAATGAGCACTGATTTAACAAATATCACATAATGTGGTGGTAATCATTCTCCTAGACTTTATGGAAAAATCAGGAAATCTTTCTGACTGCTGTGTAGTGGTGTTGGTAGGGGGTGGGGGGCTGGTTGCTCAAGTAGGCTATTAAATTATGAACTATATGCATTATCAGCTATAAAGTGAATATGCTTTCTGTGTTAGTCTTGGTTATCTAAAAATGAAGTTCATGCAAGATTGCTTAAAATAGCAGTGTAATGTAGCGGTTGAGAAAAGGAACCATTAAATAGAAACGCAGCTGGTCAACTTCCAGGAAGGGCATTTCCAGTATGCCTTACAGGATGATTTATTTATATCGTTTAACTAATGAGGCAGGTACACAAATAGGTAGAAAGTACGCCAACAAGTTGTGCAAGTGAGATTTTAGAAGTGTGTTTTAAGCAAACGAACATTTTCCGACAAATTTCTGGATGTAAATATCTAACCAAAATGACTTTGCTACCTGGGTGTGGAGACACGGGCTACAGCAGGAGACCCTTTGCCCCAGATTTTCAGGCGACGCTGAATCTCCGGTCCGTGGCGCGTTGAAACAGTTAAGTTCTCGGCACGCCGGCTGGAGCTGATTAAAGGCAGCCCGGCGAGCCCTCATGGTGAAGCCGGCAGTCCCTCCCCGACTGACACAGACGCAATTTACTGTGTCGCATTTGAGGCTCTGCGGGAGAGCGGGCGGCGGGGCCAGGTGTTAACGTCGGGATGCTCTGCCCTCGCGGCACGCCGCACGTGCAAGGCGCCGTGCTCTGTCACCCGCTCGGCTCGCTCCCGTGTTTACAGGCTCATTCCGGGCTCTGTCACCCGCTCGGCTCGCTCCCGTGTTTACAGGCTCATTCCAGGCTCTGTCACTCATTCGGCTCGTTCCCGTGTTTACGTTCGCATTCCCTACAGAGGCGTCGCGCGCTCACTAACCTGCGGCTGTATTGCATTTTCTCTTGAACCGTGCTCCAGCTCACAGACCGTATATTTGGGTTTCAGCCATCCTGTTTTTTGTCTGAAAAATCATTATTTTAAATCCACATAGTCTAAATCCCGTATTTCTTTGGGTCTGAGACCCCAAATAGTGAAATTGCCCCTGGTTCAGCCTCTTTCTTTATTGCATTAGAACAGTAGTGAGTAAAGTATGTGCAAATTCCAAGTTTTAAAGCACTTTCACTCTGTATCATCTACATGGGTCTTTTTATCCAGTCACATGTGAAATAAGCTGACCGTTTTGAGTCACAGGAAAAAAGAATAAAATAAACAAGGTTACCTGCTTAGAAGATCGCCGACTACAGGTTTGTCTCAGAGATCAGCGACAGGCAGCTGTGAAGTCTCCACTCATCTCCAGGAGGGTGGTGTTGCCTCAGTCCATGCAGACCATCCACGCTCCCCCCCACCCCCCCAGATCCAAGCAGACGAAGGGGCTTTTGCGGCTGCAGGCTTTGAAAGTGAAGACGACCCTGCGGCAGTAAAGTGTGTACCCCCCCAGGCAGATCGGCTTGTCTCGCTGTGTTGGCCCCCCCCGCCCCGTCGCAGCCAGGCAGCCTGTGTGAGCGGCGTGCAGCGTGCTGCTTCGCCTCCTGTCTTCCTCAAAGTGTGCATCGGGGACGCTCGCTGAAGCTCAGGGAAACCACATCTTCTGACATCTCTGCCTCCTCTCTCTCTCTCTCGCTCTCTCTCTCGCTCTCTCTCGCTCTCTCTCTTTCTCTCTCTCTCCCCTCTGCTCCCCACCTCCCCTCTGCCGGTGCTCTAAGACCAGCAGCTGAGTCTGACCCCTGTGCCGCTTAGCTTGCTGCTGCCCCCCCCCCCCCCCACCTCATGCTATCGCCACAGTTCCACTCCACCGCCTGAGGTACCCAGCGGAGAGGGAGGGGAGGAAACAAAAGGGGGGGGGGGGGCTGTTAAAGACAGACTAGAGGGAAGGGGATTGGGAAGGGGGTGGGGGCGAGGAGGAGGAAGAGATGGTCAGGGGAGGCAGGCTCAGGAGTGACACTGCGCTCGATGCGAGTGCGACTGCTGGCCCGCACTTCTGAGGCCAAATGTATATTTTATAAGCTGCAAATGACCCCCCCCCCCCCCCCATAACTGCCAACCCATTATACAGCGCTGTGCACGGCGGTGAATAACAGACAAAAAGACCGATTTACCTTCCATGTTGTTTTGGGGGGGGGGGGGGGGGGGGTGGTGGCTGCTGTTGCAGCTCTCACACCTTGATCTGAAGGTGCATTAAAACACACGCATGGCTGGGGTGGATATAGGAAGCACGTGCCCCCCCCCCCCAGCTGCCACCCCACATCAATGAATGTGGTCGAGTATGTGGACGCCAGATCAGAACATTTTATGGCCCTACCCTGCCCACCCCAGGCCACCCCTAGCCACTACTGTGTGGAATCAGCACAGATACATTATCTTATTCCTGATTGGAAGGATAGAGTAATTCTTTTAATCACCGATGAGTTATTTCATACTTTCATAAGTCAAGGAGTTCAAAAATAATATTAAAATGTACCACTGTCTTATACACTTGCTAAGAAATAATAGCTGATCTGGTACACCATGTCTGATAGCCAAATCCAGAACAAAAGGAAATGTTCAGATGTGTGATTTATTTACATACTGTTTCTTTGACTTATTATAGCTGCATTATAGCATAGAACATGCCGCTTTAAAAACACTTCCATGTTAGTTGTCAAACATATAGGCTGTTCTTACGCTGTTGCTCATGTTATTACACTTTAAGCCATTCCTACACCCTTCCTCTTATCTACTGAGTAATTCAATATCATTCTTCAAAGATGCGCATGTGTCATGATCATAGTCCAAAGAAGTTGCTGCTGCTTTATGATGTTCTCTATAAAAAAAACACACACACAGCTTTTCATATTAGCACGTATAATTAGCCATTAACAAGCAAGATTTCCATTTTACCCCCTCATTTGTTCACAGAGACAGAGGCAGTTGAGCATAATGACTTTGTTACTGAATCCAGCCTGTGCCCATTTGTGGTGAATTTACAGAGTCTGATGAGGGTGGTGGATAATAAAACACGGTATGCTTTCCATTACTGCTGGTAAGAAAACAACTGAAAAAAAAACAGGAAATACAACAAAGTTCAGGCGATCAGACCCAGAATCCGTTACTTAAAATGACTAATAGAATACCTGCCCCCCCGCTCCAGTAATTTATCGTGTAGCAGTGGCTTCAATAAATGCAATATGCCAGAATTTACCGTGATTTAGAGTGAATACAGACTTCTTTTTTTCATTTTCATTTTTTTTTTGGTTTACACAGCTGAAAAATTACTGATGAGATACCCCTCAGTAGAACGTTAGTGTCTCTTCAGGGACTTCGCCATGAGAGGCCAGATTGTGGTAGCAGCAGAGGAAATCCATTAGTATCATATGATCTAATTCCAGAATTGTGCGGTTAAAGACAAATTAGTGGAATAACTGGTAGCGTAAACTTCTTGGCGGTCCGGACTCGACCTCTGCTTCTGTTCCCAGAGGATGGACTCCTGGGTTGATCTCAAACTGACACAACATCCCTCTTTATGTGCCACACTATGTGTTCTGCCGTTTAACTGGCCCAGATCTCCAGGCCGCCTCTTGTTCCTGCAGCATGCTATACACTCTGACGACCCACTATGTCATGCAGATCTCGTCCGGCCCCCAGCTTCTTGTTCCTGAGAAGGAAATCCCCTAAACCAGAGAGAAGATTGAGCCCCGGCAGTCATCCCCGTGTCGAGAGGCTCAGGGCGCCGCAGCCACTCAGAGCTTCTCACAGTATGCAACTGTTTTCCACGTGACAACAATAAATCAAAAACAGCCAGACGCCAACTCTTGTTTGCACTGTGACAGTCTTTACTCTGAGAGGGAGTCTTTCATTTTTTTAATCACATGTTGTTCAGAGGCGTCATGCTCTTCTACAACATTTTCTCTCATTTTGTCCATATGAAGGAAGTGTTTCATTCTTGCAGTGTCTGCTTCTACACCGCAAAGGAGGCCAACTGAAATGTGAATCGTGTGTAGAGTGACTCGAAAGTGGCCTTGCATGTTAGCTGCACTGGCTGCCAGAGTACGTCTAGCACGTTGGACTGACGTGTGAACAAACAGGCCAAACAAAAAATGGTGACATGGTGGTAATGAGCAAACAGCAAACAGCTTATTTACAAAACAATCGGCATGCGTTTATCGGCAAATGGATTCCGCCAGTCATTGGGTGTAGCAGCTAATGAATAGCTATTTTTATATTGTTTTAAACAGCACTGACATGCAAAATATATAGATATGATGGATATGAGCCATGATAACCTAAATAGTCAAGCAAACGGTCTGTTGGAGCTTGATGAATGCACAGGAGCATCTCAAGCTGAAGCAGAATTCAGCACGTGAGGTGAACCATGGAAAGACAGACATCTCCACAAAAGCCAAGAGCTGCAGATGGACACTGAGGATCACGTGACTCCATCATGCTGGCAAAGAGTGTTAGAAATAGATCATGCAGAGCACTGCAGGACAAACATGTTAACTGTACAGGAGATCCCAGCTGGGTACCGCTCGCGGTTTTGTTATTTTGAGACGTGTGAATTTGCCGATGGGTAACGCCACAGATGTATGAGGTTGCAAGGATATGTTGTGCAACAGTGCCCCCTAGTGGTTTAAACAAGCATCGTGCAGTCCTTATGAATAATCTCTGCAATGGAGAACCAGCCAGTTAGAAAGGAATATGGAGAAACAGATCGGTTGCAGATAGCTAAAGAAGTTACCAAAGGGTGCTTGCTATCACCATCCATCTTCAAGCTACAAGGAAAGTTAAAGAATAGACTGGAGAGATGAGGCTGTGAGCCTGTGACTAAATGTGAATATCGCAAAGGTTATGACCACAGATTCACCTGCTGCCTTTAGCACTGATGGACAACGTGGGGTTTAAAGGCAGCTTTTGCCTCCTGGGAACATCTACCACAAAAGATCCTGCAGTGAAGAAATACAGACTTTTCTGGGCTGCAATAAAGGATCTACAAAGACAAAAATCTTCAAAAGTACTGACATATCTCTACAAATGAATGGGCAACGAGGAAACAGGGGAGGCCTTTGAACTTTGGTGTGGTCAAAGACGAAAGGAAAATCATGGACTGCAAGGAAAACGAACCACAAAATACGAGTGGATTGTTGATCAAATCAAGCATGAATTTTCATTCGCGACACGCGATGTATTATGAAAAGACACGGTGATGTGCGAAAGATGAAGGGAAATAAGACAATAACCAGCAATCAGATGCCGCTGGGGAGCCTGACGACTGGGACAGAAAACAGACATTTCTGGAAGAATACCATTTAATTGGTCGTCTGGAATCAATACTGACTTGACAGCATCCGATAACAATATCTAATTATAACTAATCTCCTAAAATGACTCTTGTGCCAAAATGACTGCAAAGAAATTGTGCGGAGGATTTGAACTGCGTGTAAAAGACAGAGGATGGAATAAAAAGCCAAAAAGAAAGGCCTAGAAAATCCTAATTTCTGTCTCTCTTCATTTTTTAAAGATTAATGTTAACCGGAAAACATGAAGGAATAGATGTGATATAAAAATTACAATTTAAAATGTGCCCCCTTTCTGAATGAATAATACATAATAGGACATCAGTACTAATGAGATGCATGAAAGCCACTGACCAAATGTTTGGGTAATAAGAGGAGGAAATTGCGCAGTCATTATGACACAGTCATGCGATCCCTTAGTGTAACAAGCTCACCAATCCAACACAATCACAGCTCACCCACTTTCTCTAAAAAACACTCCATCCCTGGGCGTGTGTCTTACCATCGGTCTGCTGTTTGCCGATGCAAAGCCAAGCGTAAAAAGCAAAGGCTTTAATATTCACACGTCACCACATGGTGCTTGACTGTTCGTACCAAATGATTAACTGCCTGTTATCAAACTTCTAAGATTCTTCAGACACATAAGTTGCACAGTGACATAAAAACAATATTTGATGCGTAATTGGTCAGTTTTCTTTATTTAAGCACAAATACAAAATCTGCCAGCCATGCACACATGCTTGCATCCATAACCGCTCATGCAGTGCAGGGCTGTGGTGAGCTTGGGGATTTCCCCAGGATGTACGTGCGATACAAGGCTACCGTCAGACACAGATTAATTGATATTTGTAGTACGACATGAAAAACGTCAGTTAAATGTAAATATTATGGGTTTGTTTTAAACAGAAGAACCTGTCCATTCATTTTCTGTAACCCCATGTCCTATTCAGGGTTATGGGGGATCCAGAGCTTATGGGCACAAGGCAGGGAACAACCCAGGATGGGGCGCCAACCCATCACAGGGCACAAGGCAGGGAACAACCCAGGATGGGGTACCATCCCATCACAGGGCACAAGGCAGGGAACAACCCAGGATGGGGCACCAACCCATCACAGGACACAAGGCAGGGAACAACCCAGGATGGGGCACCAACCCATCACAGGGCACAAGGCGGGGAACAACCCAGGATGGGGCACCAACCCATCACAGGGCAGACACACACACACACACACATACGGGCAATTTGGCAACTCAGCATGTTTTTGGACTGTGGGGGGGAACCAGTGTACCTGGAGGAAACCCCACAACAACATGGAGTGAACATGCCAACTCCAGGCACATAGAGACATAGTGGAGACTCGAACCGTAGTACCAGAGATGCGAGGCAACTGCGCTAACCACTGTATCAGAAGAAAATCATATGAAAAGTAAAAATGTAAGGCTTACAATGTAATAGTAATATTGCTATTAGTAGCAGTGGCGAGAACCAACAATTGGTAAGGGGCACATTCTCCTCCTGCTAAAGGTGGAGATCCAGAGCAGCAGTCTCACAAAGAGGGGAGAAAACACTGTGGGCAGGAGCCCAGTCACCCATCACCATGACCACTTAGTCCCAACTGGGGTCGTGAGGGGGACCAGAGCCTATCCCAGAACAATGGGCACTGGCAGGAACCAACTCTGAGCAATCACCATCACAGGGCACAGACACAGACAATTACAGGGCCAATTTAGACTCACCAGACCTGCACTCCTTCAGGCCGTGGGAGGAAACCGAAGCCCCTGGCAGAAACCTGCACAGAAAGGACCCAGGACCAAACCCAGGACCCTCCTGCTGTGAGGCAGCAGCGCTAACTACTGCGCCACCGCGCCGCCCAGGGCACCAGGGCGCCATCTTCTGAGGGGGCAGCGACTTAGCAAGCCGCGTGGGCCGGCGGTGCACTGAGGGGGCGGCGACTTAGCAAGCCGCGTGGGCCGGCGGTGCACTGAGGGGGCGGCGACTTAGCAAGCCGCGTGGGCTGGCGGTGCACTGAGGGGGCGGCGACTTAGCAAGCCGTGCGGGCCGGCGGTGCACTGGGGGGGCGGCGACTTAGCAAGCCGCGGGGGCCGGCGGTGCACTGAGGGGGCGGCGACTTAGCAAGCCGCGCGGGCCGGCGGTGCACTGAGGGGGCGGCGACTTAGCAAGCCGCGGGGGCCGGCGGTGCACTGAGGGGGCGGTGACTTAGCAAGCCGCGCGGGCCGGCGGTGCACTGAGGGGGCGGTGACTTAGCAAGCCGCGCGGGCCGGCGGTGCACTGAGGGGGCGGCGACTTAGCAAGCCGCGCGGGCCGGCGGTGAACTGAGGGGGCGGCGTGCCTAGAGCACCACTGCCATGGACAGACTGCACCCAAGCATTAGCGTTACATTACTGTGTTTCGCCTCAGAAAGGAGACTTTGCGTTTAGCGCCATCTTGTTGCAGATTAGCACATTAGCCGTCTGAGAGTAATTGGCTGTACAACAAAACCGGCTTTCGGCCGTTTATTACTCAGGGCTTTGCAACAGGCGGGTCACGTTAAAAGTTTATAATTGGCTTTCGAATGTCTTAGGATCTTATCGTAACATAGTGGTCAGCCTGGTTTTCAAGCTGATTATGTATATTTGCAAGATTTAAGAAAAATAATCCTTTTCAACAGAGCACACATGCAACACAGATTAAAGGACAAAAACTCATTAATTTTTCACAGCTGTCACCATTAGCGCTTACAGATGGTAATAGGCAACAACTATCAAAGCAACGTGGTTTCTGGGGCAAGTTCTTTATTGTAAATTATTTAAACACTGATTATCTGTAAGTCTCCTGCGTGATTTCCTACCTTCCGCTCCTTAGGTGTATCTGCATATGTTTGTTGTAGAATTCATCATAAATGACTCACTTTATCCACAAGCTTCTTGTTCATGACCTAGAGACAATAAAAACATCTGTGCTCTTTATTTAGATTCTTCATTTAAATCACGGCATGGATGAATTAACCTGTATGACCAATTGTCTGATTTCAGTTGCTGTTGATTTTAACATACATTTTCGAACCACTTTTCCTGATTATAGTTATAGGTGTTGATATTTATTTTACATAATCTATTCCCTGAACTGAGAAGCAGTGCCAAGCCGCAATGCCCAGTGTCCTGCTGAAATATTCCTTCCACATGAAGCAGCTGCAGGACAGAATGCGGCTTTGAATGACAATCCATAGATCATGTGCAGTGCTTAAACACACTGGCTTTTCCACTTCATCAACCAGACAGATTTTTGCACATTATATTCTTGTACTCCAGCACATGGTTTGTTCGAGACAAAAAAAATAAATCTTCACAGTGTTCTGTTATTTACACACTGTGTCTGTGAGCTGGCCATTGTGCATATGCTTAAAGCGTAACGGAATCTCGGTGTTTCAGTGATCCTGTTTACTGAGTGCAATGTCACCCTGATGCATCTGATGAGTACAGAATCACGCTGAGTAATGCTGTCATGTTTCAGATGAAGATGACAACATTAACACAGCTGTTTCTCCACATCCGTGATTCGGGAGAGGCTACGTTCCTCCAGTAAAATGTGAAAAGTTTCAGAGGAGAAGTGCTTTTTTTTTTTGGAAGTTTAACCTCTTCAAACTTGTTGAAATTGCAACCAAGTGGTTGACGGTAGCGTTGGGCACACTGACGCTCCATGAACCATTTGCTGGAGCCCCACTAGATGGCGCTCTGCGGAGCATGCTTTCAGCCCTTTTTTGAACAAAGGGCCCCTCCTAGTGGGATCAAAATATACAGCAAATGGTTCATGGGGCATCATTTTATCCATCACTGGTTGATGGATGTGTTGTGATTCTAAGACATTACTTCCACAGTATAGACAGTAGGAATTAATATTCCAAATTGTTCATGCTGTCATGAATATTTGACAGAAAATTATTGTGCAATAGATGCCTGCAATCAATTTCATTTATGTGCAATGTAGAAAAATATCATATTTCACCTAGATGCCAGACAATGAGCACATTTAAATGCTTCTGCTAAATTTAGGCTGAGGGAAATGATTAATTCACAAATGGGGAACATTACTTTGAATTCTCCTCATACGTTCTTCCTTTCCTGAAAGCACACCTCCAATTCATTCTGATTAAAGTTACATTATTCACAATGAGCACTGATTTAACAAATATCACATAATGTGGTGTTATTATAATCATTCTCCTAGACTTTATGGAAAAATCAGGAAATCTTTCTGACTGTGGTGTCATGGAGGCAGTTACAGGTCTGACTGCTCATGTATTAATTCATGAACTACTGTATATGAATTCATATATAAATCCATATCTGCCTACCCTTTATAGAGCACTCTGTGTTTGTGTGTGATTGATGTTTATATTACATTGTGGGGACAAATGTCCCCCACAATGGGATTAAGAGTCTGTTATTTTGACTTTATGGGGATCATTTTTCAGGTCCCAACAAAGACCTGTGAATGCAATCATAAAACTAAAAATGCCAAAAGTCTCATTTTATTTGGTTACTTATGGTTAAGGTTAGGGTTGGGTAGCGGTTAAGGTCGTCATGTTGGGATTTTAAAGTGTTCCCCATAGAAATGAATAGAGAGTCCCCACAAAAATATAATTAATGTAATTGACATAACTCTAATAATTCTAATCATCACTGCAAGTTTCATACTTAAAACAATATGTTTAAAAATAACATAAACATTTCTTTATTTTTGTTTTATCATCACTGCGGACGCTGCACCGATCCGCCTGTCGATCTCCCGCTCCATCCTTCCCTCACTCGTGAACAAGACCCCGAGATACTTAAACTCCTCCACTTGGGGGAGGACCCCCTCCCCGACCCGGAGAGAGCATTCCACCCTTTTCCGGCTGAGGACCATGGTCTCGGATTTGGAGGTGCTGATTCTCATCCCAGCTGCTTCACACTCGGCTGTGAACTGTTCCAGTGAGAGCCGAAGGTCACGGTCTGATGAGGCCAACAGAACCACATCATCTGCAAAAAGCAGAGACCTGATCCTGAGGTCACCAAACCGGACACCCTCAACGCCCTGGCTGCGCCTAGAAATTCTGTCCATAAAGGTTATGAACAGAATCGGTGACAAAGGGCAATCCTGGCAGAGTCCAACCCTCACCGGAAACAAGTCCGACTTACTGCCGACAATGTGGACCAAGATCTGGCACCGGTCATACAGGGACCGAACAGCCCTTATAAGGAAGCCCGGCACCCCGTACTCCGGGAGCACCCCCCACAGGACTCCCTGAGGGACGCGGTCGAATGCCTTCTCTAAGTCCACAAAGCACATATAGACTGGTTGGGCAAACTCCCACACACCCTCCAAGACCCTGCCGAGAGTATAGAACTGAATCAGAGGTTCAACAATCTGGCGGACCCTCCTCTCCAGAACCCCCGAATAGACCTTACCAGGGAGGCTGAGGAGTGTGATCCCCCTATAGTTGGAGCACACCCTCCGGTCCCCCTTCTTAAAGAGGGGGACCACCACCCCGGTCTGCCAGTCCAGAGGCACCGCCCCTGATGTCCACGCAATGCTGCAGATGATCCTGGTGTCAACCAGGACAGCCCTGCAACATCTAGAGCCTTGAGGAACTCCGGGCGGATCTCATCCACCCCCGGGGCCCGGCCACCGAGGAGCTTTTTAACCACCTCAGCGACCTCCGCCCCAGAGAGAGGGGAGTCCACACCCAAGTGCCCCGTCTCTGCTTCCTCGTTGGAAGGTGCTTCATCCCATCATCAGCTTTGAATGGCCCAACTGCCCAGCTCATAATCCCACCACCTCCCCATTGTCGTCTCACAAGATTCCCCATCACCCCAGACCCACCGGCCAGTGTCACCCTCGAAAAAAAGCACTTTACTAAAGTCACTTTTTGAGTTCACTCTGGGCCACTTTAAATGTTTCTGAAGGTATAATTTATCGAGGGGTGATCTACTGATAGTCTTCCTTACTTCACCTAGTGTTTTAAGAATTCCGCACACTTGTCTTACTGAACGTCTGAACTACTCAGTAAGAGATATTTAATGAGAACCTGTTTCAGTTTACATCTGTCTTGGGTGTCAATGTTTGTTTCTTTCCTTTGGTTTGTATCCTCTCTTTGTTCACACCATTCACTGCGTTTTCTCACAGTTCAGTGGTATCTGTGCAATGTCTTTGAAATTTCCAGTGTTTTACCATTATCTAATAACTGCACAATTTTCACTTTCTCACTGCCTAAACAGTCCGTCTTTTTACCCATTTTGATTTGCAAATAGAGAAATATTTACAGCTTTACTTCCTGTTTGACTTTTTTTTCCCAACATGCATAATAACGTCAGACAGTGGTTTTATCATTGTTTGCTGTTGTCTGCAAACCAGAGGTCATATGGTGTTATGTAATGTACAGTAGATACTGTACAAACAAACCTAGTACAATGCCCTTACTACAGGATAAATAGTGGTTCAAATTCTTTACCTGGTTTTAAGACATTTATTTTATTACACTTGCATAAAATCAGACACACTGTACAAGACAAACAGTTGCAAACAACCTGAAAATTGTGTTTGGCACAGAACTTTTCAGATTTTGGATGTGTGATTTGTTTGGTTGCTAAAAACTCCCAAGAGGACATTTCCATGTTATTTCTTACACTGCTGTTCATCATCGCATATTTAACACTGGATGAGCCATTAGTGAGACGACCATCTCTAGACCCTGAGTACTGCCACTGTGGTTTGTGTTACGATGTTTCAACTTTATGATAGGCAAATGTTTTTCACTTTCAGTACATTATGCAATAAATTGCATGAGATATTCAACAATTTAATTATAAAATAGGGTTTGTGTTAATGATTTTGCCCAACTGTAGGTTAATGTAAGTGTTCTAAGCATTCTTAAAGTGGGCTAGGCTATGATGCTTGTTAGCTTAGGTGTATATTTCTTATTCGTGAATGGACGGCACTGGCTTAATACTTTTAAACATACAGTGGCAAATGTGAAACAACTTATAATGAAACCTTGTTGTTCAATGATATTGAACAAATAATGTAACACAAGGCGGGGCGTCGATAGGACTGATCCCTCGGGGCTGCAGCCCTGAGTATTTTAGTCCCGATGCCAATCTTCCTTCAAAAAAACAAAAAAAAAAGCCAAACCTCAGGCAAACCTGACTTAATCCTCCCCTGAGACAAGGCGCACTATGGACCAAAGAAACAAACCAGATGAAGATAAATATACCTTAGGAGAGCATCTCAGTTTCAAGCATTTGTGGATATGTAGCATGCTATGGAAAAGACACCTTTAATAAAGCCAAGAGCCACAGATGGAGACAGAGAACTGCGGCACCATTGAACCAGCAGAGAGCGTTAGGATGCATCACCTGGCGCTCTGCACAGCAGGAACTTCCATCGCACGTCGCATTAGTTCGGTGCCACTCACAGTTTTTGCATTTGAAGATGCGAATTTGCCGGTGGGTGTCTCTACAGGCAGGAGCATGTTGCGTGCGGCGTTTGAACAATATGTTACGCAACACTGCCCACTAGTGGTAAATACTGAAGAGGAAACGCTTAAGTAAGTGTGTGGGTAACAGACTGGGGGGGCAAAGCATAGGGGGGCATTTTACTGACCTCATGATCATTAAAATAGTTTTAAAAATGAAAAAAGTTGTCATTTCATGTCTATGACTATGAATAGATTTTTGCCCACAATTCTTTTGTAAGTTAATGATAAATATATACGCTAAATATGGGAAATGTTCTGATTGCAAAGATTCTAGACCCAGGATAGAGAGAGTTCAGCCACCATATTTTTAAAAAATCCTTTCCAAGCCCCCGTAGATTGTTATAGCTGAGGATCCCCACATACCCACATACATGTATTTTCAAAAAGGGGGAAGTGCTAACAAGTGCATTATTGTAGCTTTCACACTAAGCTGTAGGTTTCCATACTGGCAGTGACCCAATCAGCCAAAAGGCCCTCAGCCCCCTAAGCACACATTCTACTCCCACAATATGGGTAAGGACATGTTCCTACCATCCATACCCAAACAGACACAATATCGGTAAGGACATGTTCCTACCATCCATACCCAAACAGACACAATATCGGTAAGGACATGTTCCTACCATCCATACCCAAACAAACATCCTTGCTTTCATGGAGCAATAATTAAAAAACGGGCCTTTTTCACATGGTAAAGCCCAGAAAATAACTGCCCAGGCCTGGCTTACAAGATGCTGTCATATTATAAGAATGAATCCCCCAAGATTTAAGAAACCACAGACACCCACTCGCATGGAAATAAGACTGAAACACTGGAAAGTGAGAATTTTATGGTGACCTTCAATAACTACAGTAATCTTTTAAAATGCGATAAACTGCAGAGTAATTGTGCTACAGAACTGTGCTTGTTATTATTATTATTATTATTATTTTTATTATTATTATGGGATGTTCTCAAAAGAATAACCTCAATGAAAAAAGATTCGCTCCTGGAGGGAGGGTGGCCATGGGGCATGTGATCCAGCAGACGGCTGCTTCTCTCCGGCTCACTGTCTCCTACGCTGGGCAGAGAGAGGGGGGAGAGTGCCGGGGGGGGGGGGGGGGGGGGGGGGGCACCGAGTGCTACATTACCGCGTCCCGGCCTGCAGTGGAAACCTGCAGACACGCCGTCCGATTGTAAATGAGTGTGTTTTCTATTTGAAAGAGACTAATTGACCATGCAACAGAACGAGCTTTGCCCATTCATTCATTAATCAGGGTTTTGCAGCAGGCTAGTGGCCGAGTTAGAAGATTCTAATTGAAGCAGTGGTTTGCTGACTGATGAAGTATATTTGCAAAATACTCTCATTACGGCACGCAAGCAACAGAAATTCTTCTCACAAATGTCCCCATCAGCACCTTAAGGTAAGATGAGTGACATTTAGATAAATAACACCTTTATATGAACACAAAATTGAATTACTTTTGAAGGAAACTTCACTGTAATATATTTGAATAGAGATCAGCCTCGAGGGGATGGATACTACTAATGCTTCAGACCTCCAGGGACGTGGATGAAATCAAGGGTGTAGACTTGAGTATGGACGGTAGGGGACATGCCCCCCCCTAACAATGTGGCAGCACCATGTGAGTTTTTAGGGGGGGCGGGAGTTTGTGGCTGATTTGGTCTGTACCAATATTGAAACCTAACCTATATGCAGTATTTGTATAGCCAAAGTTGGGTACTTCAGGTCCAGAGAGTAAAAGTCTAGACCAAGATTTTGTTTCAACCACCCAGCATGTTCTTTCCACATCGCTGTGTGTGAAGTTAGCACGTTCTTTCCACATCGCTGTGTGTGAAGTTAGCACATTCTTTCCACATCGCTGTGTGTGAAGTTAGCACGTTCTTTCCACATCGCTGTGTGTGAAGTTAGCACGTTCTTTCCACATCGCTGTGTGTGAAGTTAGCACGTTCTTTCCACATCGCTGTGTGTGAAGTTAGCACGTTCTTTCCACATCGCTCTGTGTGAAGTTAGCATGTTCTTTCCACATCGCTCTGTGTGAAGTTAGCACGTTCTTTCCACATCGCTCTGTGTGAAGTTAGCACGTTCTTTCCACATCGCTCTGTGTGAAGTTAGCACATTCTTTCCACATCACTGTGTGTGAAGTTAGCACGTTCTTTCCACATCGCTGTGTGTGAAGTTAGCATGTTCTTTCCACATCGCTCTGTGTGAAGTTAGCATGTTCTTTCCACATCGCTGTGTGTGAAGTTAGCATGTTCTTTCCACATCGCTCTGTGTGAAGTTAGCATGTTCTTTCCACATCGCTTGGGTTTAATCCCACCCACTCTGCAATGGACCAACATCCTGTCCAGGGTGTTCCTTTATCTAGTGCACGATGCTGCAGATCTCTGATGACCATATACAGTGAGAACATGAATGGATGTTTCAGTTTGGACTCTCCCATAGAACTTAACATTCCAGCATTGCAGTATTTGTATAGTCAGAGTTGGGTAATTCAAGTAAAAGTCTAGACCAAGATTTTGTTTCAACCACCCAGCTGAGCATAAAGAGTCACAGTACTCAACTGGTTGGGAAACTGGTCTGGACTTTTACTCTCTGGACCTGAATTACCCAACTCTGACTATAGCATGGGGGGGGGGGGGGGGGCATGCCTGCTAGGTGTTCATTTCATTGACCAAAAACAAAACAAAAAAAATTACTTACTAAATGAAAGCCACGCCAACAGGAGGGAGAGGGGAAGCCAGACAAACATTCCCTCCCAATCATTCAGCCACGGCTTTTCTTTACCTACATCTACCTACATGTTCTATTACCTCATTTCAGCTTTGTTTATGTTTATTTCACATACTCATGCTTTTAAGCCTAATCGTGACTGCATTCGTTCCTTCACCCAGAAAGGAGTGCCCAAAAGCAAAGTTAAGTGTCCTGGTGAACTAATCCTACCAAATAGGGTGGTTACAGGGAGTATTGCTGTCTTGATTGATATTTTCTATAGATCTTGTTTTCCGCATAATCCTTGAATAAACATCTACTTTTCCACTTCAACGAGACAGACAGTACATATACACTAGGGCTTCACCACATGGTTTGCTCACAAAAAAGAGAAAAATCTGTCATTGTTCTTTTGTGTACACATTCTACCCACGAGATCCCCTTTGTGCCGCACTGCAAAGGCACAACGCCCTCCGCCATGCAGCGTAATCTAATCTGTCCTTTGTTGTTGCCCGATTTTCTTGTTATTGTTCTGAGCTGAAGTGAAACTGCTGCAGGTGTCACCTTGAGGGATACTGAAGGGGAGACGCGCCGGAGGAGCGCATATAAAGGGAGGGAGCGGAGTCTCACTGCTCACAGCAAATTCAGGCAGCCGAGGCTGACTGTAGCTCCCCCACTTGGCCGGCAATTAAGGTATTTATTTCAAATTCACATCTATTTTTCCTGTTGTGATGATGTAGTTTATGGAACTATTTATATATAATATATTCAGAGATATATTGCATTGTGTTATAATTTGCTCTGAGTCACCAAAACATTGTAAATGTTCTAAGGTACTTACAAAGTCTTTTTTTTTCCTGTTTTTTTTTTTTTTTTGCTGAATTAAATTACTCCCATCTACAAAGTTTTAGAGGTGCTTAACAATGATGGTATTTGCTGTGTGCATCACTGTGCTGCTAGTGTCTTTGACTTGCGGGGACCTGGTGAGTACAGAGTCCCACCGAGTACAAAAGTGACTCACTGTAGTTCACCATGGAATGTGTGTCTTTTTCTCAGTTACACCTTTGTGGTGAACAAAATGCCTAGAAAAGCTGCCTTCTGCGTTATACTGCATGGTGATGTAAAGGAATTAAATTGAAAAGTTGACAATTGCGGTTTGTGTATTCATACTGTAGCAATCTGAAAAATTTGACTGTTTTATTATCGGATTAATTCCTAATATATTTAAAAAGATTTTGTTGGGAAATAGCAGTGAATGCAGTGTTAAAGAAGAAATCTTTCATACTGATCTGATTTTGACTTTTTTCTGCTTCTTTCATTCTATATGTGGTGTCTGTAGTCAGGTAGGTACTCATGATCTAACACAATTTTATGCCGATGCTTTTTTGTGTTTTGTTTTTCCTGCAATTATCTCAACTAATGCAGTGTTGTATGTGTGAACTTCACAGGCGTTTCTCCACAAAACGCTGACGTCCAGCAGGAGATTGTGAATGTGCACAATGCCTTCAGGAGAACAGTGCAGCCAACTGCTACAAACATGCTAAAAATGGTACCCTGCTTCGTGTTGGGGGGGGTACCCTGCTTCGTGTTGGGGGGGTGGTACCCTGCTTCGTGTTGGGGGGGTACCCTGCTTCGTGTTGGGGGGGTGGTACCCTGCTTCGTGTTGGGGGGGTGGCACCCTGCTTCGTGTTGGGGGGGGTACCCTGCTTCGTGTTGGGGGGGGGGGGGTATCCTGCTTTGTGTTGGGGGGGGTATCCTGCTTTGTGTTGGGGGGGGGGGCGCCTGGCCCTGCTCTCAGGATCAGACGGGATGTTGCTTTTAGCTGGAGAGCTAACCGCTACTTCTTACTGACACTCACACTGTTTGGTGTAAATTGTTGTGTTTGCCCAAACTAATCCTGGTTGCCCTTTAAGAAATCTTCTCTGAATTCAACGTTCATTTCCTGTGGTCTGTCTGGTCAGCTGGCTCTTCTCTTTTGTTGGTGTCATGGCTGCAGTCCTGGAACGCACAGCTGTCCACGAATGCTCAAAACTGGATTAACAACTGCAATTTGACTCATGGGCCTCCTAGTAGCCGGGAGATTGACGGTAATGCTACTCTGCTGTGCCACGCTCTGTCTGCTCTCGTTTGATCTCTCTATATGCCCCGGAACTGTTCAGTTCTCGAATCTGAATGGAGGATTAACTTTACAACTGTACGTGTGGTGCCAGCCAGGTGAATCACAGTAGTAAATCAGTACGTAATTATAATGTTTAATTTTAGCTAACGTTATTTAGCTGAAAATATATAGGTAACGACATCACTTAGGCAACAACAACAGTGCTTCAGGCTGAGAGCCCAGTCCTGTAGCCAGTGATTAAATGCCAATAATGATTCACTGAAATAGTGCAGTTGTAGTCCAGTCATACTTTACAGTGCTGTTTAACCTGCATTAACCAAATGGAACGCAAGTCCGGTTATAATAATAGGTGATCACTTAATAAGCTAAATGAATAAAACAGTGGCTGAACGCATAATTCACAATTTTTGCCTCTGCAGCCTTTTTTTTTTAAAAAAAACACAAGACATGGCTTGTTGTTCATTAACCCTTACATACTTACCAATAAACAAATGTGAGTTCTTTAGCAAAAACATGTTACTTTTTTTAAAGGTTAAAAGTACAATTTGTACATGTTTACGCAGCTACATTGAACGATTAAAGCACCATCATTCTCTATGTGATTTATTGACAGGGTACCAGTGTGGCGAGAACTTATTTAAGTCTAATGCTGTATATAACTGGACTTCTGTTGTTGGGGCATGGCACAATGAAGTCAAGAATTACCAGTTTCCCATTGGATCCATTAACGGAAACCCGATTGGCCATTACACACAGGTGACTATATCATTCACTGAAATTATGTAAAATAAATAAGTTTATCAAATATTTGTAAGGGTCTTGTGTATTAATGGTTGTTAATGTGCAACTGCTGGTATGAAGCATGTCAGAAACGATAAAAAATGACAGAGAAATAGAGTTGACACCAGACGTGCTCCATGTCTTGCAGGTGGTGTGGTATGGCTCTTATGAGGTAGGATGTGGGGTCACCTACTGCAGCAACTCTGCAACGTACTTCTACGGCTGCCACTACTTCCGAGCGTATGATAACCCTAATCCATAGTGCATCTGTTTCTTGAACCCATGTTTATGACCATAGGAGAGTGCTTCTCAATCCGGTCCTCGGGGACCCGTAGACAGTCCAAATTTTTGCTCCCTCCTTGCAAGGAAGCAAAAATGTGGACTGTCTGATCAGAGGGAGCAAAAACATGAACTGACTGTGGGACTGTGAGGACCGGGTTGAAAAACACTGCCATAGGACACAGTTACCACCCATGTTTTTATGTATTGCAGTGGGAACTTCAAAGAAGTTCCTCCGTATACTAAGGGGGACTCATGTGCTGACTGCCCAAACAACTGTGATGACAAACTGTGCAGTAAGTATGAGGAGGTCAGATGCACAAAAAGCTGATTCCCCCCCATCTCACGGCTTATGCAATGAAGGCTTTGGTTTAACTTGGAACTACAGTATGCCATATGTTATTAATCGTTGAAATCCCCTCTCTTAACAGCTAACCCGTGTCCATACATCGACAAATACAGCAATTGCCCAAACCTGGTACAGACAAATGGATGTGGCAACTCCGACGTCAAGGAATGGTGTCCCAGCTTGTGCCAGTGCCAGGCAAAAATCCGGCCAATTGCAAAGAAATGACATACTTCATGCAGCCCTTCCAGAAAGAAATAACTTTAAACTAATACATTTCTATTTGGTTGTTAATCAACATTTACATTGAAGGCGGTATTGGCTATTTAAAATATAAATGTTTGACTAGATAATAAAAACCTTGTTAATTACTAGTCGGGATGATATGAAGAAAGACGGAATAGTTTACTTGGGATTTCCTGCGTCGTTCTTTCCTCTTTACTCTCAAGGCTCTCATCTTCCTGCTTCTATATTTCTACTCGCTGGGGTGATGGTTTACATTTGCCTCATGTAACTGTTTGCTTCCATGTAATAAACATGCATTGAATGACTAAATGCCCTGTTCTGGGTTATTCCTTACATTACGTCCATAGATTCTGGAATAGGCGCTGGACCTCCCACAAACCTACATAGGATAAGCGGGTATAGAAAATGGAAGGATGAATGAATGACTCAAGCTTCATATTATTGCTTAATACTCCTGCCTTAATAATTTTGCATGTTACATAGTCATCAGATGGACTCATATAAAGTATATTAAGGCCACCTGTTCCTCAAACAGAATTCGATCAGCCACCTCACAATGGTAGGACTATCCATCCTTTGATGACGCTCAAGCTTCAACCACATCTGCCCTCTTCCTGAACACCATCCACCCATATATCCCAATACCTGGTTTAGTCAAGCTGGATGTTATCGGAAAGGTTGTACTTTGTCGGAAACAATTTCCACACTATCCAATGAGGCCTTAGGTGACATTTGAGGGTTGTTTCAACATTTTATGGCTTTTAATGGAATTCCACTCAAAGTTTCTTGAGAAGATTTTCATTATTCATTCATCTTTCACTCGCTTACCTCAGACAGTGTCATTGCAGGGCCTAGAGTCCGTCCCAGATGGTACAGGGGACAAGCCAGGGGTAAATCCCAAATAAGTCAGGCAACCGGTTCTCCCTCCCATTACACCCATAACAGACTTTGATCATGCAAACACAAGGCAAAGTCAAAGCATGTTTATCGTCATCTTCATCAATCTGATCCAGGGGTCATACACTGACATGAAATTATGATTTCATTAATCATAGTGCAAGAAACAGTTGAACAGAATATAATCATGCATATGAGAGACAATCTGATCATTTAAAAATTACACGCTGAGACATTAACTTAAGATGTAGACAGAAAAATACAGTCAAAAATACTGTTAAAAAAATTGCCGATGACTTATATGGACAGGAATGTGCAATAATGGATTTATTGTTACATTATAACTGCATATTTGTACATGGCTAATAAAATAAAACTTACTGATTGCAAAATGAATCCATCCATCCACCAACTGCTCACCCTGGACAACCTATCCCAGGCTACTTCGAGCCCAAGGCAGGGTTACACCTAGATAGGATGATAATCATTAGGTGTAATTATTTAAAGCAATATAATTGCTTTATATTATAAAATCAAACATAACAAACGGATTTTTATTTCGGATTTATGTCGGATTCATCTCTCTTTTCAATGCTGTATTTGAATTTCCTACATGAATTAAATTCAGCTGCAATACAAGCTTTGTTTTAACTATGACTGTATTATTCAATAGCGGCATAGCTAACATGTACAAAATGGTAACGTTACCAGTGCTCATTTCAAATAGACCTTACCTAGCATACACTCACCAACTCTGGTAAGGGACTAGTTATTGCATATGAAATTTACTGTAGCAAAATCATTTTAAAAACCGAGATTCACAGAAATTTTCATGGTGCACAATGCAGTTACGAAAGCAGGAAAAGCTACTGGTTGAGACATTCTGTACGTGGTAAAGCTCAGTACGCACACATACTGTACACACCCTTACTGGGGACCTCCTCTTCTCAAGGGTGGTGTCTAGCTGCTTCAAATTCTGTGTGCAGGACACTGACCCTTGCAAAGCAGAGCTTTACATTCCTGGGTTACACACTCCAACACACACAATGAAAGCACATAAGCTACATTTCATAGTGACATGGATTGCAAAACACCATGACGTGATGGTGATGGAAGGCAGGACCATCAATGAGGCATCAATAGTGGGTAATCAATCACTTTCTGAGTGATGAATCATCTGGGCAGGGCGCCTTTGCAGCTCCCTCTGAATACTCAAGGAAGGGTTAAAATAAACTGGAGCAAGTATCATCTTGGGAGGGGGTGTGGGGGGCGGCAAGGCTTCTTGTAGCTTTGTTGGAGTTTCAACATTTTCACTTTGTTCTGAAAGATAATTGTTTGATTGTCAAATGTACCCAAAGCTGAAACCTTGACATGGACATCAGGTGGGAAATTTACTGATCTACCCACAATCCCAAGCTTTGTCAGCATGTTGATGGAAAGAGGTTCTCGGTACCAAATGTACTGAGCAGCTAGGGTACAGTTAATGCCATCCCAGTGTAAATGTATCAAAAGTCAAACGTTCTGTGAAATGTATGTATGTTATTATTGGCTGAAGGAAAACATGCGAGGTCCTTGCCCGCTTAATTGTGTGCACCTTGTCTGTTTTTCCTTGCACTGAATCACCATGTTCTCACTGCTGTATGCACCAGAACTTCCCTCTGGGATCAATAAAGTACATCTTAATCTTTTTCTCGCAAGAAAAGCAATAAAGGCTAATTGTTACCATTTATTGAGATTAATGTTCTACAAGTGTGCTTCACTTCCTGTAGCTACCACATGGCCTTTTAATGGCCTTTGCTCTAATACTCGGAAACCTGTAGTGTGGAGGAAGTGAAGAATGGTGAGAAACGGGTTGAAAGTCGTACACACATCACCGTCTGTTTGGTAGCTGTATGGAGAACAGTGTAGCAACACCGCTGGTTTTCATACTGTCCACTGTTGCCCAATTTCCAAAGCTTAAGGCAGTTATTTTGACTTAAATTGACAGCAAAGGCCTTATGCCTCAGAGAACAGAAGACCTTTCCAAAACATTAAACACCACAACAAAAATGTAACCAGCTTAATATCCAAGAGTCTAACATTGTTACTTAAAAAATACAATAACACTTTACTTGACAGGGCACAAATAATATAGTATTATCCTATAACTTATGTATTAATTAACCACAAACTAAGTCTTAGTTAAATACTGATATAATGTCAATTCATGATTAACGAATCATGATGCATGTTTTATCTCAAGCTGTTACTATGTTTATTACTATATCTGTTAATTATGTAAACCTTTGTGAACTACAGCAGGAACTACTGAAGGAATTACTGAAGGGACAAGTGATGAATAACACAAGTGAAATACTGATCTCATGTTTGTTCATCAATAATGAATCGTGACATCTTTTATCAAGTAGTGACTATATTTGTTCTTGATTTGTAGATCATTAGTAACATTTGTGCCCCGTCAGGTGAATGTTAAAGCAACAAGCCGGTCTCATTTATTTCAGCAATGAATGATTTATGTAAAATTTTAGTAATCAGTGATGTCTGCTTGCATTTTAGCCATATTCCCACAGTTGTAGTGTTGTGTTTATGGAGCTTCCACATTCTGTATCCCATCCAAAACCAGGATAGAAATCATTTAATCATTTAACCTCTCAGTGCTATTTTTCAATAATTCACCAAACAAAAGTAAATATCATTTTTCCATGGTGGTTGTAGAGCTTATTTTATACTGCTCAGATGTGCACTAAAGAGACGTGGATGGTAATGTGAAACAAATTAGTGAACTGTTGATTCTTCTTGTGTATTAGTAAATAATTCTGTCATCGTCACAGAATTGTATATCCATCTGAAACATCATTTAATTGTGACTGAAACAGCCATTAATAACACAAACACCTTCTGCCAAATGCAAAGATTTAAAGTCTAGAGGTATAAGATTGTTTAAATAAAAGCTTTATAACTCTTGAAATTATCGCTATCATTATTGTTTCTGCAAATTTACAATTATGAAGCCAGGTCACATGACAAGTAGAATTTATGAGCAGGTGCTGCACCTCCAAATCCGCCTTATACACAAGCACCAGATAACTTATCAGATAATGACATAACTCACTGTTGCAATGCCAGACTCGTAAAGAATTTCAGTCATCGGGTCTGTTTTAGTTCCCTACCTTAAAAAGGACCTAATGACCAACACTTGTTTAAATGAACGTGGCTCAGAATTAATATAAATTTTTATTTTATTATGTGTTCCAGTCATTAGCCAATTTGTTACTGTGGGAATAGCACATACTGAGCCATGTTAATTAAACTGCAGCATATGATAAACCAGGGGTCCCCAACTCTTTTTTCCTGAGGGCCAAATTCAATCAGCCACAAAAAGCCGGGGCTGCAAAAAATATATATTTCATTCCCCAACACACATTGGTGCAGATGTGGACAGAAGTGCACAGGTTGGGGCTCACTGTGATAATAGCCTGTATTCCTATCACCCCATGTGGTTGTGTAAGGTACAGGGGGGCTGTTTCTTGTAGCCAATCATTTTCGGTGACCACATGCCTTATTGAGGATGTTGGGGGAGGGGGGGTCCAGAGCCATCAGGAACAAGGCAAGGGCGCACCCAGGATGGGGCACCGACCTATCACAGGGCTCAAGGCGGGGAACAACCCAGGATGGGGCACCGACCTATCACAGGGCTCAAGGCGGGGAACAACCCAGGATGGGGCACCGACCTATCACAGGGCTCAAGGCGGGGAACAACCCAGGATGGGGCACCGACCTATCACAGGGCTCAAGGCGGGGAACAACCCAGGATGGGGCACCGACCTATCATAGGGCTCAAGGCGGGGAACAGCCCAGGATGGGGCACCGACCTATCACAGGGCTCAAGGCGGGGAACAACCCAGGATGGGGCACCGACCTATCACAGGGCTCAAGGCGGGGAACAACCCAGGATGGGGCACCAACCCATCACAGGGCTCAAGGCGGGGAACAACCCAGGAAGGGGCACCGACCTATCACAGGGCTCAAGGCGGGGAATAACCCAGGATGGGGCACCGACCTATCACAGGGCTCAAGGCAGGGAACAACCCAGGATGGGGCACCGACCTATCACAGGGCTCAAGGCGGGGAACAACCCGGGATCGGGCACCGACCTATCACAGGGCTCAAGGCGGGGAACGACCCAGGATGGGGCACCGACCTATCACAGGGCTCACTCACACACCATTCATTCACATGGGCAACTCAGTAACTACAATTAATCCCAGCATGTTTTTCTTTTGGGACTGGGGCTGGAAACCAGAGAACCCAGATGGAACACCTCAACGACACAGGGAGAACATGCAAACTCCACAAACATGGAGCTCAAGCAGAGGCTTGACCCTTGGTGCTAGAGGTGTGAGGTAACAGTGCAAACTACTGCAAACTAGTTCTTGGTTACACTTACTCTGGGTTCCTGGTTAGACTTGCAGTGAGGAGGTGGCACAGAGTCCTCACCACCTGGACAGGAGGGGAGGGGAGCTGAGGACACAGACTTCCTGTGACAGGAGCTGTATTGTATGCCTCTAAGGCAGAACCTGCTTAGGACCGGCTCGGTAGACACTGCAGAACCTCTGTGGAGAGTGCCCCCCCCCCTCCAAGCACAGCTAGATCAAGGAAATAGCATCATAATATAAAGAGGTTAAATGATTTTCTGTAGGGGAGTGGGTTGGGTGGTTGGAGCGTATCCCAGAGAGCATAGATCATATTCCAGTTGATGTGAGATGATAAATGTGCTTTTTTGTCTGATTTATTAGTTAGTCCGTAGTCCATTTATTTCCAAACACATTCTCAGTTATTGCCTGCAGGAATATCTATTAGCCATCAGATGTCCCTCTTGCAATATTCATCAGTAGTTACAATGAGTTGAAAGCAAAGCAACACAGCAAAGTATCATTGCCAACCTTAATTCTAGTAAAAAGAGACTAATCTGAGCTGCAGAAGACAACCATAGTAAGCCGTCGTCTTTCCATTCCTGTAATGCAGAAACCTTGGGGAACGAGGACCCAGACACAGAGAACCCTATAGAGATGAGAGACAGGAAACATAGTTGGAGGTACGAGTCGGGGTCGATAAGCCAGTACATCTGTCTTGGGGGGTGCAGGGAAAGCTGGGCACATGTGTAGACAAGGGAAGACATGGTGAGAGAGAGAGAGAGGTCAGGAAACACGCTGATTGGGCAGGGAATCGGGGAATACAAGCATACATAAGTACATGGTAGGGGATTTAGGCACTTTAGAACGGAGAGATAGAACATCCATCAGTAACAGCACATGGGTCAATTCCTCACCCTGAGAGAAGTGGATAGATAGATCATAGCAGAGAGGCAGGTGTCAGCACTGAGGTGACGGAGGCCGCCAAGGGGGGCGAGGGCCAGTAGGTGGGTCCTGAACTGAGCCTTACAGTCCCGCTTATGTCTGACATAAATATTTAGTTTCCCTTAGCTTAGCCAACCCCCCCCCCCCGCAAACAATGTTCCAGGTACTTCATGCGATTTGTAAGACACTCAGAGCTCTGTTCTTCTTCCTCAACTTTTGGCCAAACACCAGCCCACTATCTACCCCCTAAATTCCGACGTGCTGCTGAAATTGCTCCCGGGTTGTGAAGTAGAGAGTGCAGAGCTGTCAGAATCACTCACTACTTTCTATGTAGTGGACCTGTCTCAGGTCCACTGGGGCCTGCAGAAAATGATGAGGTGGCCATCAGGGACCAGTTGTATTTATGGGGGTGACCACGGCCCACTGTGTCTCTTCTACAGTTCGACTTAGAAAATGAAATTTTGATGTGGGGTGGCAACAAAGGTGGCTCTGCCATCCTTTAGTTCCTTCTCTGCTTGGATCACATGGTAGAACACAAAAATGAATCATGTCTTTGTAAAAAAAAAGTCCTCATCTTGTAATACCTACCAGAGAGACCTAACCCAGTGTTGCTGGTTACTTATCTGCAATGTTCCACTGCTAAATGCAATTTAATAAAGCTAATAAAAAGCATGCCTGATAGTATGGAGCTTTAATCTTCTTATCAACAGCCTATCATTTACATAATACATTTATGAAACTTGCCATAAAACTCCATTAAGATTAAAAATCACGTGCTGGCAGATAGAGATCTGGTGAAGCCACGTTCTCACAGTTGCACCACCTAACTTTGGCCAACATTAGCACCGCCCACTATACTAAGGCAAAAAGAAAAGAAAATAATTGGGTGAGCAAAACCTTTTTGAGGCCAAGGGCTTTGGAAGAGCTACAAACCTTGAAGAGCTTCAGGCGTTGCAGTACTCAACTTCGCAAAAGTTGATTTTAGGGTACATTGTTAAAAAAGTGGGTTATCACAAAAACAATTAACAAACCCACACAAATTGGATAAAATAAAATAAATCTACTGTACCTGAAAAAAAAAATACTACATAACGTGCTGGCCTGTTATTATAAAGGAAGAACTTAATATAAGGCAAACAGGGCAACATCAAGACACACATCTACTATAGGGAGAATACATAGGCAGTGAGTAAAAAGTGTGAGTAACCATCCAAGCCCCAACAGCTACTCAAATTAAACATACAGCGGGACCTCAGAACTTGCAATTAATCCGTTGACATCATACTCAACACTCTCCAAAGAAAAACCGGCATGAAACTCCCACCCAGAAAAGGGTGATGTTCCATATTTGTGCTGATCAGTTATAGGCCCAACATTACGAAGTATATACAGTAAACATACTGAAAAACAGTCTTACTTCCAGTGAGTGCCAGGCCTAGTTCTAAAAAGAGGCAAGTCGCCACCACTTCACCTGCATCTCCAGAGCCCTACCTGGGGGAGGCTGCCACATCTCTAGAAACCCATGTTCCTGGCCCAGTGAAGGCCGCTTCACCCGTGTCCCATGTTCCTGGCCCAGAAAGGGCCGCTTCGCCCGCGTCTCATGTTCCTGGCCCATCAAGGGCCACTTCGCTCGTGTGTCATGTTCTTGGCCCAGCGAGGGCCCCTTTGCCCGCGTCCCATGTTCCTGGCCCAGCGAGGGCCGCTTCGCCCGCGTGTCATGTTCCTGGCCCAGCAAGGGCCGCTTCGCCCGCGTGTCATGTTCCTGGCCCAGCGAGGGCCGCTTCGCCCGCGTGTCATGTTCCTGGCCCAGCGAGGGCCGCTTCGCCCGCGTCCCATGTTCCTGGCCCAGCGAGGGCCGCTTCGCCCGCGTCCCATGTTCCTGGCCCAGCGAGGGCCGCTTCGCCCGCGTCTCATGTTCCTGGCCCAGCGAGGGCCCCTTCGCCCGCGTCTCATGTTCCTGACCCAGCGAGGGCCCCTTCGCCCGCGTCCCATGTTCCTGGCCCAGCGAGGGCCGCTTCGCCCGCGTCCCATGTTCCTGGCCCAGCGAGGGCCCCTTTGCCCGCGTCCCATGTTCCTGGCCCAGCGAGGGCCGCTTCGCCCACGTGTCATGTTCCTGGCCCAGCGAGGGCCGCTTCGCCCGCGTGTCATGTTCCTGGCCCAGCGAGGGCCGCTTCGCCCGCGTCTCATGTTCCTGGCCCAGCGAGGGCCGCTTCGCCCGCGTGTCATGTTCCTGGCCCAGCGAGGGCCGCTTCGCCCGCGTGTCATGTTCCTGGCCCAGCGAGGGCCGCTTCGCCCGCGTCTCATGTTCCTGGCCCAGCGAGGGCCGCTTCGCCCGCGTCTCATGCTCCTGGCCCACATAGGGCTGCTTTGCCTGTGTCCCAGGTTCTGGGCCCAGAGAGGGACATTTTGTCCATTCAGCCCCAAGGAAGCTGCTCAGCCCATGTCTCGAGCACTATGTCCAGAAGAGCCCGTGTCTCCAATGTCCAGCCCCAGGGAGGCCATGTCGCATGGTTCCCTGGCTGCTGCCTATAGTGTTTGTTCCTGTTGCTTCCTGAGCCCCCGTCTCACCTGTGCTCACTGTCCCTTCTCCCATCACTCATGTCACATCCTCGTCTGTTCCACCTCTGGTACAATAGCGCTCCACAACCTAATGTCCCTCATCTTGCCCAGAGTCCATTGTCAGTCCCCTGATGTCCCGTAGACCACAGTCCGGCCCTGTTCCACCCAGTTTCCTTCCTTTGTTTACTCCTTTGTCTCCTGCTCCTATTCCCTTTGTTCCTCCACCAGTGGTTTTGTCCCTCCAGCTTCTCCCCATGTGCCATGTCCTGCCCATAGTCTGTCTGTCCCAAATAGACTGGCCCTGTCCTTTGAGGTTCCCCATTCTGTTGACCCTGACCCAGCTCCTTCTGTTCCACCTGTCTGTTTTGGTTCTCTTGTTGTGTCCCATCCTATTCCCTGGGTTTCACTGATGGATTGTGGTTGTCTTGCTCTGTTCTTGTGTCTTGTTCCCAGTCCTGTGTGCTCTATCCTGGTTCTGGCAGTATCTCTCATGCCTAGAGTGTATGTATTATGAGGGAGTACTGTAAGGATCTTGCCCTGTCATTTCCCTGCCTGGCCAGCAGGTGTCGCTGGTCACCCCTAGAGTTTGAGTCTTTTGTGATTTGTAAATTGACCCACACCTGCTCTTGTTAGCCCCTAGTCTTTATTTTTTGTTTGATTGTTATGGCTCACACCTTTTCCTTCTTACACTTGTGCCTATGTGCCTGTCCCTGATTTGTGTCCTGATTGATCTCTAATGTAATAATGTTATAATAATGTAATGATCTCTAATGTTATAATTTCTTATAGCTGTTATTTTAAGTTCCCTCTGCTTGCCTCTTGTAGTTCCAGTCCATGTTTTTCTTCATGTAGCCCAACTGTCTTTCTTTTGAACCCTTGAGCTGCCTTTGTTTTGTTGTCTCATCTGTTTAAGTTCTTAAAAAGTTACCATTTGTACGTAAGTAGGCATTGTGTATCGTCACTTCATCATTCCGGTCCATAACAACCTGCGCAATCAATATAGGCTTTTTTAAAGTCCCGAGTTACGTTTTAAAAAAATGCAAATAATGAAAGCATATGACAGTATCACTGCAAACACATGCATGGTATTTAATTGCTAAAAAAATAAGTAATTGAACATCTGAAAAGATGTCTGAGAAGACCATCAGCCCCTATTAGATGAGGGGGGGGGGGGCAATTCGACCTGCGACACCTACCTCTCAAATGTCATCGGTGCAATTAGCTAATAAGTAAATACACAAGCATTCATTTTTAAGCGAGGCGTTTCATTGATGGATGGTGTCGGGTTCATCGATGGCGTTTGTGCTGTCAAGCAGTTGGCCAGCGCTTCGGACGCCCCCGGCGTTTGACTTCGGAGGCAATAAAAATCCTGCTGGGAAAGAAGCATCGGGGCTCCGTCCTCAAACGGCATCGCGCTGCTTCTATTAGCCTGTATGTATGTACTGTATGATTACATTCGGCCTTATTACAGCATGCTTGTAGCTAGTGGCTCAACCACGTCCATCGCATACAGTATGCTCTTCACCTTTGCCTACTGGATGAACGTCTACTGTACGTGAAGTAAGCAACTGATATTGAGCATTTTATTGTTACGGACACGTTGTTGTAGGGAAGATTGTAATGGTGATTAATTTGTCATCGGGAGTGATCAGTTTGTCAGATAACTGTACTTTATGGACTTTTTATTTTATTATTTATTTTTAACGTAACTGGGGCGTACCTTGGCTGCGCTGCGGAACACCTGGATATCAAGCGGATTTAAGACAGTCGAGCTCAGACATTGTACTGCGTGTCCAGCGGAGCAGAGCGATGATCTAGGAGCGAAGAAATTAGAAGAATGCGCGCTAGTTTAGCAAATGAAGATGGCAATCTCGCATTACTACCAACTGTATATGAATTAATATCACCTAGCTATTTGAACGGGTCGGTTTAATTGTACATTGCTGTTTAAATATTACGCAAGTAACAGATAGTTGAGTGTTATGAAAATAAAGCGAATTTCCTTGAGTTATAGCGAACACAGATCTCACAAAAGTGAAACCGAACGCCTTTTCGAACTAGCAAATGTATATAGGCTAGGTAGGAAAACAGTTGGAATAAATCTATATGTAAATGAAAACCGGGAAAATAAATTTGGAAATTGAAATGTGCCCCGTGGCTGTCTTTTCCTTCTATATAGCCTATGGTGGAAATAGGCGAGACCGGGGGAAAGGCATCACCGGCGAGTCCGAGCGCGGTGGCGGCGGTAGCCGGCGATGAGGCGGAGATGCGGCGCAGAGAATTAGTCACTAACGGGGGGTGTGAGCTGCCGGACATGGTGGCTTCCAGGTCTTCAGCGACACCTAAGTTCAAGCGCCTTGAAGCGGATCACAACTCCTACGGCGGAAAAAATGGGAAAGCCGGGACGCTGCTGAAAAGCAGTATTATTAAGGTAAGACGCGATAACCGAGCCCTCCGTGCCCAAAACTAACGACCCATAGCGCCGCCTGACAAGTCTTATTGATTTATACTATGACCTTTTAATTGTTTCGGATATCGAATAGATAATCACTCCGCTTGGGTAACTACCTTTAAATGACATGCTGAGCTTTTTTGGGTGTGTCCTGAGTTTACATGTTCACATAAACCGTCGTGTATGTAAGGTTAATTAATTCATATTCTTAATTGTGATTTGTTTAAATCCCAATAGCGTTACTACTACTACTACTACTACTACTACTACGACCAACACTAATATTAATTTATTTAGTTATTTATCCATCCGTCCATCCATCCATCCATCCATCTTTCCATCTTTCATTCCATCCATCTTCCAAACCCTTACCCGGGTAAGGGAGCCCGTCCACAGCACCACAGGCCATAAGGCTGGGGATCACCAACCTAACCTGAACTAACACCTGAATGTATCTACCTGCAGAACTTTCTGAGAATGAGTGATATCATATTACCAGCTCAGCTCTGACAATACTCTTTATTTCTTTTTTGAGAGCTGCGAGTGAGTGAATGTTTTGTTTTCTATAAACTGAATTTGCATTTTTTTTTCTACAAAAGTATTTCTCATTCATAAAAAGCCAGTCTTGTATGTTTCTGCAGTCTTAGTTAAATCAGAAACAGCTGATGTCCATATTGCATGGTTGCGTGTTCTTTGAGTGTATCACGTGTGCGTCACCCATGTGTCAGATTGGCATATACTGACGTGACAATGCAGCCGTATTGTATGAAACGAATCACCAGCCACTTTGTCTGGCTGGGGACTGAGGACAGCGTGTCATTGTCACGCCGCACAATGCCAGTGAGCGTTTGCGGGAGCGCAGCTCCATCACAAGCGCAGTGACATACGACGTGTGTCGGCACGTAGGACCGTGGTGCAGTTCTGCTACAGAGTCTCCTTCTGATCAATGCTAACTATTAACTTGCTCTCTACAGCTTGGATACAAAACTTCCCAAACATACATCCTTAAGGCTGCTGAGTATAATGGTTATAATTAACTGAAAATGGCCAATGGATAAATTAAAAGAATTGTTTATAAATGATTGCAGTGGTGCACAAATGTGCTTATGCAATTAAGGCATTTAAATGAGCTGGGAAAGAATACTCCAGCTACTGATACTCTTGGACTAAGGTGTAATTATTTGTTTGTCGCTATGTAAATATTATCAATAATTCCAATAAAATGTGCCGATGACAGATGCAGTTTGCAATGTTGGACTGGCTAAGGGATGCATGTCACCACATAATGTTTTGTGGGGTAAATGCTCATGTATCCTGATGCATCGCCGACAAGGACGTCTCAGAAATTGTGCACGTGGCCAATTGACCTTCTAGTTTAAGTAACACAGGCAGTAACTTAACTTAAATTTAAACACAAATGGTCAGCTGGACACCTTGGAGATGCATGATGGACACAGGCGTAAACAGCGATGTGTCTCAGTTGCCCACTTGCGATCTGATCGCCCAAGACGCCATTTTAAATCAAAGTGTAAACAGGGCCTAAGATGCCCACAGTGGCTCAGCTTATAATAAAATAAATCCAGGTGTTTTCACTGCGTTTCACTGTGTTTTACTGTTTGGCATCAGTGCCTGGTTTCCATCCTGCTGCCATGCAGGGTTTTACTGTTTGGCACATGAAAATGAAGCATCGGATGCGGCATTTTTTGTACAATATTAGTGAAACTAGTAAAACTTTTGTAAACAGTTACAGAAGGATTTTATTCGGACTTTTGATACATGATATAATATCTTTAGGACCTTAGTCTTGATGTTGTTGCATAGATGTGCTTTTACTAACCCCACAGTCCTGCTTATTATGTTTGTCTTTCAATACAAAGAACAACGAACTCTGATTTGCTCAATAGCATGCCGACACATTCATCCTTCAGTGAGTGTTTTTATATTTTATTAAAAATCTTTAGTTTTCCAGAACTGTCCCTAAAACATTTACTGGGAACTTTTCAAGAAGAATGTCTCTGGCTTGCCATCTTCATTTGCATCCCTTGGTATCCACTGCGCTCCAGTTTGCCTTGTACCAGTGTACTAGTCTGTAGCATGTCATAGTTCCAGGGACTAATTTTGTGGCGCTCATCTTGTGTGTGTCTTGAGACCACATTCATGCAGTCTTGGTCTTACTGTCAAGGTCTTACTGCTTGGTTTGGATCTGTGCCTGGATCCTAGTCTTGTTTGATGATATTGGGTGAGACTGATTGTTGAGTACTAAAGCCAGTCAGCACCACTAATCTGTGGTGTTAAAAGGGGATTGGTCTAGCTGATGATCTTTGTCTTGTCCGAACACTGCTTTTTGATGTTTTAGTAAATGGAAGTCTTGTTTTAATGTGGGTCCCTAATATTTTTTCTTACTTTATTACTTGGTATAGTGTGGCTCAGCTGGTTAGACTGCAGTGAGTGGAAGGTCACTGGTTCAAATCCCTCAGTCAGTGGAGTAATTTTACTGCAGAGCCTTTGAGCAAAGCCCTTAACCCTCAGTTGTTCCAGGAAGTGACACTGCCTTCTCAGAAATGTATGTCCCTTTACATAGGAGGGTCAGCTAATAGAAAGTGGCATTTTATTGGCATTACTGAGTATTT
The DNA here is from genome assembly GCF_048594095.1 of Paramormyrops kingsleyae. NCBI lineage: Eukaryota > Metazoa > Chordata > Actinopteri > Osteoglossiformes > Mormyridae > Paramormyrops > Paramormyrops kingsleyae. The sequence continues at coordinate 2,087,023 of NC_132805.1, forward strand.
TGTTCTTTTGTTTGTTATTAGTTTGCAATGCATTACACACCCTAGATTTTCTTCATGGTTTCTTTGGAGTTGAGTGATCTTGGAATTTTTCAGTCGATGCTCACATTTAGTAAAATCTCAAATGATCCAAGACAGCAAGTGAATGACTCATTAGTCTGACGAGAATTAAAAATGGCACCATCTTCATCTTGATTATTAATGTCCAGCAAAGTCACTTTTAAAATATTGGGAAGCTTTTCCATTGTAATTAAAATGTTCTTATGTGGTGGGGAGGATAAGAGAACCAGGCAAATTAGATTGGCAAAGTCAATCAGCTGAGTAAACAGCAAATGAGATGAAAACGGCCCTCTGGTTTGATTACAGTTAACATGTAACCTCTTCGTAGATAATCGGTGCTTCCCAGACATTCTCAGATTGGGGGGACGTCTTATTCTCTAAAGAGAAACACGGACGATGATCCATGTTGTTTTTAATGAATACATTACACTTCGGTTTTGTATTTTATACTAATGAGGATACTGTGGGTGGGGCTAAAGTGGGGGTCCTGAGACACCGGGGGGGTTGCAAGATTGCAAGACTATTTCCAGAAAATATTTGTTTATATTTTAAAACGTGAAAAAAATCCATGGCGACTGTAACTGGTCAATTGCTATTAATCTCCTGTACCGAGGGGGGCTTGGGGCAGCAGAACATGGTGAGGAGAACCCCCCCCCAAACTGGTGAAATTTACTGAGCCTCTCCCCCGCCCCCCACCCCTGGGCTGGCAAAATGTTGTGGGGATCGTGGGGTGAGAAGTGCCAGGCAGGTTGAGGGCTTCCCCGTGTGACCTGATCTGTCGATGCAGTCTGTCTATAAGTTGCCCCAAGAGATGATGCTTTACTCCGCCACAGGTTTGCACAAAGCCAAGCCATGACATACTATACATGAGCAAATCTTCAGTTTTCCACCTCTGTAACCTGTCTGCTCGCAACTTTTCGATGCATAACATGGCACTGTGTGTAAGGATGCATCGGAGTGGCTTGGAGCTTCTTCTGGATCGCTCTCATCGCGCTGATGGATCATCTGCTCTGTTCGTGCTTGTGCCACTCTCCACCAACCTCAGGCACACGTCTGAGGCAGAGCATGATTTTGTAACATGTTGTGCACTAACAAATCACTCTCTCTCACGCCAGAGGATTGTTTCAGTTGAATGCATAGACGCTGTCAAAAGTTTAATCGTTTCTGGCTGATTATCCCCGACAGCAACCTGTTACTGCATGAATGATATAACTATTCATGGATTGTACTGTAACTGCGCAACATGTAATTGCACGCCGCGATTTATGTTGTCCTGCAGATACATATAAGCTGTATGTGAGACTTGAAGGGAAAACGAGGACCCCAAAGGTCTGCACACCAACAACTGTAGCTGACCAACAAATATCCTTCTTAGCTACTATTATAATAATGGGTACATCCCAAATTTAGCAAAAAAAAAAGTGTCGAATACAAAAATTTTAAATTTGAAGAATAATTTTTTATCACTGCAGCTTCATCACTGTTTGCATTTTTTTTGTCTTGCTGCCTGAAAATTCTTGGCATTGAAAAAATGTTAGACATGCTACAGCATGAAGGTGGTTATCAGATTCTTCCGCAGCCACACTCAAAGGCCCGCTTGACATTAAAATTGCATTTCTCTTGTCTTCAGAACCGGCCTGTGAAATACTTATGACTCTACCTCTAAAATTTGCCATAATCGTTAAACCTCAGATCAGGGGCGCATACTGAGAAATTTTGACTCCCCCCTGACAAAATGTCACCTTGGGCCTCTGTGCCCCATTTTTTAATAGGATTTTACATATACAAGGACCCCTCTCAGAGGCTGGACCCCCTCAATCGGGGTTATCCTTGTCTGCACCGCAACCCTGTCTCACGCGGTGACTAACGTCACCTTTATGTTACATTTCAGCTTTGCATTTTTTTTTGCTGTGTAAGGTTGCCTCATCCAAGCATCATTTTTCTTACTGTGTTAATAACAGATGTCTGTAGGCTTCAGATACAATGCCAGACTTATACATGCTCTGGAAGAACGCGCAGGCGGCAGGGAACCGTAAATCAGATGGGAGCCATTTTTTTTCCGGGTGAGGTCCTTTCACACCTGACACGTACTTTGATGTATTAGAGAGATTACGACTTAAGAAAATTTAAGAAATTCTGAGAGCTGCAGGAAAATATTTCTCCCCTTCTCCATATTTTCCTGTGAAGTATTATTTCTTTAGTTATTTTTCTCTGAATATTTCAGGGACTTTGATGAAACTTTAATGCGCTACTTTTATTACTTAATGTAATTACTTTTCTGACAGGCACAACTTAGACGCCTCACTGTATGTATCGCTGCACTAATGTGCTCTTTGCAATGCAAAGAGTGCAACATGCAAGTCAGTGTCCCAAGTGACAGATGATTCAATTCCCGCTTATTCCTTCAGGAGTGAAGGTCCCCATTAGCTGTGTATTGTTCAGCTGCATGTGTAGAGGCTGGCTACCATATGAAGCCAGTTACGGAGATGAAGCCGCCATTACTGTCAAAAGGATGGATGCTGAGCCTGGCGGCCTCGTGCATGAAGCGTGCCTCTCGTGTGTCTGCCTGCATGTTTTCAGGCCTGTCATCTTGACCCATTTAATCGTCAATTTGCACTGCAGGCTGTAAACAGCCAATACAGGTATGGAGCTCAGCGTGAGCAAGAAGAAGTTCTTCTTAAAGGGGACAGGTATCTGGGTGAAATGCATTGTGGGTGAAATGAGGCTTGATCTTGTGTAAGGGGAGGGGGAGGTTCCAGCCACATGATACTGGACTTAAGTTATTGGGGGGGGGGGGGGGGGGGAGTTCAGGGGATAGAGGGTATTTTTGCCAGGATCGTATTTATCAGCACTAAGCAATGTTATACTTCAGTAGTATTTCATAAAGGGTGCAGGGCATGACATTAGCTAACCTGTGCGTGTTTCAACATGATGCTGCCCCTGACTTCATATATATACTGCTAATATATTAAAGTCTCCAGTCAAATGGGGTGCAGATGAAACTGGCGGAAGTCTCAACATTGACTGAAATAAATGAAAGCAAATATTTGCTATGAGGAGGAAAAGTGTTTCACTGATTCAGCAGGACTGTGTGTGATTCCTGGCTCTTTCTCTCTGTTGATTTGCACGTTCTTTCCGTCTTTTTAAGGGTCTCCTGTCCATAGTTGTTCTTCTAGTCCAGGTTCTCTCATTTTTTTGTTTCCATGCAAATCGAATACGCATGTTGATAGTATGTAATCTCGTTTATCTCCGTTACCAATCTGACACCAGCTAGTTCCTCCACTTTCGGTCCTGACTGGGGCTTCTTGACCAGTGTAGAGATTCCTGATAAGGACACAGAGATTCTCTGGTGCGCCTGTTTTTCCTCGGAACATTCTATAGTTCCATAATCCCTGAGAACGTTCCACAGAGTCACACACCGCTCCACCACACAGTCTAGGGCTTTGTTGCAATCAATGAAGTGTTTGTTAGACTTTGTCTGGTTTTTTGATTGTCCATCGCGCATCAGCAGTGGCGTCTGATGTCTGTGTCTCTACGTATCGTTAAACATTCATGGACGGTCAAGCGAATTCATTACGGGGACCAGTGGGAAGAAGGTCCTGCGCTCCAGCATGTTCTTCAATTTAGCCTGGAGCTTGCGTGATCTTCTTGTTAACATGATAGGTGTCCTTCGGATACATAATTAACCTTTGGAGAAAAGGGGAACTGGAATGTAATGTTTGATTTCGACTGTGAGGGATCTAGCTGCGAGGAAAAACAAAGAAGGCTGTGCAGAATCTCATAGAAATACTCACAGAAATGTGCAACTAGAATAATTGGGCCTTGTTATGTAATGCTAGGTAATGAGAGTGTAGTACAGTACCAGAACTGGAAGAGGTATCTTCTGTGCTTAAAGCATATATTGTGATTTGGCCAAAGGATGTGACTCCAGGCCAGATCACAGCATCGTTCACTGGTGTTAAGCAGCAACAGACGTGTCAGAAATCACAGCTCTTCTGTCACAGTACAGAGTGACTGCCATCGAAGAACTGCCACCCTGGGATTTCCGAATTACGATTTTCCCGTTTTTCGTTTGACTTTCCTGCAGCACTGTGATTTTACTGTGTATGCGCAGTTCAGAATAGCGAAGGACCATAAGTCACTGCCGTGGTCGTCGTTAGGTCCGGTCACTCTGGGCTGTAGCCCCGAGTATTTTAGTCCCGATGCCAGTCTTCCATAAAAAAACAAAAGACAAGCCCCAGGTACACTTGACGTAGCCCCTGATCTGTTCAATAGCTATAGAAGCTCCCCTGGTCACTACCATAGATACAGTCAGTAACAGCCCAGAATGAGTCTTTGAAATTTAAAATTTCAGCTTGTGTTTTCCTGTTAACCCTTAGATATCTTTCTGAAATGGTCTGTCAGGCTTGGTTGTTTTATGATGCCGGAGGGTAGATAACAGCTGTTAAAACCCGGTTCCCAGTCGCTGTGGTCGACCACTCTGTCCCTTTCTCTCATATAACCCCACCTGACTCATAATCCCAGTGCGGTTTGTGATTTTTGATGTAGAATTATTGATCAGTGTTCAAAAACCTTCAGTTTTTGCTGCATCTTCCAGTCCTGAAATATTGTGCTTGGCAGATAGGAATATAAAACTGAATAAAAGGTCGTTACAAATGAAGGATTAAAAGGGCTTCTCTGCAAAAGACCGAACCATCTCTCCTACCTTCAGTGAGTCACTGCTGAGAAATTCAGCTTTAAAAAAAAAACAACTAAGGTATCTGAAGCCAAAATTAAATGTCAAAGTAAGACAGGTTTACTGTTAGATTTCTACTCCACACCTGAAAAAATATAGCTGCTGGCTATGGTGTGGCAGTAGGAGTTAGTGATAGAGAAGATCTGCCGTGTAGCACGTGTCCGGTCCAGTTTTCGGGCTTTAATGAGGAGATATTTGCAGTGAGGGAAATCTGTTGCCGTCTACAAGACCACACTGGACTGCACAGCACATTGATACACGTTCAGTACCCTTCCGTTTCCTGTTTGGCCAGATCTGTCGAGCTTCATTCCATCACACGCCAACGGCAGATTTTAAGGTGAAATGTCACTTCCGCTGTGCGTCGCCATTCTGACCTCAACCATGCTTATAAGAAGAATTAACCTGCTTTTAATGAAATGTGAAGATGGCAGATTGTTTGATCTCATGTGTAGAGGACCTGGGGTATTCTTATTGATTTTAAGACTGATCTCCTTTTTCCTGCTTACTGTATATCACAGTGTCTAGAGGTCACCTTGTCACCTGCACCATCGCTCTATAATAAAAGAAAGCATTCTGGACTGAGAAAGGGTAAATCCAATCTCTCTGACTCATTATCTTTTCTGATTGCTGTACTGGTGTCTTGGTGAAGAAACTTTCCTGCTGTTTTCCTCTCCCTGTCCTCCTTTGTCTCACTTGCTTTCTCTTCATACATGTGACAGAGGGAGAGACTCACTCTCTATAAAGCATATGCATTTTTCTTTTGTAGATTTTGTAAATTCAGGTTGCACACTAAAAACAAACAAACAAAAAATTAACTGTCTATAAACATCTATCTATCTATCTATCTATCTATCTATCTATCTATCTATCTATCTACAGTATCTATCTATCTATCTACTGTATCTATCTATCTGTCTGTCTGTCTGTCTGTATCGTATTCATATAATGTTATCAAAACTGTATATAAAATACATAATCTGTACTGTATACTGTATGGAATCACAATAGGCAGTTTTAGATACACACTGCCAGGAAAAAGGGTGTAGCCTTGGGAGAGCTTTCTACCCCAAGGTACATGTCAATGTACCCCAATGTACCCCCAATGTACCCCCAATGGTACAAAAATGTTCCTTAGTGTTCATTTCTGTACCTTAAAAGGTACATTTACCTACTGTACAGCTAATTTAAAATGGGCAGACCCTTGAGGGCACAGGCTCAGTGACAAATGATTGTACCCAGGGGCGTGGCTAAAGATTTTGGGCCCCATGAAGGTATATCAGATTGGTCTGGACTGGGGAACCCTCAAAGGTTCAAATTAGTACCTTTTTCGCACAATATAGCAGATGCTTCTAGATGTTTACCACTGAGTCTTTCTTGCTACATATTTTACATATATCTACCTTATTGTAAGGTGGGAGTAAAAGGCACTTAGCAGTTACATTATCATTATAAAAACTCTCCTTTAGAATCTACACACTCTCAGTCTCTCCAACAGCAGAATGTTTACTTGTCTGTGCTGCCTGTCTCTGGAGAGAGAGTCAGGTGATCATGATTGTCGAGGTTAATTTCGTCCATCTGGCCCTCGTTCCCTTTGTGTACATAATTTGGATGTGCTGTATTTGATTTGACCTCAGTCACCCAGACCGCTAACTGCAGCATGTCTGTTTCAGCCTCCTTTCTTTCCCAACAGCAGCAAATGAAAAATAGTTTTGTTGATGTTTTTCACAGAAGAAATGAAAGCATTATTTTGGCCGGCTGTTATCGTTCCCTTTTCCTGAAAATCACTTGTAGACTGCTGAGATTCTGCCGAAACTCTGTGTTCCGCGGTTCTGTTTGCCGAATAACACCCAGCCTGCTGATGCTGTACAGCAGCTCTCCTTTACTGTATGTACCTTTCATTAACACTCTTCACACTAGTTCTTCACATATCCTCTTATTCGTCAGTTTTGCTTTTTCTGTTTTTGCCGATGTATTTATAGAGATCGTAAGAATGTACTATTTTTGACCTATAAATTTCACATTTTTTATGTCGTACAGGATACCTGCTAAAGTCAAAACCAGGAATACCCCCCATATAGGAGTATAACAGCCTCTGTTGGAGATTTGATTACCCATTTTAAATTGTTATTTAGTCAGCAAATTCAAATACTCTGTCACTCCACCTGTTAATCGAGGGCTAATTAGCTGTGCCTTGCTGAGTTACTGCAGCATCTTGGGCCTCAATCTTGCTGGGTTTGTTTGTTTGTTTTTTTTTTTACTTCTGACAGAAAGGAAGAGAGATGGCGGCTGCTGTAGGTCGTATCTCCCACTCGCTTGCTGTCGATCTCAGCCCTGGGTGTGTAAGACCGTGTCTGTTAGCCATGTCTGCATCAGCGGGAGTGTCACGAGTGTGCAGAGACCTTTTCGGGAAGATTCACAGATGGCACCAGACCCCCACGGGGCAGATGCTGGTGCCCAGACTACAAATTAAATATAGAGTCACTGGTTGTTACTGTAGTTATTTCACTGTGCCGCTCAATGTCACCTGCATACATGTGCATTCTTACACGAATAGCTGATGGGCGGCGTTTTTGACACCAGAATGGTTTTCTTGCCACTACATGTATAGTCAGTACAATCAGCTAGTGACCAAACGTGCTGCTTTAAATGTCTCCTTTTATTATTAGATTAAGGAGTCCAAGGAGATCAACAGTGCTGGAAAGTTCAGCTTCTGAAAGTGCAAATCCAGACCAAGATTTTGTTTTAACCAACCAGCTGAGTATAAATAGTTACAGTCACAGAGTACTCAACTGGTTGGTTGAAGCAAAATCTTGGTCTGGATTTGTACTTTCTGGACCTGAACTTTCCAAGTCTGGAGAACACAATCACAGAAAAATGGTACAATGGTACACGTATTTTCCAGAGAGTCACAATGGGAAGATGAGAACTTACAGCTTAACTGCTACTATATAGCATGAATTTATGAAAATAAATGTCCTTATTGATAGATATCTTATTCCAGGAAGAATGATTTTCAAACTGTTCTTTTAAATGTGGTGTTTTTGCTGGGATTCTGCACTAGTCAAGTGTGTCACCCTCCTGGTGTCATAAGCCCGTATCTGAAGACCTCATTTCCGCTGCAGACATCAGGCTTTGTTAAAACAATAAGAAAATATCTCATCTGCATTACATTGTTATGTACATACCATAGGAAAGTAAATGCATGTAAATGAATTCAACATCTTGGAATCGCTTTTGTCACGGAATACCAAATGTGCCACAACAAGAATATGACAGTAACCTCGAACAACATAACAACATGCCAGCCCATGCAGAAAGACGGGTAAGAAGATCGATGCTTCCAAAATAAGCTCAGATTAGAATTAGATTTTTTCCGTAAACCAGTGAAGCATTTAAGGTGTCAGCACAGAATGGAAACACAGTTTATGACATTCAAGTGACTGAGCAGTGGTATTTCCGTCTGGTGATATCGTGATATTGTAAGAGGTTATCCACAGAAAAGGGGGGGAGGGGGGGGGGGGGGGTGTCACTCACGGGCAGAGTCAGGCAATGACCAAACCTCATTCTAGCTATAGAAGCCCACAGTAAGGTTTGGGCATTTCAAGGCTTTTTCCGGTTATTTATTCTGGCATGATGAACTGGACTTATATTCTACGGACTGATCAGCAGCGGTTAGACTGCTGATCAGTGGAGAGAAACAGCATTTGGTGGTGATGGTAGAAAATAACCAAGTGATTGGGTCGGGAGCACAATCTGTTTTCAAGGAAACCGCGTCCTTTTCAGGGATGATGTCCTGTGACATCACAGGGCGGCTGTAGTCAGTCAGTATTTCTCCCAAAGTCCTAGGGGCTTTAAAAAAACACATGCGATGACACCAATCTATAAATGCTGCACAAAGCAAGAGGCTGGTGGAATTAATCTGTGCCCCAAATCCCTGACTTATCCCTCCCGAGAGAGGCTTCTCACCTCCTTCCACATCACCATTCTCTTCACATCCTCTCAGTAAGGGATGTTACAAGTCTGAGCGGGCTGCTCACATGCAGTCTTAGGGGGAAGATGCTATTTTTTGCTGTATTTTTGTTATATCCGAATATAATTACAGCAGAACTAGAGATTTATGTTTGTCTCGAGCATGTCACTCTGAGCTGACAGCCGCAGGGTAACACAGCAGCTCTTAGCGGAAGCAAATCCTTCCCCGAATTGTTTTTCCTGTCTGTCATTTCCTAAATATGCTTAAATAATTATAGGACAAAACGACAGCAGTGTGTGAACTGCTCCTCGCCTGCGCAAACGGCTCTGTGCCTCAGGAGAGCGTGACACGTGTGATCTTAGCTACCCTTAGTGCCAGAGTCTCTTCTTTGAGACGTCCGAGTAATGATTTGTTTTGACTGCCCCAGGACCAGTTTGACTTGGGTTCCATGCCCTTGTTATCCCGAATCGCACACCGTATTGCCAGGCGTGCGGCAGATTACTGAATCATAGCTCTGTTTAATCTTTGAGTAAATGTGAGTCTTTGAGTAACTTTGCTGAGTAACAGGTTTACTCACAGACTACTGGGACTGAATATTGGGACAGTTACACCAGGTAGCTGGTGGATAATTAGTGAAACAGGTGAATGTCTGAATGAATGTTTTGTGACTTGAGACAGGATGTTAGGTTGTCAGGATGTGCTGTGTATGGAAAAGTGGAAGTGGACCGGCAGGGGATCAATTTAATCATTTTTTAAATGATTCAGAACTAGCAGAAACTGTAGTGCGCAGGGCTGAAAAGAGTTTGGCCGTTTTGTGCTAGGAGCAATTTTAGTAATGTGAGCAATTTTAATAATGAAGGCAGCTCCGCTGAGTTCCACTGGACTGCGATTGTAAAGCATTTCTCTTGCCTGCTAAGTAGCGTTCCTTTTTCTGAGCGAACAGCTGCCAGACTTGGACAGCCATGTTCCATATGCCCTCATCAGGGACAGCCGTGTTCCGTATGCCCTCATCCGGGACAGCCGTGTTCCGTATGCCCTCATCCGGGACAGCCGTGTTCCGTATGCCCTCATCAGGGACAGCCGTGTTCCGTAAGCCCTCATCTGGGACAGCCGTGTTCCGTATGCACTCATCAGGGACAGCCGTGTTCCGTATGCCCTCATCCGGGACAGCCGTGTTCCGTATGCACTCATCAGGGACAGCCGTGTTCCGTATGCCCTCATCAGGGACAGCCGTGTTCCGTATGCACTCATCAGGGACATCCGTGTTCCGTATGCCCTCATCAGGGACAGCCGTGTTCCGTATGCACTCATCAGGGACAGCCGTGTTCCGTATGCCCTCATCCGGGACAGCCGTGTTCCATATGCCCTCATCAGGGACAGCCGTGTTCCGTATGCCCTCATCAGGGACATCCGTGTTCCGTATGCACTCATCAGGGACATCCGTGTTCCGTATGCCCTCATCAGGGACAGCCGTGTTCCGTATGCACTCATCAGGGACAGCCGTGTTCCGTATGCCCTCATCCGGGACAGCCGTGTTCCGTATGCCCTCATCCGGGACAGCCGTGTTCCGTATGCCCTCATCAGGGACAGCCGTGTTCCGTATGCAGTCATCAGGGACATCCGTGTTCCGTATGCCCTTATCAGGGACATCCGTGTTCCGTATGCACTCATCAGGGACATCCGTGTTCCGTATGCCCTCATCTGGGACAGCCGTGTTCCGTATGCCCTCATCAGGGACAGCCGTGTTCCGTATGCCCTCATCCGGGACAGCCGTGTTCCATATGCCCTCATCAGGGACATCCGTGTTCCGTATGCACTCATCAGGGACAGCCGTGTTCCGTATGCACTCATCAGGGACAGCCGTGTTCCGTATGCACTCATCAGGGACATACGTGTTCCGTATGCACTCATCAGGGACATCCGTGTTCCGTATGCCCTCATCAGGGACAGCCTTGTTCCGTATGCCCTCATCTGGGACAGCCGTGTTCCGTATGCACTCATCAGGGACAGCCGTGTTCCGTATGCCCTCATCCGGGACAGCCGTGTTCCGTATGCCCTCATCAGGGACAGCCGTGTTCCGTATGCCCTCATCAGGGACATCCGTGTTCCGTATGCAGTCATCAGGGACATCCGTGTTCCGTATGCCCTCATCAGGGACAGCCGTGTTCCGTATGCCCTCATCAGGGACATCCGTGTTCCGTATGCACTCATCAGGGACAGCCGTGTTCCGTATGCCCTCATCCGGGACAGCCGTGTTCCGTATGCACTCATCAGGGACATCCGTGTTCCGTATGCCCTCATTCAGCATACGGGCTGCACATGCTTTGTAAATGAAGACCATGATGTAGTGGGCAGGGTTCAGCCTTAAAACCTTATGACAGACTTTGTATGAGCACTTTGGTTTGGCTGTTTCCTTCAGCTACCCTCATTCACATGAGCTGGCTGACTTCCCTGCCTGTAATTCTCTCAAATTCAATAAGTCAGACTGAGTGAGTGTTTCAGGCTGTGGCTTCACTTGTGACATTGTGACAAAGCTGTCCCTGTGGATCCAACAGCCTGGCAGTTACACACAAAGAGTAAAATCAGCATTTTGCATTCGTCCATTTTGGCTTATCCAGTTACGGTGGTCCTATTCCAGGAGCCAATCATCTGCTTTGTGTTAAAATTGTCTTTCTGTTAATTTCTCCTTCTTTACGAGCACTTTTTTAAGTCTAGCAGTTGCCCCTCTAGTTATTAGAAATACATTTCTGCTTCACTATATTCCAGCAATGTCTTTTCAACGTCTTGTTCTTTTGGTAAGAATTGTACGTATTTAATTTTCAGAATTTATCTAACATGGTCGCTGGGTCTGCACCCTCAGGGGTCTGCCAGTTTTACCCTTAGCTGTAGGTAATTGTACTTTTTAAGATACAGAAATGGACTCTGAGGATCATTTCTGTACCATTGATGGTACATTAATGCTGTTTGTACCTTTGGGATGTTCCTTAGAGTCCATTTCTGTACCTCAAAATTTACAGCCCCTATGAAAAGCAAAGGTACAAATTTTTACCCTTTTTTCTGAGAGTGTGTAGACCTAATCTATACTTTTAAAAATGTTTGTCCAATATCTTTGTTTAAGAGAGGCAGGATTTCGCATTACATCCTGTGTTTGGTGGCATTATGTCTGTTTTATACTGATGTACATTGTATCAGTTGTAAGTGGGTGTATGTACTTTGCATTTATAAAGAAGCGAGATTTGGAAATATCATGCCTTGAGTATTATTATCACCAGGAAAGAAAAGAGCAGCATGTGATTTTTGCACAAATTACCACACTTAGGGTGTGTTGTGTATTTTTATGATGTGTATTTGCGGTTGATGTTAAAGCATAGAATATGTGTACTGTCCCATGTTGAAAGCTAATGGGAGTTTTACTTACTCAAAAATGTTCTGAGGGCAGAAGGAACAATGATTGGTTCAGAGAGATAACCAATCAGATTGTTGAGGAGGTGGGTCCAAGCAACTAGCGGAGGCTGGACCAAGACATCTGATTGGTTGGTCCCACCTCCTTTATTTGCTTGCCCCCCCTTCTAAATCTGACTGTTTATCATTTTTCATTCTGCCCTCAGAACAAGTAAAACTCCCATGACCATCGACCAGACGAGGGGGTAGCTTGGTAGCTTGGTATCATCAAAAATGGGCATAAAATTTGTCATAAAATTTGTAAGGCAGGGTGGCATGGGGGGGGGGCACTCAGGTATCAGAAAGGAGGCACTTTCATTCGTTCATGCAAAAGGGGCAGATGCACCCACCAACCCTCCCCCCCCCCGCCAGCCCCCTTAGCATGTGCCAGTCAGACAGCCATTTCAAAGGCTCTGCAGCCTTTCCCTGCTAAACGACTCATTAACTGCTAGACCGTGCTTTCTGCAATTAGTCTGGATGTGACATTGCATTGGTTTCCTGCCTTTGCTACATTGTGTGCTTCACCGCGGCACTCGCTGTCAGTCATGTGGAGCAGAAACACCATGAAAGCGCCCTAATTATTTTCAGACAGAAGCTGATAATAGTTCTCTCATACTTCTTCAAGAGGTGTAACTTAAAAGGAAGCGTGTAATTATGAAAAAAAAAGAGTCTTCTCTGTAATTATGCAGTCTGTGTCCAGTCGCTAATGATTCATAAATGTGTCTAATTCCAGGACACTGTATTAAAAGCTTAGTTACTCAACAGTTTAGCTGCGGCCTGTAATATCTCAAAGGCGAGGAACACAGCCTCTAAAATCCATTTTAAATTTTATTGGAAAGTGCCGATTCAGAGCCTTTGAGACAGTAACTGTATGGTAATATTTTGGGACACATCTGATTTGAAAGGAGGAAGCTGCAGGTATAGGATGAGGACAAAAGGACACCGGTGATAGAATTGTTTTAATTGCTGTCTGTCACATAATCCAGCAAAATGCAAATGACTGTTCTTTGTTGCTTCTGAGGAAAATTTGCAAAGGACATTCCAGCTATTGAAGAGTGCTTATCAGGAAGGCAGGTTAGGGAATAGGAACCAGGGACAGCAGTATCTCATGCAAAGTAGAGTGTCTCTTGTTAAGTTGCTTTAGATATTACATAGTTTAATGCATATATTACATTATTTAAAATCGGCAAACAATGACAGTAATTCCTTGATTTGCCTTTTTTTCAAATTGCCATGCTATTCCACTTCTGTACTGCAAGCACAGTGCTTTATCTTTGAATTACACAGTCAGCTGTGTTAACACAGTCTTGCAGGGCCCTTGCAGCTTTAGTGACTCATTCTCTGCATTTTCAGGATGGCACAAGGCAGCGCAACGAGCGGAAGAAAACCGTCTCATTCAGCAGCATGCCCACAGAGAAGAAGATGAGCAGCGCCAATGACTGCATCAGCGCTATGGTGGAGGGCTCGGAGCTGAGGAAGGTGCGCTCCAACTCCCGCATTTACTGCCGCTTCTTCCTGCTCGAGGCCGACATGCAGTCGCTGAGGTGGGAGCCGTCGAAGAAGGAGTCCGACAAAGCAAGGATCGACATCCGGTCCGTAAAGGAGGTGCGGACGGGAAAGAACACGGACATTTTCAGGACGAACGGGCTGTATGAGCAGATTTCTGAGGACTGCGCCTTCTCGGTCATATATGGCGACAGCTATGAGTCGCTGGATTTGGTGGCGAACTCGGCAGATGTGGCGAATGTTTGGGTGACTGGGCTGCGCTACTTGGTGTCTTATGGGAAACACACGCTGAACGTGATTGACAGCAGCCGAGACAACTTGCGCTCATCTTGGCTCTCAGATCTCTTTTCAGAGGCTGACATAGAAGGAAAGAAGCAAATAGCTTTATGCACTGCTGTGTCGCTGATCCAAAACTTTAATCCTGGACTAAAAAATGGCAAAATAGAGCTCAGGTTCAAAGAGTTACACAAGACTCACAACAAAACAGGAGATGATGTCACCGTGGATGAGTTTATTGAAGTGTTTCATGACATTTGTACTAGACCAGAAATATACTTCCTTTTGGTACAGTTCTCCAGCAATAAGGAGTTCCTAGACACCAAAGACCTGATGATGTTTCTGGAGGCGGAGCAGGGGGTGGCCCAAGTAAGTGAAGAGACCAGTTTGGAGGTGATACAAAACTACGAAGCCTCCAGAGATGGACAGCTGAATGGGTGGCTTTCTCTGGATGGCTTCACAAATTACCTCCTGTCACCTGAGTGCCACATATTTGATCCTCAGCAGAAGACGGTGTGCCAGGACATGAACCAGCCCCTGTCTCACTACTACATTAACTCCTCCCATAACACCTACTTAATAGAGGATCAATTCCGAGGCCCTTCTGACATCACAGGGTACATCCGTGCCCTAAGAATGGGATGTCGGAGTGTGGAGTTGGACGTCTGGGATGGCCCAGATAATGAGCCAGTGGTATTCACAGGCCACACCATGACATCTCAGATTGCATTTCACAGCATCATCGATGTCATCAATAAGTATGGGTTTGTTGCTTCAGAGTATCCATTGATCCTTTGTTTGGAAAATCACTGTTCAATAGAGCAGCAGAAAGTTCTGTATCAGTACCTGAAGAAGATTCTGGGAGATAAGATTTACACTGACCTGCCCAAATCAGAGGATAGCTATTTGCCCTCGCCATATATGCTGAAGGGTAAAATTTTATTGAAGGCCAAGAAGGTACCGGCAAACTGCACAGGCCCCGAGGGTGATGTGACAGATGAGGACGAGGGCGCAGAAGTGTCCCGGAGGGTAAGGTGTGATTTGGGGGAAGAACATTGTATCACTCCCCTTCCAACGTTTCAGCTGTCCAGGGAACTGTCAGATTTAGTGACGTTATGTAAATCTGTTAGGTTCAAGGACTTCCAAACAACATTCCAGAATCAGAAGTTCTGGGAGATCTGTTCCTTTAATGAGGTCCTTGCCAACCGCTGTGCTAATGACAGTCCTGGAGACTTTGTGAACTATAACAAAAAGTTCCTGGCTCGAGTATATCCAAGCCCAATGAGAATTGACTCCAGCAACATGAACCCTCAGGACTTCTGGAAGTGTGGCTGTCAAATTGTGGCTATGAATTTCCAAACGCCTGGCTTGATGATGGACCTTAATAATGCTTGGTTTCGACAGAATGGGAATTGTGGTTATGTTCTGCGCCCAGCCATCATGAGAGAAGAGGTGTCGTACTTTAGCGGTAACGCTAAAGACTCTGTCCCAGGGGTGTCTCCACAGCTACTTCATCTTAAGATCATCAGCGGGCAGAATTTGCCTAAGCCCAAGGGCTCAGGTGCCAAAGGCGACATCGTTGATCCATACGTCTACGTAGAGGTCCACGGCATTCCAGCCGATTGTGCCGAGAAAAGAACTAAAACCGTCCACCAGAATGGGGACAACCCAATCTTTGATGAGAGCTTTGAGTTTCAAATAAAACTACCTGAGCTGGCGATGGTGCGTTTCGTAGTGCTTGATGACGACTACATTGGAGACGAGTTTATCGGCCAGTACGCTATCGCCTTTGAGTGCCTGCAGTCGGGCTTCCGGCACGTTCCGCTGCAGTCTCTGTCAGGGGATGTCCTTCCGCACTCTTGGCTGTTCGTCCACGTCGCCGTCACTAACCGGCGGGGCGGCGGGAAGCCACACAAGCGTGGCCTCTCTGTCCGCAAGAGCAAGCGGGGTCGTGAGTACGCTGCCATGAGGATACTGCTCATCAAGGCTGTGGACGAGGTCTTCAAGACTGCCACGCAGCCTCTGAGAGAGGCTACCGACCTGCGCGAGAACCTCCAGGTTAGGGCTCCGAACAAGCATTGTCTTAAAATTTCAGCATTAATCTTCACGCTTTATTTTGCTGCAACACGTGTATTTTTCGTACGTGATGCTACATTTCTTTCCTTTTTGGAGGGTTGTCTTCCCAGGGAGACAAAGCTCCATTTAGAAATGCACATGAACAGTGTTACCAGTCTCCCTTTGGCCTTGTGATTGTCAAGCTTGCAAGTACTGGAAGAATTTTGTACAGATGAACGGTGCCAGGGTGCTGCAGCTGTAAACCATAACAGCTTTCCGTGTGAAAGATTTTTGCTTGTTCTTTTTTCTCCTTCGTTGGCTGTACCGTTTAATATTTAAAATGGAACAAACTTGTATAACACACCCTTGTTTTTCTGCTGCAGCTCACGGTAGCAATAAAACTAAAAGCAGATTGCAATTTAAGGAATGGAGGACACCTCTGTCTCTGAAATGAGGAGCGAGGGAGTGAAAGCAGACAGAATAAAAGGAAAGAGTGTCAGTCCTTCTGTTGAGGAAAGCACTTAAATTAATATATGTTCGTAATTCATTTTGGCATTTTAATAGTCATTTAAATGCACTCAGAGTAAAGTGTATAATGCTTTATTGACAGTGTTTGGCAGAAAAAAACCATGAAATGTGGTGGCTTATTAGCAACGAAAAAGTCGCTAATGTAATTCTGTCCTACTCACTCAGCCTATCGCCCTAAACATATTTCATTACTGAGGTATAACTTTAAACACCTACAGTTGTCTAAAGAGAATTCCCAGTCATATTTTTGTGTATAAGGTATGTTAAGGTCTGGCAGTGTCTTGGTCATTCAGCCACTGTTATGCTTCTTACATTTAAATAATCCCTCAAATTCTTCACTTTTGAGTATTTCATGTGCAGCAATAAAAATTTAGACAGTAGGTCTTTAAAGACAGAAAAAGTAAGAGTGATTGATCCTGTTTTCCACCCAGTTTAGTTGAAGCTGAGGGTTATTAGAGAGCTAGATAATTGGACTCATTTCTGCGAGGAAGTTTGAAGACACCAAACGGCCTAATAAGGACAGTGATAGTGTCGCGTCACATGACCTGGCCACCTGACCTAACCACAGTAGAAATGGTTTTGAGGGAGTTTGACCAGAGAGAGAACAAAAAGCAGCCAATGAGAGCTCAGCATATATGTGGGACATTCTTCAGGACAGCTGGAAAAGCATCCCAGGAGACCACCTCATGGAACTGGGATAGATGAGACAGTAGGTCAGCCAGTCCCTAGGGCAATTGGGGTTAAGGGTCTTGCTCACTCTGTCGACCCAGGGATCTGAACTGGCAACCTTCTGAGTCCCAACCCATAGAGCTGCCTCCCAAGAAATTATTATTTTTTGCTTAAAACTTTTTTTGGTCGGTGCATAATTCCATAAATAAACCATACTTTTGACCTGTATTGTATATATCAGACATATAATTATGACACCCTTCAGTTTTTATTCATTGCTGACAAACCCAGAGCACATATTCACTGACCTGACCTGGGTCTCATCTTGGGCCGTTTACCACTGTATTTGTGAAACCCCCTCCCCCTAATTTTATCACCGAGATTTCAAAACACTGGCATAGCGTTGTTTGTGAAAATACAGTCAAAATACTATATACCATGGTATAATGATCCCCAAGCCCATCTGCACCTTTTTTAAAAAAATAAAAATATATATATATTAGGATCTGTTTATTCTCATCTCTAGAAAAGGCAACTGCGGCCTGACACAGCTTACCTCCTTCGCATGTGTTTGCCCTCGTACTGACAACGAAATGATACTTGTTTGTTTTTGTTTCTCCTTCTAATGTTCGTTTGACCCATCATTACTCCAGTTTTCCCTCATCTCATCCCACAAATCAACCGGTGGAAACAGTGCAGTCAGAAAATTCATAAACTGTGTTTTATTGGCCTGGAAAATGCGCAGAAATACATTAAGTAGAGAGCTCCTGAAAAAGCCATGTAATTCACCTTGGTCCAGCGGTCAATGTTACTCTAAGGTTACTGTCATTGTGCTTTAGTTTGTCGTATAAAATTATTCATAAATGAAGGCAGCTGAGTAATGTGAATGATGATTAATGAATCCAGCAGTAGTACGCACACTTTACGGAGACTCTAAGAACATAGTGTTCTTTGCGCGGACAGGAAGGGCAGCCCAATAAATACGAAGAATGGTCTTCATCTTGGAAACAGCTTTGTCTTTCAGCGTAATGCACTATTGCCAGGAAAGCCCTGTTAGAATTTGCTCCTCGCAAGCCAGCCCGAAAGTTAGAACACATCAGACGTTAAAATTACAGACAGACAGTAAACAACATTAACGGCTTGGCTGAAGCCTCTTCCTGAAGCTTATTGAATGTGATATAATGTGAATAAATGTTGAAAATCAGCACTTAAAATTGGAATCGGTCGTGACATGTCTGCGCACACATTTGCACGGTGCTGACTGAGAAGTGGATTCAGCTGCCTCACAGTTACTCCGTTTTGCATGTAGCGTTGATGGAATTAAACTTTGCAAAGTGCAAATTTTAAGGTCTATAAAACTGTTTTCTGGATGAGTTTGCTTGGTTACTGGTGTTTTAGCTGTGTAAAGGGTCATAGCACAATAAAATAACAAATTGTGATAGAAAAACTGCAACAGAATTTCCTCATCTGTCCTCTTGCTCCCCTTGTCTCTGTGTAGACTGCCATTGTGTCCTTCAAGGAGCTGTGTGGTCTGTCTGCGGTGGCCAACTTCATGCAGTGCATCCTTGCCCTTTCGTCCCTCTTCACGGGGGCGGAGAAAACCCCCCTCCTTCTGTTCAACCTGACGGAGCAGTACCCCACCATGGAGCCCCAGAGACCGCTGCCTGAAGTGATGAAGAAGGTGGTGGCCGCTTATGAAGCTGTAAGCTCCCGGGCGTTTTTCTCTGTCAAAAAGGGGACATCAAAATTTCAGCTTAATTTAGGCCGCTGGCTCGCCATGGCTTATGAATCCCATGGTTCTAAAGGCAACTGCAGCCATTTATGGTTTTGCTTCCTGTCACATGGGTTGTATTTTAGAAAGACGGCACTTTCAGAGCCAAGGGGAGTTCATTGTATTGAACTCATCAAGATGACAGACACCTAAAATTCGAAAGATTTTAATATTTAAGAAAATTGTTATCGGGGTACCAAACCAATTTTGTATGTCCATCTACCATTTTAAGTACTTTATGTCTGGGGGAACTATGAGTGCTATGAACAGGAAGATTATGAAGAGAAGATTTTGCCTCAGTGCTCTTTGTGTAGATGGTGTGGGGTATGAATCAGACGAGGCGTTATAGTGCAGCTGGATACTGTCTCCATGCAGCTGGGCCAGACTGCAGATTTGGTTCATTAGCAGAGCATGTGGGTCTGAGGGCTCAGCAGGTTCTTTATTACATCAGCATAGAACTCAGTCTTATTCATGTAATGTTTTCATAATGTGCCTCTACCTGGACTAATGACATACACCCACACTCACTGCAAATTAGTCCTGGAAGAACAGGCATGCTAGCTGACCACCATATGCATCTTAATGGGTAGAGTGCTGTAGTCATAGCTGGGGGGTAAAGGGTCGTGCATCTACCTGCACTGGAAAAGCGTCATCATCATTAAAGCCTGACGTTTGTACGAAACCGGCATGATCCCGACACACTTTTGGTTTGTCGTGCTGTGATCGTTCGGCGGAGTGCAGTGGAGGCAGGGAATGTGCAGTGGAGTGTCTGAATTACAGCCTGAGGGAAGCCGTCCGTTTAAGCTTCTGCTTCAGCTGGCAGTGGCTGCTGCTTTAATGAAAGCTCTCCCACCAGCTGCCCGTCTTCCACTGGCAGACTTTCATAGGGACACTTCATCTTCACCTGCACACACTTCATCTTCACCTGCACATTGGTATCTCCGGCTGTCACTATCAGTGCCCCCAAAGCCCCCACACTGTTGTGTGAGATCCTCTCCCCGCAGCCCTCGAGGAGGGAACTTGATTGGCCGCGTCTCTGCCTGATGACCCCCGCCCCCAGTTTGTGGTTTCTGGCCAGCTCTGTAAACCATCAAGTTTAGACGTCAGGAGACGAGGCTGAACGGTGGGTGGCTGGACAGCCCCAGAGAGCAGAGAGCAGGAATGATGGCTGATATCCCGGCTGACGGGCTTCCAGAAATAGCCTCATGTTTTTTACTTCGCGCTCGTACCGCAACATTTGTTATTCTCAATCCGGTGTTGTTTTTCGGTTATGGGGTCACATAAGAAACCAAGTATTCTTAGAACCGCTGACCTTGGCAGAACTGCTTTCATTTCGCAGTGAGACAGGGTTCTGATGACCGGGACTGAGGAGTTTCTATGAACTTCCAGTAGATCTTTCAGGCCTTGTGTAGCTCATGAAGAATTTACTTGCAAGCAGTAAGTGTATATAAACAAGGCATCTTCTTAGGAGTATATAGTAACCTTGATCCCATTCTGTGCAATCAGAGTTTTGTTCGTTTTGATCATATATTGCCCATGAATTTAGTGAATGTATTTCACTTCATGTGCATGGGGGACTAATGCACATCGGAATATTCCAGTTCGAACTGGAACTGGAATATGACTTTTACTTCAAAATGAAAAAAAAAACGTGGCATCTGTCTGAATATGAATTATCCAGTATTTTTGTACATTCAAAAGCTTGTAAAGAATAATATACAGGGAGGTTTTGAAGAAGCCCACCAGGACCCATCAGCAGGGGGCGCCAGCAGAAAGTTTTCAATCAGCATTATAGTGTTTATAGCTACTGCTTACCATGTGACCTGCCATGTGACCTGCCATGTGACCTGCCATGTGACCTGCCATGTGACCTGCCATGTGACCTGCCATGTGACCTGCCATGTGACCTGCCATGTGACTCCATGAATATTTTTGCTAGAGGTTTCCAAGGGGTGGCCGTGGTGGCCTCTGGCCGCCTCTTTGTCTCGCCATTGTCCTTTGTGATGCCAGTTCAAAGCTGTTGTAAACACTCCTGCTTTATCCTCTCACTTTGTCCTCTACAGGAGCAGTTGAATACACCTGTATACTTATTGTTGTGGAATCAAAATTAATATTAAGGTATCTTGGTGTCTAACGCCCTTGATATGTACATGGGGACTTTCTAAATACCATGAGCCAAAAGTTACGATGAGCCTGCAGTGGAGCCCTGCATGTGTCAGACAAAGCAAAGGTTCTGTTCTTTAAACTCCCCCTCCTCCCCCCTTCCCCCCTGTTTTTTTAGATGATACAGACAAGCAGGACTGTTACTGAGAAGTCAGATGCTGTGTGTGAGAAGATCCTACAGACGCAAACCAAAGGTGAGAGAAGGATTTTTCTGGACAGAGATCTGAAGTGCTGCTTCTTATGGATCCCTGAGATCCACCATGGCACTTGTATGTCATGAATGATCACCAGCTTTGAAAGGAAATAGTTAAAACAGAAAAGACAAGTAAAACAGAGGAAGTCAGCCAGCCTGTAAATACTGGACAATGCTCCATTGATCTCTTTTGGCTTGAGTTTCAGTTTAGGCTCTTTGCTTTCATTTGAGTGCCATGGAATGATTTGGGCTTAGCTATGGTCAGTGAGCATCAAACTGAGCATCAAACTGAGCATCAAACAAAGTCAGAGATGAAGTTCCCAGAAAATGCTACTTTTGTTATTGATTTACTGTAAAACACAGTTTCTTCGTGATGTGAGTTGACATCATATCAACAATGAAGCACAGAGATATGCTCATATAAATCAAATATTATAAATATGTTTTTCATTCTATATTTTATCATGAATGGTCATATTTATTTATGTTACAGTGCAGCACCTCTTGTGTTTCATGATTACTTCTGTAAATATCTGTAACATTTTAGTTTAAGGTCTGCTTTTTAGCTTTTAATAAACCATTGCTAATAAACCATTAATATATTTGGTAATATATTAGTAAAAAATACTTACAGTCAAATTTACAAATGTATTACATATCACATATAAGATATTTAATCCAGTCTGACAAATTTTTACTTAAGAGCTTGTAAATCACTTTTGTAAATACCAGGCGTAAGATATGACTGTAATATAGTTCTAAATTTGTTTGTGAATGAATCCACATATTAATATATTATCAAATGATGAGTAACCATTTATTAATAATTGAGGAGCAGACCTTAAACTAAAGAGCTACCTAAATATCTGTTTGACTGCTAAAGGAGGGAATTATGTTAAATCGAAACTTGATAACTAATATGTCGTCCAATATGGAAAACAAATTATTCAGGCTCAAGTTAATTGAGGTACACTCTCTGAGGGAGGGTGACATGAATGTAATATGCATTTAACTGGGGCAAAAAGACTGATCCTGGAAGATCATGAATGGAGAGAGTTAAACTATTTTTGCTCTCTGCAAATTAAACTCTTGACATGAAAGGCCAAGAAAATCACCCCTTTTTAACACATTCTGCATCTTAGCTGTATACAGTAACATGATTACACAGGGCACGCCATCGTTTCTTATCCTGAAATCTAGAGATACTTAGCACATCACATTCATAATGCATGCGCTGAATGCAGCATGGAGTGGGTATTTGCATAGATCTGTATGGCGAGCAAATACGGGTGCGAGAGAGTTTCGAAATTGCAGCGGAGAAGGAAGACTGAAAAATGACAGTGCGGTGGCATTGATTATGAACCAGATTTTCAAGAAATGCTAATAACTGGTCGTAAATAAGGTTTAGTGTTTGAGACAATGGCCCAGCAGTGGCACAAGTGATACATTGTGATACGTATGGCTGAGATGTGATACTAATGTGTTCATAATATAATGTGATGCAATTCAGTATTTTCCCTTGTAAACACAGCAGCAAATAATTTTCTGTGGAGCACACGATTCCCATAAGACTTGTTAACTTTTTTGATATGTGTCTATATATATGACCCAAAATATACTAACATCAGCAAACACTTGCAAAATTCCTACCATGTGACCCCATGATAAAATTTATGAAGTCTAATGCTTGTAAGGCAGCCTTATAGCACTTTGTCGTTCTCCGTTTGCAGTGAGACTTCACAGATGTTTGTATGTTACTTTCACCTTCAGATCTATGTCCTGCGGGCTACATATGCTATCCCATTGTCACTGTGAGAGCATTTTATGAATTGTGTTTGTTCCAGCCATGTGTGAGATCTTTCACCAAAATCCCTCTGGTTTTAACATGTAAGTATGATATAAAAATCTTGATAGTTCATATAGGAATAGATCAAGAATGCTTGTCAAACTTCACACAAGATGCACGTGAACCTGCAGTTCGAATCGAAAGATTCTTTAGTTGGAAGGTTCAGTCAGTTACCGCAGTTTTGGAGATCCTGGGTCTTCATAGCACCCAGAAACATATGAAACTTCCTTAATAACTTCACATCTGCATTTCTGACTAACCAGTGACATGTAAATTGAAGGTGTTCTTTAGATTAGTCTTTGAACCTTTGCTCCTGAGCAGATCACGTTCGGTGTGGTTGCCAGTTCCTGGGTAGTTTTCCTGGGCACAGCAGGCCTGTTGGTGGGTAGGCCTTTGAAACATCTCCGCAGCACTCGGCCCACTTCAGGAGAGCTGCAGGGAAGCATGTTGACCGACTAGCCAGTGACACTGGCAGGGGGCGTGACAGCGCCCCCCCCCAGCATGGCAGGGGGAGTAGCACCCGGGTTGTTACATTAGCTTAAAAACAGTTATCATCAATGGCATAGGAGAGGGTTTGAAATTGGGGGGGTGGCATAATTTAAATACAAATTAAATATTGGGGGGGGGGGGAGTACACTCCCCGCCCTGTACTCTGTGCCCCTGGTTATCGGTCTGTGCTGCTTCATATTCTTAGAGTTTAGCATTTTCCACATACTATTATACCATTAACCAGTCAGTTATAATAGAGTAGCTGCCCACATGCTAATCAATTTGCACCGAAATTGCTTTAGAATTACTAATCAGAGACAGAAAAAATCATTTCTGATTATTGATAAGTCCATTTGATCTTTTTTCTAACCACTTATCCAGTACAGGGTTGCTGAGAATTCATAAGAAGCACCAACTCCCAAATAGTCATTATTTTTTAGTCCGGTCTTTGTTGGATACTAAATGGTTGTAGATTAAGATCAATCCATTTTGCATAGTTACTAATGCATTGCAGGATCTCAGTTCGCCTGGAGACCACGACAAGATTACCTGCCTACAATGCATTTCCCTTCTAGACAACTGCACAACAAATCTGAGATGTGGTTGATGGCAACAGATTAATACAAAATTGCTATGACAAACGGAATAAACTTCCCATAATTAAATGTACATCGTGAGTTTTCTTGCTATGATGAAAAGGATTAATTGTACTATTCTCCATACAAAATTTGAAATTTTGGCAGATTGTTGCATTATATTAGGTTGCACAGCAAATTAGGGTGGAAATGGTTTTTTATTTGTGAAAAATACACATTTTAACAATTTATCACAGTGCCATAAAAGCCTTCATACTTTTTTTGAGGAATTTAAATAGAATGTAATTGAACACAATGTAAAACATTATGTATAGCATAATATTGTGCAATCACAAGGCTTCTGTCATCTTCAAAACTCCAATCATATGAAACTCCCCCATTTTTCTCATACTATGCCCCATTTACCTGAATGTTTCCCAAGTTGCCAGAATGCCATGCGTTTAAAGAGTATTTTAAACCATGTCCTTATCATCTAAAGCAGCACCAAGAGCAAAGACTGTAGCCATAAACAAGTTGTTATATGATATAACTGTTGGCTTTAATTACCAAACTACCAAACTTGATATGTGTCAGACACAGAATTATGCGTACAGCCAGCGATATGAAAGCATTCATGGAGAAGAACAGAGAGATTGCTTTATTATCTTTACCCCAGAGAGGGTCATGGGTAGCTTGGGGCCTGTCCCCTCAGGATGGGGCAGAAGGCAGAGTTACCCTGAATGGACGCCCCCACCATTCACACCAAGCCCAGAAGTGTTGATGCTGTGACCCCAAAGCTTTATTTGTATCTTTATAATCAATCACCTTGGGTGCCAAAAGGTCCCCGTCTGGCGTTTTCACCGTTAGCTGTTTTATTGTCATTGCCAAATTGTGTTTTTATACGTACGATTCCCTTTCTTCTCCTAAAATTGCTTCTGTCATTCTCACCGCTGTCACATGATCAAAATCCTAGCACTGATAGTTTGTTTGAACCCATAATATCTCCAGTCTTGTATACCTCAGCACTTCTTATACATTCAACACGATTTTTATAATGTACAGTATGTGTTAAGTGGGGAGGAACAAGAAAACTGGGTCTTAATGATGCAAGTCTAAACATCTTGGAAGTAATTTCCTTACTGTCCCGACCTGATCGGCTGTAGGTCATGTCTGTAAGATTAGGCTGGTATTAATCACTGCACTTACAACATTAAATTGTATTCTAAAATGAGTCACCTTCAGCATGAAATGGGAGCTAATTCATTAGAGATAACTGCTTGCTGATACCAGAGCAAGAGACAGTAGAGTCGGAAATCCCATAATCCTAATTATGCTTGGCCAGTTTACAGGGGACACCTGATGGTTAATGCAGAGAGCCGGTGTCTTCAGGCAGTGAATCCTGGGGATGCAGGTGAATATATACACAGCACACAGGCATCGTGAAGAGGTTCGCTTACTGTTTGGACAAGCATTACAACGGCTAAGACGGCCAATCAAAGAGATGTGGACCGTGGTCCGATTGTCGATGTGGTATGTGGAGGTGCCAGCATCTCAGAAACAGCTTCCCTCCTGGGAGTTCCACGCGCTACAGTGTATAGAGCTCACAGAGAACGGTGCGATGAACAAAACACATCCTGTCCGAGGCATTGGTGTGATCATAAACACCTGTCTGATAAAGATCAGTTTTTTTGTTTCTTGATACGCTGATCGCTTCTATTCAAACAGCTGATCTCCTCCACAGGCACTGGATCTTTGCCTTAAACTGAATGCCTGGTACGCGTCCTTATAACAACAACTATTTTCTGTAACGATGACCATGGCAAAGTACTGTAGCATATTATACTGTACTTGCCAAGTGTTGAAGTGCAGAAGAGAGGATGTACTGTAATCCGTACCCCAGTCTGAGCTGGATTCACTGTTAGGGGATTGTGCACAGAATACACAGTGCATTTCTGCTGTAAAGGTGGGACCGTCTAGCTGTTAGGACATGTGTTTGGCTTCAAGGAAGACTGCAAAGAACCCAGCAGGGCCTCATGCTGTATGAGACAATAAAACGCATTTCTCTAACAGTTCCTTCCTGGGAGGATTCTGCTCTGCACCATCCCTGACTAACCGCTAGCTCTCCATCTGCTTGTTATCCTCTTTCTGCTACGTGTTAAGAAAGGATCTGTTGTTTACACACACTGCTTTAGCCTGACACTATTTTTACGAGTGATTCTTATGAGTTTAGTCAGGTTTAATTCTCTGTTTATCGATCTGTCCATTTATCCTTCCACAGATCCATTGTTTTTTTTTGTTCTTCCTATCTGTCATGGGTTGTTAATTCAGATTTGGGGGGATGTTTTTGGTTTGGTTTCCAGACCATGCTCAGCTCTGTGTTTGAATGGTGCATATCATGCATACCGTGAAGACCTCTCTTCAGTCACATAGGTGTTTCTATGTTCATAACATCACACTGTAATTTGCATTTATTAAATCAGCAGATATTGTTCTCAGAGATGGCCGATAGGTCAAAGGAAAGAGGCAGACTTGTCCTTCTTAGCCGGCTAGCGAAGGGTGTTCCAGCAATTTAAATTTCTATTTAATGTAATTTCCTTTTCCAGTTTGTGCAGAATGTATCACGCCTCTAGCCAGGGGCTGATAAGAAATCCCAGTTAATATAGTTATTGAGGCCAAACGTATGCAAGTTGACTCCATGACATCTGGTTATAGCAGCATTTGCTATGTGCAGGAAGGCTATACTGCAACTATGATGTCATAATTAGAGAAAAAAAATTGTTAAAGTAGAATGTATTGTTAGATTTGATATCATAGCTAAAATATATAGTTTCATAAGCAATGTTATGTTGCAAAATGAAAGCCACATTTTAACAACATTCTTAACCAAATTTGTTTATGATGCAGCTTAAATTCCGTTTCAAAGTCCTCTTCAAATACAAGTTTTGGATGCTGTTTTCCTCAGTCTACTTTACTGTCCAGCAGGTCTCAGTTATAACACAGTACCTTGACAGAAATGGTCTTTATTGACTGTTCTCCTTACAGATAATAGATAGAATCATCACACACTGGTAACGTGGACCATTTATCATTCCTGGTCTGGAGAATTGCTGTCAGGTGGCGCCTGAGTGTTTAAAGAAAGTTCCTGTATGTTGATTCAGACAGTCTGATATACTTTCTTGAAGCGATGGAGTTTCATGAGAAGCTGTACAGCTTGGGGGTTAAAGAAGGCCTCAAAGGAAGGAAACTGCAGAAGGCTGTGGAGAGCTTCACTTGGAACATCACCATCTTGAAGGTGAGGAAGTCTTGCTGGCAGTGAATAAAGGCTTGGGGGGGGGGGGGAGTTGGGGGGAGTGAGTTCTACACAACAGTAAATCAGAATTTATGATTTGTGCTCCATTCCATTCAAGAATTGGGATTTGAATTGAATTGAATTGAATTGAATTGGCCACACCCCACAGGATGTTGAATTGGAATTTGAATTGGAATAGCAAGAAGAAGGTAGTTAATTTCAGTTCAAAGAAACTCAATACAATCACACAACACAATTAATGATGTTAATGCAGCGGTTTCCCCTCATTTAACACACATGATTCAACTCCTCGTGCTAATTACAACACAGCTCTTGAGCTGAATCATTTGTGGTGGAACAGGGAAAGAACTAAGCTACACAGGGCTCCGGCCCCCCAGGACTGAAGTTTGACACCCCTGATCTAGGAAAAGCATCAGAAATTATAAGACAGATTTACGTTCTGGATGCTTTGCTGGTGAGTGTGCGTGGGTTGTCAGGTGGATACGGTCATTAGAGGGTTACTTGTACGGCTGTATGAAGTGCTAATCCACCATGGTAAACAAACTGATTTAAAAATGATTTATTCTATAGGTGACACCTGAAATACTGCATTCTTTCATTCTGAATAACGTGACACTTTTTATAACAATGACACAGCATATGCTGTGTATCTTAACATATTTGTGTATAATTCATATTGAAACATTAAACTGTATTGTTATAGCTTCACCTACAGTATGTGTATGAATTTATTTGAATTTAAATCCTTTTTAATTCGATGTCCTTAAATTCAAATTCAAATAGCAATTCTGCTATTTCAACCACAGTTCAAATTCAGTTCGAATGAATGAATTGTAAAAAAATATCCAGGCCATTTTCAATTCAGTTCTGAATGGTGCACAAGCCTGCTGTGGATGTACTGTAGCTGTGCCTATGTGGGCGGCTCTATCAGGAACATCTAGGATAAAACGCACCGATAGTGAAAATACACACTACAAGCTCAGACATGTGTCTTTCCCTCTTGTATACCGCCTGGCCCCATGGTGCGAATTTGACACAACTGGTTCATGTCTGACTAACAAGGCTGATGTGGCTGAAGATATGGCTGCTTGCCGGATACCATAGAGACCTGAGAAGGGAAGACACTAGATTTGTGTACACTTGTGTTTATTTGTTTGTTTAAATAATTGCGCTGTCTTGCATGACAAGATGACTTACTGAAGCAGTGCAGGAAAAGGCTTGGCTTTCATATGATCAAACAGAACAGCACTGGATGGCCGGTTACTTTGTGGACGGAAAGGCCAGCCTTGTGCCCACCCTTTCTGGGTGGGGTTTCGGGATCCACCATGACCCTGTCTTAAGGTGGCTTGGTGTGGAGGATGCAAGGGGGGTCAAAAAGACAGCTACATCATTTCCATACTTTATCCATTGGGGTGTAAGCAAATTATGCATTATGTTGTTACAGAGGCAAACTAGGTGGGTCATAATTTGCCAGAGATCGACTGCACGGCACTACGCTCTGAACCGCACTACGCTCTGAACCGCACTACGCTCTGAACCGCACTACGCTCTGAACCGCACTACGCTCTGAACCGCACTATGATCTGACTATAACCCTTCTGTTCCGTCCAGGGCCAGGCAGATCTTCTCAGGCATGCCAAAAGCGAGGTTACGGAGAACCTGAAGCAGATCCACTGTGCTGCATTGACCAGTAACCTGTGCGAGGGGGGTGCAGGGGGCAGAGCGGGGGGTGGGTCTGGGATCAGGCCCCGCCGCAGCCTGGAGGGCGCCTCGCCGAGGACAGCGACTCCAGATGAGCCAGCGGATGAGGAGACCTGAGGG
Source organism: Paramormyrops kingsleyae (assembly GCF_048594095.1). Lineage (NCBI taxonomy): Eukaryota > Metazoa > Chordata > Actinopteri > Osteoglossiformes > Mormyridae > Paramormyrops > Paramormyrops kingsleyae. The sequence continues at coordinate 2,116,428 of NC_132805.1, forward strand.
GGGGGGGGGGTGGTCTGAAGATTCTATTCCCCACAGTCCCAAGGCAGCCTGCAGAACCACTGCAGAGAGGCCCACTGGACGGCTGTGGTCCACCAGAATGCTGAGTGACACTGGTCCCTGAATGCATTGGACTTTGAGTTGAATGTACAATGACAAGGAGTACGTAAGATGGAAAGAGTAAAGTCTTTTATGGTATATCACATCCGGGGTTTAACCCGACCTTGTTTGCAGACTCCCTGTCATCTTGACCAGGATGATCGGTTAGAACAGTGGGGTCAGACTCCAGTCCTGGGGGGCCGGAGCCCTGTGTAGCTTAGTTCTTTCCCTGTTCCATCACAAATGATTCCGCTTAAGAGCTGTGTGGTAATTAGCATGAGGAGGTGAATCAGGTCTGTTACATGAGAGGAAACCCAAACATGTGCAGGGCTCCGGCCCCCCAGGACTGGAGCTTGACGCCCCTGGGTTAGAAGATGAATGGATGGGTAGATGGATGGATGGACAGATGGATGTGTGATATTGTGGAATTATCATTAATTGTTGTATTCGTCTATAGATGTTACGCAGTCCTTACATTGTGCTGTGATTTTATCTGCTGAAAGTACGGTCTCCACTGGCAAGTGGCACTTGCTCCATGTTCTTAAGTTCGTTGCATCTCGCACAGATTATGGTGATCTGTGGAGGGTGGTGAAATTCTCCAAAATTTCCCTTTGGATTCAGCCTCAGCCTCAGTGTCACGGGAGACTGTGAGTCTTTACTCATGGCATCTACAGAGTGCAGGAAGTAGCTACTCCATATGAGGAACAGCTTCTGAACAATTCCATGTATTATTATCTGCTAAGGCAGAGGTCCCCAGTCTTAGGTCAACGCAGGCCCAGACTGGCCGTCGGGGGGGACTGGGAGATATCCTGGCCAGCCATTGAGAGCAGAGCTTTAAATAATCAGATAGTCAAAGATACTAAATGTTTTAGTGCAAAATGTGAATCAGTTTTTACGTTCCTGCCCCATGCCTCTCAGTCCCTGGTAGATGAATAATGCACCATGTATAGTTTAGTTAAATAGCTATTTAATGAGTGTTAATTTACTTTATCTATTGACCTCAGCTCTGTAACATTTTTTTTTTTTTGGGTGCCATACATTGGAAAATAAAAATCTGTGTCCCGTTTTCATCCAGCATTGTTTTGTACACCCCCCGGATTCCTGGCCTCCCCGCTTCACCCAACCTCCCAGTCCAGCGCTGGGTCAGTGTCTGGTACACGCTGCTTCTCCAGCACCGTTCAGACCACTAACAATTTCTTTAGTTAAGGAAATACTTTATGTAACTGAGCACCTGATGAGGTGTTCAGTAGAATGTGAGCAGACTGGTTCACCGTGACCAGAGTGAGAGGAAAGCGAGTTAATGGATGCAGTGAAGGTGACTGGGCCTACAGGACTAAAACCAGTGACAGCCGGCTGAGTTTCACTTTTCATGCTGTTTCCGTTATGGTCTCTGCTGATGAACTGCTTTTCCCCTTCTGAGGTCACCGCTCGGCTAAGTCACCCCCATGCCGACATCACCGATCCCGGCCTTTGACGTTTGCGGAGGGGAATAAACAGACCATTTATTAGCCTCATGCAAAACATGTGATTATTTATTGCCAAAATGAAGCATTTATGCCACAGATAAGGAGACAATATGAATTTCCTGTTTTATTCTAGAACATTTCTTGTATTCTGTGAACATCTAAATTCCAATATGAAAAAGATAAATATGCACAAACCTCATTTATAGTGTTTGTTATTTATAAAATGTGCTATTCAATATAGAGAAACATATTTTTTATTTGAAAAGATAGGTTGTAATAATTGTAAGAAATGGCTGTCAGATCATAGAATATTAATATTGGGGTTTTATTGTATCTGATGTGCGGGGGCGTGATGGTACAGTGGTCAGCATTGTTGCCTCATACTGCTGGAGATCAGCGTTCCAGTGCCCCCCCCCCCCCCCCCCCCGGCTTCATGCTCTACATGTATGGAGTTTGCATGCTCGCCCCATGTCGCTGTGGGTTTCTCCGTTGTCTCCACAGCATGCAGAGATGAATCGTGCCAAATGGTCTGTCTGTGCCCTGAGGTAAGACGGTGCCGCACCCTGGCTTATTCCCTGCCTTGTGCATATTGACTCCATGACCCAGCACAGGACAAGCGGCTATGGATAACGAAGGAATGGACTAATGTGGATTTAGGAAAACCATACTATCATAATGAGAAAGTGTCACTATGAAATGTACAAAGTCAAAAAACATAAGCGTTATGTATTGTGTGATTATATAAACCTGACCGCGATGTGCAGGTGGGACAGGTTAGGGTTAGGTTTAGGGTTAGGGTTAGGCCTAACGGCCCTCTGAGCCTGCCCTCTGCTCGCACTCCTCCATCTGCTCTTCCTCATCTGTCCCCATTCAGTGTGACCCCACTGCATTCCTCTGAGGTCTGGCTCCGCTGCTGCCTAAAATGTAAAGTGAAAAAATGGTTGTGCAAAGATGCCTGCGATATTTGTGATTGTATCTGAATGGTAATACATTTGAGTACTTCATTTGTAATTGTATTTGAACAGTAATACATTTAAGTACTACATTCTTGCGAATTCCAGCTTATATATTCACCCCCCCCCCCCCATCCTCTCCAATGGACCTTCCAGTTTGGGCAACCAGTCAACCTCCAGAACCCCTCCAGTTTTTTGGGTTATATTGTTTTAATTGTCATTCTAGAACTTTCTGATGTTGTTTTTGTAGTTTAATCATTTGAAAGGATGATATTAATAAGGGCTGCACTGGCTTAATGCCCCATTCTGGGTCGTTCCCTGCCTTGAGCTCGTAGCCTCGAGGAAAGGCTCTGGACCCCTCGTGACATTGAATAGGATAAGCGGTTACAGAAGATGGATGGATGGATGGATGGATGGATATTAGTGAGAGCATATTATAAAAAATAATCTAATTGAATAGATTCTCCTTTTGCAGATGCTCTCTGCCCCCCAAACAAAGACCTCAAGTTTTGTTGTCTGTTCATTATTATACCAATAATGAGGCAGGATCAGAGGTGGATAGTTCAGGTCCAGAAAGTACAAATCCAGACCAGGATTTTGTTTAGACCAACCAGCTGAGTATCTGTGACTGTGACTCTCTATACTCAACTGACTGGTTGAAACAAAATCTTGGTCTTGATTTTTACGTTCTGGACCTGAACTATTCACCTCTGAGCAGGATGCAGCAGAGGAGATGAAAGCTCAGCTGTGCTAACTGAAGTTGAAATAAAATGTTTTTGGTTCATGTCCCTATTGAATATTACATCTCTGAATACAGAGCACGGAAAAAAAACACATGAAAGGTGCTTTGTATGAACTGAAATTAAATGTTTACAGGTAAAGCAATTCTGTTCTTTGGTTCTGGAATTTGTTTTTTTTTTCAAGGAAGCAGCACATTATTTCGATGAGGCATTTGGCCAACATGTTTTGACAGAACATTTTGTTAAATGTGCAGCTCAGAGGATTCAAGGAACGGCTTGGAGCAGATGCCATTCCAGTGGTCTGTCACTTCGCTCCAGCTGTCCTGCCACTCCGCTGTCAGACGCTTCCTCTGCGAACAAGCCCGCCAGGAAACTGACCCTTGAAAACCTGTCTCTCTTAAGCTGAGTTAGTGCAGTTCTCTCCACAGCTTTACTGCAGGAATCAGCACTGCAGAGGTGTGTGGTATAGCGGCATGGAAACGGCTCCTAGTCAGGTTAACTGGAAAACACTGCGCTCAATCAAAGAAGAAGCCAAGTGTTATTGAGGGCAAAGGTCACATGGACTGGGATTAAAAATAAACCCTTGACTTTTGACTCCCTGGTGAGGGTTCCATGATGGTTTTTGCTGAGCGATAAATTTTTCCAGTGGGGCCCACTGGACGGTCAGCCCATCGCTGGGTTTGTGTGATTTTCCTCTGACTGCAGCTGATGAAAGCTGAAGGGCTATAACAGCAGATAAAACCCATATTGTTTGATTTCCTGTTTGTTTTTATTAGTCTCAATTCCAATTTCAATTACTGAAAACTGACATGCTGCAAAAATTACCTCAGGTCCTGATAATTGGCGTCAAATTCAATAGATCAAGGTGCACATTCCTGCTTCAGGAGATCTGCCACCCTACAGAGCTTATGCTGCCTTGGGGTCCTACTCCGAAGATCCGACTAGGGAATTGGGAAATCGTAATGACGACATGAAGAGTGTTCAAGTGGTAAGTCGGAGTAAAATGGAGGCGATGAGAGCTACTTTTTGTTCTGCTATATTTTTCATTGCTCCAACGCCAAAACACATTTGTGGCGTTAATTGAACTTTTCGTAATCCTTTGCTCAAACAGCAGGTCGCTGGCCAGCTACATATCAAATACTGAGACAAAAAATGATCAATATTTTTCTCAGTACACCATTTAATAATCTCCTCATCATTCAGAACAATTCAGAGCTACATAAAACTTACTACTATAATTTGCCTTTCACGCTGGAGCTACCCCTGGCCTCTGCCATGATTGTTGTAGTGACACGACCCCCCTGTGTGGGAACTTGGGGCTTAAAGTATATCCCACTGGTAAATACCGCTTTGTAGTGGCGTTTATGTGCTCTCATCGCGTGTTTACGATTTTCCCCACAACACTTGAAGGCAGGGTGAGGGTTAGGCAGCCCGAATTCAACACACCAGATACAAATAATCCGGTGCGTTAACGTATCTGACTCGGGTTCTGCGATGCTGCTGATGGGCCCGGTTATCAGGTGCGTTAACGTATCTGACTCGGGTTCTGCGATGCTGCTCATGGGCCCGGTTATCAGGTGCGTTAACGTATCTGACTCGGGTTCTGCGATGCTGCTGATGGGCCTGGTTATCAGGTGCGTTAACGTATCTGACTCGGGTTCTCCGATGCTGCTCATGGGCCTGGTTATCAGGTGCGTTAACGTATCTGACTCGGGTTCTGCGATGCTGCTCATGGGCCTGGTTATCAGGTGCGTTAACGTATCTGACTCGGGTTCTGCGGTGCTGCTCATGGGCCTGGTTATCAGGTGCGTTAACGTATCTGACTCGGGTTCTGCGGTGCTGCTCATGGGCCTGGTTATCAGGTGCGTTAACGTATCTGACTCGGGTTCTGCGGTGCTGCTCATGGGCCTGGTTATCAGGTGCGTTAACGTATCTGACTCGGGTTCTGCGGTGCTGCTCATGGGCGTGGTTATCAGGTGCGTTAACGTATCTGACTCGGGTTCTGCGGTGCTGCTCATGGGCGTGGTTATCAGGTGCGTTAACGTATCTGACTCGGGTTCTGCGGTGCTGCTCATGGGCGTGGTTATCAGGTGCGTTAACGTATCTGACTCGGGTTCTGCGGTGCTGCTCATGGGCGTGGTTATCAGGTGCGTTAACGTATCTGACTCGGGTTCTGCGATGCTGCTGATGGGCCTGGTTATCAGGTGCGTTAACGTATCTGACTCGGGTTCTGCGATGCTGCTGATGGGCCTGGTTATCAGGTGCGTTAACGTATCTGACTCGGGTTCTGCGATGCTGCTCATGGGCCTGGTTATCAGGTGTGTTAAATTAGGGCTGCAGCTAAACACTGCAGGAGCAGGAACGAGCAGCACTGCAATAGATGGTTTGAGGCTGTAAAGAACATAACATAATGACGTAATTGTTTTCAGCTTTGATGCAGAATAATGGTCACCTAAACTCCCTCTGAGGTAACAGTATTAATGTCTGGTTACCTTTTTCAGTTGGATCTAATGTTTTCTGCCACTCACCAAACTGTATTTCCTCAAATAATCTGCTACTTGTTCACACCACATCATTTTGTAAGTATTTGATACTAATACACACTGAGCTGCTTGATTTTAATAGTTAATGTTTCTCTCCCATCTTTGTTAGCTACTCGCATGTCTCTAGCAAGACTATACTGCCCTCTTTTGTCCAGAATGACTGATTGTCAGTATAAAGGACGCTGCCAGGACGCTGTACTGAATCAAGCAAATACGTCTCTAAATCCAAATGCACTTGCATTACCTGTGGGGACACTGACATACAACATCAGCAGCTCTATGAAGTACAGCATTCCTGAAGTATAAATTAGATCAGCACCTAAATGTAAGCAGAAAAGCAAGCAGAATAGGTCTGACACCCAAGCATAGCATGTCAGGACCTTCCCAGATGAATCAAAAAGGAAACTCTCACTTCGGTCTCTCTGTTATTAAGAGTGGAATGGGTGTAAATCTCAGCATCTCATGGACAGCAAACGGTTTGTAATACAGGAAAAGAAGTAGCTGCTGGAAATCAACAAAGAAGAGGAGCAAAGAGGAGGAGCAAAGAGGAGGAGCAAATAGGGGGAGCAAAGAAGAGGAGCAAAGAGGAGGAGCAAAGAAGAGGGAGAAGAAAACATCAGCGGGTCGGAGGGCCACTGGCTGCACTGGATCCACTGGCCATGCGAGCATCATGTAAGACGATCACATGATCACGGTTTTGTAAATGTAAGGAGTGACCTGTGGTCAGGGTCCCAGCGGATGTCGCAGCAGCACAATACTGCTGTGAAATGTTCAGCTACATACCCAGCACACGTATGTAACGAAAGCAGCCGCTCAGAGCACCCAGCACACGTATGTAACGAAAGCAGCCGCTCAGAGCACCCAGTACACGTATGTAACGAAAGCAGCCGCTCAGAGCACCCAGCACACGTATGTAACGAAAGCAGCCGCTCAGAGCACCCAGCACACGTATGTAACGAAAGCAGCCGCTCAGAGCAGTGTTTGAATTGTGTCAGGTCTTGGGGGCCCCCTGGTGGCCAGTCTGACCACAGTGTGGAAAAATTGTTGTTGACAGGGCTGGGGTGGCACTGAATCTAGTAAGATGGTGATTTTACGGGGGCCCCCCAAGGCCCATATTTCCTCTGTTATGGGGCGTCTCTGAGCTCTTAGGGGAGGGGGTACCCAGACTCCCCTTGATTCAAACACTGGCTCAGAGTAGCACAGCAGTTGATGGAGCGAGAAGCTTTCATCTGCTAAGAAATGCTATTAGTGGCTGTGCTCAGTCTGTACATCGGTAGGTTGAGCTGCTGCAGTTTGATTACAATGTTCTCCATCTTCGGTGCGGTGCAGGCCACAATCCCCACTGAGCTCTCGCCTAATTCTACATTCTGCCTGGTTTACTTGAACAGCAGCTGCGAGCAGAATTTCCACACATACTTTTTCTTTTTAACATCGTCTTCCCATTTGCAGACCTCATAATCTGACCTTCAAAGCCCGGCTGCAACGCCGGGTCCGATTAGCACGTGGTCTCACTGACCTTTGGCTGACCTCAGATGGTAGAGGAACCCTCCTGTTTTTTCAGTGGGGTTTTACGAAACACACGGTTTGATAATTAATAATTTATTAATAATAAGGCTTAATAATAATAATTAATTCTACCATTAGTATGTAGTGAATTCAAACCCATTTTCCGCAGTTCTTTCAGCTGCTGACATTAATGCACTGGCACATATCGTTACGTATTGTTACTGGAATCATACAAAAACAGCATGAAAGGTAATTATACTTTTGCTGTTTCCATAAGGGAACTGAGTCCACATGTGAGCTCAGCTGGACTAAACAGGATCAATGAAAAGTCATTACAGCACATGAGCAGCATGAATAAGTCATGACTCTAATAAGCCTACTTACTTTTGAGCAGAAAAAAGCATTCTGCTTCTGAATGTGATAGTGGCCCATGTTTTACCAGTTTGAACACCTGGTGAGTTACATATGACTGCAAGGGCTTATCTTCTTTATAAATGTACTTATTCTATGATTTACAAAAAGAATTTGGTGTGGAACTGATGTATCAATGGAGCAGAAGGCCATTCAGAGATCCTCTTTGTCATCTTATGACATCAGTGTCAAAGTCATTTCTTGGTTAAACTCGAGGAAATAATTCACCAGTGTTCCTGCAGCAGATACTGTAGGTCTTCATGAAGCTCTTCATGACGTTTCAGCAATTTTCTCCAAGGCCCCATATTGCTCTCAGATTCATCAGTGTCCAAATGAGGCAGACAGCTGGCCCCCCACATTGAACTTCCCCATTACAAAATTAATCACTGTTTCTCCGTTAATTACCTGAGACAAAACAGGAGTCGACTGAGAAGCCGCGCTGATGAGCACTTAATATGAAAATGTCGCAAGCTTGTAATTACAGTATACTGAGGAAATCTCTAATAGCTCCTTTGCAGAAACGTAATGTTGATAATAACAGGCATCGGGAATGATAAAGGGAAAGGAGGTGATGAAGTGACACAGGATGTGTGGATATGGAGAGGGAGTGAGCGAGAGACAGAGAGAGAAAGGGAGGGAAAAGACAGGATGCTAACGATTCTCCACAGGGCTCTCGTGGTCCCTCAGAGTACTGGGCTTGACGGTATATTTCTCTTCATAAGGGAAGGCAGCATCTGTTAAATAGCGGAATAAGTAAAAAGTGATTGTCAGGATGAGTCCTGGCATTATCTGTCAGTTCTCTGTTTGGCCAGCTGGTGTCGCTGGCCATCCTGTTCCGTGTTTACCTAGCACCCTAGTGTGTTTCTCTGCTCTCTGGGTTGCCCCGTGGCTGAATGGGCTGATCATGTTGGAAATTTCTTGTTTCGTTTACATTTTTCGCTTATATTTGTTTAGTTTACTGAGTTTTCAGTGAGTGTCCTTGTTTGTTCCTGAGTTATCCCTGCATGTACCTAGTTTGTTGTAATGTTATATAATCCTTGCTCCTAGTGTTTGAATCTGTAGTGGTTGTTGTTTAACCTCACCTCTTCCTTGTACTCCTAGTCCTTATAGTATCTTAGTTGCTTTAGTAACATCTCGCATCTGTCCCTTGTTGAAGCCCTCATTATTTGTGTATTTAAGTTCCTGCCTTCCCATGTTCTTCAGTTGGTCACTGTGTTTGTTCCTGTTTGCTGTGTTTGTTTGCTCCCTGCTTGGTTCCTGAATGTCTTTCTTACCTGTGTTTTCCCCAGATTTGTTTATTGTTAGTTCTCACTTGCCTGCTTAGCTCTAGTTCTCTCTAGCTGCCTTGGTTTGACCAGTGGTTCCGTTGTATTTTGTTAGTTCAGTCTGTTTGTAATAAAGTCCCCTTTTTTCATGAACCGCACCATTGATCGTCCGACCATCCATCATACTGCTCCGTAACACCGGTGTGTTCAAGCTCAGGGTAAAATGTGTAGTGGGGATCATAAAGGAACGACAAGAAACCTACAGTACCAGTAAAAAGTCTGGACACAACTGCTTTTAATGCATTTCTCTCTTAGCTGTTGTTTACTTTATAGTAAAAGGTCTGAAGGCAATGAAAAATACAATTTAAATTTTACAATGACCAAAAGAATTGCTCAACATCTCAAAATTTTCCAGCTTGCAGATTTAGCCACCTGGAACGCTTCTCCAACAGTCCCGAAGGAGCTTCCACAGGTTCTGGCCATAAGTTGCCTACCTTGCTCTTTGATCCAACTCCTCCCCAGGTCTGGGGACCGTCAGGGTCAGGTCGCTATGTTATGTCATGTCACTACATCTCTTTCCTTGCGCATAAGATAATACAGTACTTATCTGTAAATAGTCCTGAGGTGAGCTTAGGGTAGTTATCTTGTTGAAAAACAAATGACTTTTAGATTTAAAAGAGCGCCTTAGGATTTAAATACAGTCTATACAGGTGCTATGGGTTTTAGAGTATTTGTGTCATGAAGGAAGGTAATGTTCTTCCACAACAAAGACTGACCAGGCTATATGAATACATTACTATGTGATGGTAATATGAATACTCAATTATACTGTCTGCCACCAATGAAAGCCCTGATGATTCTCTTTTACCTTCAACATTCGTGAGGTACATCACATTAGAACACATTTTGAAGATTTTAGATGCGTTTTTAAGAGTAGGGCTGAAAGACTAATTATATTTGAATGAATTTTCTCTTTTAAAAGTTATTTTGCTCAGTAGTTCAATGACTGAAAATCCAGACTCGTGGAAAAATCTTATTTTCCCATCCATGAAGTGAATAATCAGTAAAAATTGGTGCAAAAGTTACGAAATTTGTTTAAGAACATTAATTAGAAATTACATCTACTTAGTAAATTTGTCACGCCCCGCTCCGTCCGCTCCCGATGTGTGCCACGCCCACCTCATTACCTCCTGTTTTCACCCTGATTGTTCTCACCTGTGGCTCGTTCTCCGTGGCATGTCTTGTGTATTTAGTCTTTGTCTGAGTCTGTCTTCGGCAGACTCACCATTAATGTTGCCCATCGTGATTCCCCGGTCCCGTTCCTTCAATAAATCCCCGTTTTTGCCCTACTTCCTGACTCCGATCGCCTGCTTCCCTGCTTGCTTGCCCGCGATCGTGACAGAATGGTGAGTCTCCACAAGAAAGGATCCCCCCTAGCCGAGGAGGAGTACCTCGGTTTGGTTGATGAGGTCCTGTACTGGCTAACCCAGCCCGAGATCCAGGAGGATCCCGCGGCTTGCGGGTTAGCTCATCAAAGCCGGGAGGTCCTGGAGGGGATGTCCTTACCCGGCGACGCGCACCTAGCGAGCGAGGTGCGCGAAAACCTCCGGCAGCTTCGGGAGGTAGCGGCTGCAGCAATGCAGAGGCAGGTGGAACGAGACTGCGGACTGCTGTACAGCGCGCCACCCGCCGATGCGACCCCGCTGCCTCTGACCAGTTCCGGAGGGCGGAAAAAGAAGAGGCGAAGGGGAAAGGTGGAAGAAGCCGCCCCGACTCTCTTCTTGGGAGCGTGCTCCCTTCTCCCCGCCTTGGAGGACGCCTGTGGGATAGGTGAGCCCCATGACGCGGAGGACCTGCCTCCTTTGGTGACGGGGGAGGACTGGGCAGAGCAATGTCCCGGGAGAGGGATCGGCATTGTCAGAGACGCCAGTCCCTGGGTCCCTAAAGCGCGGAGAGGGAGGGCGCAGACGCGCTCAGCACCCCTCCTGCCTGCTCCGGACCTGTCCGATCCGGACCTGCATGATCCGGATCTGCCCGCGGCTGCACTGCCTGCTGCTGCCGCCGCCGATCTGCCCGCGGCTGCGCTGCCTGCTGCCGCCGCCGATCTGCCTGCAGCACCGCCTGCTGCAGCCGCCGCGATGCCAGCAGCACCGCCCGTCCTGCCCGTCCTGCCTGTCTTCCCTGCTGCAGCTGCCGCCGCTCTGCCTGAGGCACCGCCTGCTGCAGCTTCCGCCGCTTTGTCAGCGGCACCGCCCGTCCCATCTGACCCGCCTGTCCTGCCTGGCTTGCCTGCAGTCCCGGTTGCTGGCCGCGTGATGGCGGCGCCCGCTGCGGCGCCCCCTGCTGGCCGCGTGATGGCGGCGCCCGCTGCGGCGCCCCCTGCTGGCCGCGTGATGGCGGCGCCCGCTGCGGCGCCCCCTGCTGGCCGCGTGGAGGCTGCGCCCGCTGCGGCGCCCCCTGCTGGCCGCGTGGAGGCTGCGCCCGCCGAGGCGCCCCCTGCTGGCCGCGGGGTGGCGACACCCTCCAGGACGGCCCCTGCTGACCACGGGACAGCGGCGCCCGTCCTGCCGGCACTTGAACTGCCTGTCTTGCCTGTCCTGCCGGCTCCTGACCTGCCTGTCTCGCCTGTCCTGCCGGCTCCTGACCTGCCTGTCTCGCCTGTCCTGCCGGCTCCTGACCTGCCTGTCTCGCCTGTCCTGCCGGCTCCTGACCTGCCTGTCTCGCCTGTCCTGCCGGCTCCTGACCTGCCTGTCTCGCCTGTCCTGCCGGCTCCTGAACTGCCTGTCCTGCCGGCACCTGAACTACCTGTGTTGCCTGTCCTGCCGGCATCTGAACTACCTGTTTTGCCTGTCCTGCCGGCACCTGAACGGCCTGAGGTGGCCACAGTTACGCCCCCTGCTGGCCGTGTGATGGCGGCGCCCGCCGTGGCACTCCCTCCCGGTCGCGTGCTGGCGGCGCCCGCCAAGGCGCCCCCTGCTGACCGGACACCCGAGGCGCCCGCCCAAGCGGCCTCTGCTGGACTCATGCCCGCGGCCCTGCCTGAGGCCGCCGTTCCGGTCCCGCCCGCGGCCCTGCCTGAGGCCGCCGTTCCGGTCCCGCCCGCGGCCCCGCCTGAGGCCGCCGTTCCGGTCCCGCCCGCGGCTCGGGATGCCCCGCCTGCGGCCACGCCCGCGGCTCTGGCTGCCCCGCCTGCGGCCACGCCCGCGGCTCTGACTGCCACGCCTGTTGCCTCATTAGAGGTCATGACTCCCTCGCCCTTACCCCAGCAAGGCCGACGCCCCCCAGGACCCCGCCTGTCAGTGTCCCGTAAGGGACGGGGACACAGGCGTCGGGCCCGGGTCCCGCCCGCCCTGCCCCCTGGCTCGCCCGTTCGGCCCCTGGCTGTGGCTCGGTGGCTGCCTGCGGGTCCTGCGCCTCGGGGTCGGCGGTCGCCGCCGGGTCCCCCCCTGGTCCCTGGGTGCCGGTCCTCGGTCCCGCCTCCGGCTCCCGGTCGGCCGCCTCCGGGCCCCCCTGCTCCGGCTTGGCGTCGGACGGCGCCTTCGCCGGCTGCGGCTGCGCCTCCGCCTGCCGCGGCTTCCCCCTCCTGCCTGCCTTCCCTGGTGTTCCCTCCTGCTACCTCCTGGTCCCCTCCGTCACTCCCTCGTCCCGTCCCCTTGGTCCCTGGGTGGTCCCCTCCTGCTCCCTTCTCCCTCTCCCCTGCGGCCCCTCCGGCCGCTGCCCGTCGCCCGCCTGGGCCTTTTCGTGCTCCCCTTGTTCCTCCTCCCTTTCCGTTCGTCCCGCCTGTTTCTCCTTCTGGTCCCTTTGTCCCTCCTTTTGGCACCCCTGGCCCTTTCGTGTCGCCTGTGGGTGTTCCCCCTGTGTCTCCCTTCTGGGTCTGTCTCTCCGCCTTCCCTGTTCTCTGTCAGGTCCTGTCCTTCGTTTCGTCCCTGTTCGTCTTTTGCGTCTCCGTCCTGTTCCCTGGGTTTGGTTGACGTTCTGTTTTGTCTTTCAGGTCCTGTTCCCTCGTCCCGTCCGTCGCCTCCTCCCTGGCGCGCCCGGTGTGCGCGCCTTTGGGGGGGGGTTATGTCACGCCCCGCTCCGTCCGCTCCCGATGTGTGCCACGCCCACCTCATTACCTCCTGTTTTCACCCTGATTGTTCTCACCTGTGGCTCGTTCTCCGTGGCATGTCTTGTGTATTTAGTCTTTGTCTGAGTCTGTCTTCGGCAGACTCACCATTAATGTTGCCCATCGTGATTCCCCGGTCCCGTTCCTTCAATAAATCCCCGTTTTTGCCCTACTTCCTGACTCCGATCGCCTGCTTCCCTGCTTGCTTGCCCGCGATCGTGACAAAATTATTGTGATATTAGCTACCATTGGCTGTTTTGTGGAACAATTTTGGATATAATTTAACAAAATTAAACCAATCAAGGAATTTAAAATATGGTCCCCTTTATGCACCATATTTAAAAATATATCTTTACTTCATTACAAACATACAAAAAACTGCTATGCATATTTTAACACCATTATAACTACTGGCAGTAAAGGGAGGTTTATACATTTATAAAGTGCCGTTCAAAGAGATCTGAGTATGAAACGCTCGGGGCTCCCTGTATATAAACATTACGGCTAAAAGGGATCAATAGAAAGTCATTACTAAACATGAACAACAGAGGCGCATGAATGAATCATGAGTCTAATAAATCTACTTTTCACTCGTGACCAAAGGGGGAAGACGCTCTACTCCAGAAAGCAATCATATTTATTTCTCAGATTGAAAAGGTGCACCTCAATGAAACTGAATAAGGTCACAATTGTGTGTCTAAATGCTCTCCGACATCTCGTCTCATCAATCATTAGGTATAAATGGATTTTTATCACGTTCTGCAGGATGTTTTTGAGATTTTCCGCAAGACTCCAATTTGTTTTCAAAATCATCCAAGCAATGATAAAAATGATTTTAAAAATCAGCACAACAAAGTTTCTGTTGATTTGGAGAAATAAATAAAACCTCTGATAAATTTAGAGATAAAAAAAGTCTCTAAGTCTCATTTTTTTGACGCATTACATTAACCATGCAGGTTCGTTACGGAACATCTTTTTGCGGTGTTATGGGTGTGTTATTTGTTGTGTGTCGCCATCTTGTGGTCATCTCTTAGCATTGCAAGTAAGTATAAATCAAACCGGGAAAACACAATTATATTCCCAAGATATTGCTCGTCATGTGTATCCTAAACATGTATTTCAGAATGAGAAATGACAATAAAAAAGAAAATCATTCACAATCAAATATTTATTAAGAAGACTTTAACCTCAGTGAAGTATGTTTGAAACCACAGCCAGGAAAGAGGCACATTCACTTTTAACTCATCAGCTAATTATTTGGATAGAGACTAATTGCAGCATCTTCTTCTACATATAAGGCTGAAAAGAACAGACCCAGGTCACACTTTTAAAGTAAACAATAACCAGCTTCACTTTATAAAAGTAACTCATTGCAATTAATTACAAAAAAGACACAATTACTTCATGACACATATTTGTAGTGAAGTGCAAAGGAAGGAAAACAAAGAAAATAAATCATTAAAATCATAATATAAATGAAAGGAGAAATTTTCAGTGAGATATTGGTATTGAAAAAAAACTATTTATGTATCATCCATCCATCCATCCATCTTCTAACTGCTTATCCTGGTCAGGGTTGCAAAGATGCGTGCATAAGCTGTGAATAAAACATTATTTGGTTTGTTGCCCTACTTTTCTGGGTAAATTCATCTAATAACCACTGAAGATGTGCGTAACTGCTGCCTTTCAATGGTAGACATGCTTGCTCTTCCAGTTATCAAAAATTATCTGAAATTTCAACATCCAGTCCTGCCTTTCAGGCATATGAAGTATAGAACAAACCTAACATTTCAGATTTAACTGCTGAGTTTTTCGGCGTCCGCTAGATGGCAGGTGGTGCCTGTCGGAGACGTTATGCAATTCCAGCTTAATCTCATCTAATTATGCCTTTGTCTACAGGGACCTGCCTTTGAGAGTCGCCTTAAGGACTCAAACACCTGTCAGTCCACCAAATGCACAATAAACAACCACTTCCCAGAATGCCCTGCAAAGTGGAACACTGTGCACAATCTGAGGACAAATAGCTGAATCCATAACACTTCATCTGCATCAAAATACTCAAAGCTGAAGCTTGTCGGTTGTCTTTACGTCTGTCCCACGGTTTGTACTCAGTCACACTCATAGCAACCTTCCCTTGACGGCCTCCACACTAAGCAATGCACTAATGTTCCTTCGTGGCCTCCAAAACCTAAATGCAAAAGCATGCTAAAGAATATATATCTCTGGCCTGCCGAAAAGCCCCACATTTAACACACAAGCTTACAAACTGAACACGCAAAATGCCCCATCGGTTTGCTGTTGTGTTTGGAAGGATGCCTCGTCATTTGTCTACGAGTAGCATAATAAAATCAGTGCCCAAAGTACATTAAAATGGAAGACAGCGTTGAGGTGACTCCTGCTCCTAATTAAAAACAGATGTGTCCATTTAATATTCTTAATACTGCAAAGGGAGAGAGACAATCACTGCAGAAACATCTATTTTGCTTCATTAAACTGAGAGGCTCGATCACGATGAGGAGGAATATAATGAATTAAGACGGGCATGTTTACAGGGTTGTTTAAATAGTATTTGCCAAAAGTAAACGAACTAAACGTGTTGTATTTCTAGTCAATAACCCACCATCCCGTGGTAAATGAAACCACATTATGAATGACATGCACTGCTAATGCTAGCATGTCTGCCAAAACGTAGGAGAGAATTCTAATGTATAATATCATTATATAAACCGCAGATGATGCTAGGATGAGTAACTACAAATGTATAGATATGCATATTTGACAAATATGCTGCATCCCCATAACACCGTAACGAATAAGTGGGCTGGAAGATGGATGGATGGATGGATGGATATTTATGGTGAATTCAGAAAGCACACTTACAAATTGCATGAACTTCTAGGAAGGTTTATTAGGAGAGTGAATGTAGAGTTGAATAAATCCCAGATCCAGGATCATACATTCATTTATGCAGGCCTGTGAAATGGTACATAATTGTCCATAATCCCCATGGAGCCCAATTGCCGACCTGCTGGTTAAATCT
The DNA here is from genome assembly GCF_048594095.1 of Paramormyrops kingsleyae. NCBI lineage: Eukaryota > Metazoa > Chordata > Actinopteri > Osteoglossiformes > Mormyridae > Paramormyrops > Paramormyrops kingsleyae. The sequence goes on from NC_132805.1 coordinate 2,132,553, forward strand.
CGCTTTAGTTAAGATTTCTGATGCCCTTTGCTTCAGTTCCTGGAACTGAGCAGATTTGATTTAGGTCGATTTCCCCAGAAAGGCTCCAAGGAAGATGAAGAAAGACGGAATGCACGTGAACTCGAGCTTGGGGCTTCACTCTGTTTGTCTACTTGGGATTGACCTATATTATCTTTAGACTATGGCCCATAATGCACAAGACAGATGCAACATTTTTTTTTTCACCTTAAATGCATAAAAAGCAAGAAAATATGAAAAGTAACCTAAGGAAATCTTAAATCTCATTATGTTACTCTCTTCATTATCACATTTGCGGTGTGAACATTATCACCAACTGACATACCCCAGAAACCCTGCCTCTTTGTGTCAAAGGACATGCATCACCAAGTTGGACACACCTCTGCGGCATGCAAGGAGCGTCCGTGGCAGTGTGACAGCTTACGCTGACGCTACACAGCCTGAACGGGGGCAACTTACTGACGTTATGCTTCTACAATCTCATCTTCAGCTTCTGCTGCTTGGAAGATCATTCTCATGGTTACTTTTCTGAGTCTGCCTTACAAACTCAGCGTGTTTATCAATTCAACAGAAAATAAAAGATGAACTGCTGAAATGGTAGTGTGATCCAAGAGGAAGGTCCAAAGGGAAGAAGCAACTGATATTAGCATAACCACTAATACTACAGCTACTCAAATAATGTAGCTACTAGGACCATGATAACAGTAGTAATAGTAAAAGCTGCTGAAAGTTGTTACTCATTATGGATATTCCTAGATAGAGAGAGGGGTGATTACAGCACCCACCACATGACAACCCACCTCAGGGATGAGAACCTGAGTGTGGTGGATGATATCCCAGCACCACACCAGTCCAAAGGCAACAAGAGTTTTTTTTTCCCAGTGACTGGACTACCAACTATACCATCAATCCCCAAACTTTCCCTGTAAGTTGGGAAACCTCCTTGCGGGGCTGGATGTAGATTAACGTCATACCCAGGGTGAAGCAACTGCAGGTTAAGGGCCCAACGGAGTAGGATCACTCCAGGCATTCATGGGATTCAAACCAATAACCCTCCAACTGCTGCACAGAGCCCAAGCCTCAGAGCCACCACTCTGACCCCTCCTGGATAGTCACAGATTATTTGTAGTATTAACTATTATGTTCTTTATTTAGTTGGTTCTTATGTGGTTTTTAGTTTTTTTTATTATAGAGAAAGTTACAAAAGCTTCAGACTTTATTCTTATTCTCATACTGGTACCTTATCATACATATAATACTAAAGGAGTAATGCAGGAGGAACGCAGCCGGGCTAATTGGTTCGAGATTGAACAGTTGTGTTAGTAACAAACAAGACTCAGAGGACTGCTGATGTCACCAGTCTTAGGGCCAGGGGGGGTTTATGCCAGTCAGGGAGGGGGGGGGTGAGGTCCCTTGGAGTCTCACACTGTATATGTGGGGAAACCGTCGGGAGGGCAGGGGGTGGGGGAGCAGCGGAGGATGAGGGAGTGTGACTCCCCCCCCCCCAAGGGCGGCTGTCATCCTCCTGCCAGGTCGACGGCAGGTGCCGCATCATCAGCGGGCCAGCGACGGGGGGATTACCATTAGTGATGTCGTCGGATTACCATTAGTGATGTCGTCTAGTGATGTCGTCCCGCTGGAGGTGGCGGCGACTGGAGGGGCTACGGAGGCTAATACCTGCACTAATAATATGCAGCGGGTCCAGCTAATGCCTGCGAGGGGAGGGGCAGCCACGCGCCAGGGAGCCCTATGCCGGGCGGACACTCGTCAAAGAAGGCAGTAATTAGGAGTCAGGAAAAGCACAGAGGGACAAACAAGGACACCCAGGCTTAAGGAACAATAATAATTATCATTAATGAAAACAATCAGCCTTGTGCTGACTATTCTATTAGAAGCCTCTAACACTGACCAGGATCCACTGCTGCATCGACTCAGTGGGGAACAAAGGACTTCTGTTCGGACACCAGCCCTCTGCTAGGAGGAGTGCAAATTACCCTGGACTGAAACAGACTGGAAAGAAAACCATGATCTACAGTCAGGGGAGTTGTTAGACTTTGGGCCCTATGAAAGCAGATCATATTTGGCCCCCAACCCAGACCAACCCAAATATGTTCTAAATTTTTTAGGGCCCCTGTCACTCAGGGGCCCAGCTCTTTACGTCACCCCAGTCTGAACCGAAACTCGACGAAGACGGGGCTGCTGGCTGCTGCCTTTACAAAGGTACCATACAGTATCAGAAGCCCAGAGAGTCAACTTACTTGGAGAGATTCGTCGATGGACAATTACAGGTCATCTGTGAAGATCTTCATTCGCATCCTCTGACTTGCTGAACACTTTGTATATAAACTCTGGAACAGGAAAATGACGTATGTCTAAATTCTTAAGATTTTTTTCAGCATTCTTAAATTCTAAAGACTTTTTGCGGTCCATACGAGCACAGCAAGGACAATGCAAACATGTAGCCAGAGTGGAACCGTGACATACGGTTTGATCCAACCTGCACAGCATCAAGCGCACAGTAAGGATTTCACTCCACGTGCGTGTCTGTATGTTTTAGAAATGGTTATTAAATGTTCAGAAAGTACAAAAAGTTGATATTATGCTCTGTAATGATTTGAGCTTGGTTTGAGTGTCACACTAATATAATGAAGTCAAGTCTCCTTTATTGTCATAGTATCTACTGTATATACTGGAATATAGTGGCATGAGTTAATGTTTCCCACAGGATCATGGTGACAGACACAAAGCAATTGACACAGGCAGGATTTCACAATACTTAAGGGGCAAAAACATTGGACAACACAAAACAGGGAGGCTGGACATGAGGGTTTATATAGATAGTAAATAGAAAGTCATATTAAACAGTAATGAATAATATAGCATCACAATGAACTTTTACACTGTAGCTTTTTACAGTTTTCCAAAGCCTGATATTTTCATACCGTTCAGAACAGCAAGATCATTCTCTCATTGCTGATCAGCATTGAGACGTTAATAAATATGAGGACCTAATAAATGGAAGTTGAAGGAGAAAAAAATATGTGGCTTTTCCTCGGAGATTTATTGAACAACAGCAACATAGTAGCGAAAGTCGAGCTCCCCCCCCCGCGCGGCTCCAGGGGGCTGATGCAGCAGCACCCCGGGGGGCCATTAGCGCGACGATCGCTGGAGGGGTGCAGGGGAATTGTTACAAGTCAGGGGAGAGTGCCGAAAACTCACAGCACACTAACAACACCTGTCACCCCTCCGCTTAATGAGAAACACAATTAGCAATTAACATTGAGATTTGTCGGGGCTAATATCGGCTACTCGTGCACACAAAAGCTAAGGGTGAAATAAAAAAAAAACACAAAGCTCCCTTAGCGATTGCAAATCATCTTTTGTTTATGAGAAAGAGCAAAATTATCAGTGAAAGTCTCCCACAGCATGTAAAACTACTAAATGATACCATGTAGCATATTCGGAATGGATAATCTAATATAGAAATCAAATTAAATGAGTATTAAAGCGTGCATGTAGGACTTATAATTGCATATATTAATCGGCAGTTTACTGTTAATATGTATCAATTAATTTTTTATATTCTATTGTAGAGTCACTAAAATGTGCGATAATTCTAACTGTACTAAAACTGTACTAAAGCAGAAATACCTCAGAAGAGTGATACTTTATTAACCCCTGTAGGGAAATACTGAGGTGAGAGCAAGTATTCATTGACCCTGGAGCTGAGGATTAAGGGTCTTGCTCATGGGCTCATGCACATGAAACTGGACTTGAACTGATGATCTTCAGCCATAGGGGATTAGCCTGCTGGTCCACTCAGAGCAATGGGGAACAGGGTTACTGGCACCTGAGATGGAATTTGACCCTATAAGGCAGGGATGTATATATCAGCATCAGCAGCTGGGTGTCCAGACAGAGGGTGGGCTAAGTGTCTGTGGCCTCACACTTCTAGAGCAGTGGGTTAAATTGCAGACCACAGGTTCTGCATACATAATTTACAGGGGGTGTTTCTCAATACCATGAACACAAAGATCGTACTTGTGATCTTGGCAAGACCGGTCTTGTTAACTTCCCTCCCAAGTAAGAACTTGGGGTGCAATGAATCATGGGATTGATCTCAATCAGCGAGGATGCGACAGATGTAGCCTTGACATTTGGGGTGGGGGCAAAAACGACATCTGGGATTTTTACTGTTCTCTGTACTTCTGTTCTTCAGTATTGGAACTGGTCTTCGGCAATAGAAGATGATGTAAAATGGGTTCACAAGAACACAAGTACGGTCAAGTACGCATGTTGAGAAACACCCATGTTCTTTACATATTTTCACAGTTTTCCTCTGGCTCTCCATCTTCCAGCCAAATTACAAAGATGTGTTTTAGGTGAATTTGTGCATCTAAAGGCCCAGTAGTGTGTGACCCGTGATGGTCTGGCATCCGATCCAGTTTACAGAGAATCCAGTGCAAAATACAAAAACATCCAGTCAGCGACAGTGTGTTACCAAAAAGTTCTGTTTTTTTGGAGGGACAAATCCTCCACATCCCACCTGGTTCCTACGGCCCTGAGTGGCGCCGAAAGGCATCTCCCAACTCATCAACACTTGTTTCCGGGGGAACAAATGTGTGAAGGTGGACAGAGAGTGGTATAACAGCAGTGCCACTAAATAAAGAAAATTTCCTTCAGATAATTCTGACTTCCATGCCTCATGGAGACTTGGGAAGTCTTATTTTTAACAGAATAAAAGGGTTACTGGTATCAAATTGGCCACGAGTGTACATGCTCATATGTATGACAAAATGAAAATATGATGGACGCAACATATTAGGCAGGAGACCCTGACTGCATCAGCGCAGGACAATGTGCAGCATTGATACAGCAAGCTATCAGACACAAAATCCACATGCAACCAAACGTACACATTTGTAATATACATTTTTATTCATTGGATATATAGGCTAAATTTAAAAGAAAATGAGTATGGTATTTCTAATTATTGGGCAATGGTAATAGTAAACATAAATGTTATTAGCCAATAGGCAAAGAAATTAAATTGGTTACATACAGTATCACTCATGGTTCATGAACAGTGGCTGAATGAGATAAAATACCAATGTTTCTTGAATAGAGAGGACACAGAAATGCTATCTCTGTGGCTGGCTGGAAATACTGTTCAGAGACTATAACATGGTCCCTCTGATGGTGGCTGGTCATGACGCGCCGCTCCTAGTCATGATGCATCGCTGCTGGTCATGACGCACCGCTGCTGGTCATGATGCATCGCTGCTGGTCATGACGCACCGCTGCTGGTCATGACGCACCGCTCCTAGTCATGATGCATCGCTGCTGGTCATGACGCACCGCTCCTAGTCATGACGCATCGCTGCTGGTCATGACGCATCGCTGCTGGTCATGACGCACCGCTGCTGGTCATGACGCACCGCTCCTGGTCATGACGCATCGCTGCTGGTCATGACGCACCGCTGCTGGTCATGACGCACCGCTCCTGGTCATGACGCATCGCTGCTGGTCATGACGCACCGCTGCTGGTCATGACGCACCGCTCCTAGTCATGACGCACCGCTCCTGGTCATGACGCACCGCTCCTGGTCATGACGCATCGCTGCTGGTCATGACGCACCGCTGCTGGTCATGACGCACCGCTCCTAGTCATGATGCATCGCTGCTGGTCATGACGCACCGCTGCTGGTCATGACGCACCGCTGCTGGTCATGACGCACCGCTCCTGGTCATGATGCATCGCTGCTGGTCATGACGCACTGCTGCTGGTCATGACGCACCGCTCCTAGTCATGATGCATCGCTCCTAGTCATGACGCCCCGCTCCTAGTCATGACGCGCCGCTCCTAAGTTACTCTTAGGAGCCAATCAAACAGGCACTGGTCTGCCACAGTCCTATTCTGCATGAATGTTTTCCTGAGACATCTCACAGATGAAAATCATGGCAGTAAGCTGGGTCAGTAGGGACTTGAAGTGTTAAATCCAATTCAGATTTTTTTGTGTCACTCTTGCAGCGGATGTATGGGAACACAGACCATATGTCACAGTCCCCGACTATGACAAATGAATATTCAGCAGACAGGGTGGTGGTACTTCGCTGCATCCTCAGGAAAGAGCCTGATCTGTCTTCAGGATAGCAGTTTCTGTATTATGAAAAGAGGGTGGACTGTGCCGTTACCATGGACACCGGTACACAGCAAACACAATACATTATCAATTTGCATGTTAAATTAGTATCGCTTTGTGGGGATTGACAGGGATGTACATTCAGGTCTGAGTTGACTAAAGTCATATCTACAGAGTAATTTTATTTTGTCATGTACTTTACATCACATATTAAAACAACAAATTTAAAAAGTTAATACAGTACGTTACAGTTGCATAAAATGTGGATTTAGGAGGACAAAAACAAGAGTTTAATGTTCAAAAATAAATTTTAAATGTTTAAGAGCTGGATGTCTTTGATTTATATAGTAATTAAAATATATCCTTTACTAGATAATCCATGCAGAAGACTACAGTATGGATTTGCTGTCATCGCTTTCGGGTTTCATGGTAACAAATATATGCCTTCTCTAGCAGTGTGACGCCTCACACGTTTCCTTGAACACAATCCAAGCATCTCAGACATCTTGAAATGAGACATTTTTCAGCTGCCAGTTTATTTCTTAAGTCACTGTGGATTTCTTTTAATGCTATTTATTATATAATGGATTTTATGAAATACAGTTATTTCCAGGTCAACTTAAGTACAAAAAAAAAATCAAATGTAGAATTCATTATATATTTAAATTGCCAGAAGTACATAGTGAACTATGAGAGACCTAAATGCAGATCAGTTTTACATAGATGTATGAATGTTCATAACAGATGTTCAGGAATATATTTCAAAATTGTGAAACACAACGAATGGGATACACATCCTCTGCATCCTTAGGCATAAATATTTAATTATTTGATTACTTATATTAACCCTAACCTTGCAATGATTAAATGGTTATTAAAATGCCAGTGTATTTAAATATTGAATATTGAAATATTGATATATAGAATGTAGAATATTGAAAACAAGCTGAACAGTAATTGCCACTGCTATCACTAATCGCTAATCAGTATGATTTATAGAAAAATAAAATTGTTTGCAACTTTTACATCTGTCTATTAAATGTATCAACTTTATCAAAAAATTTACTTTTTCGTTTTGGTTTAATTTCTTCAGTAAAAGGATGTTGATTAAGCAAAAGCAACTCGGACAATATTGTGATTAACAAATGAAACCTGATTTGCTAAACATTGTTTTAGTACTAGTTCGTTATAGCTTTCGTAAAGATGGTAATTTGATCTATCTTTACTACAAACGAATCAGGAATAATAAATGCGGCGTGCCGACCACTTCTGGCCGTGCCCACGTTACCAAACTCAGTCAGCCTAAAGTTACTCACCTGAGTAAAACATGCAGATCTTTCTCCCAGGAGAGCTGACATACTACAGGGGTTGTATTCTTTAAGTAAACCTACCATCTGGAGCCGTTCATTCAAAACTTAAATTATATGTATATAATGTTGTATTCCCAATACATTTCCTACCTAAAACAAAGTTAAGGTAGACAAGACAAGAAAACAAAACCAGTGTTATATTTTAATTAGGAACCATAATAACACATCAGTTGAGTGATGTATAAATGAAATTTTCACTACAATTCCCTATTTGCTAAGCGAGCTTAGAAAAAACATGTATTTGGATCAGGTAAAAATCACAGTTTTTTTTTTCGAATGTATGAGAAACTAAAATCATAACTCCCACATTCCCTACATGCGTAATCTGTGTCGAGAAGAAACAGAGATGTTAGTGAGCTAAGAAGCAACCGAAGGCCAAACACAAGGACATCCCTTCCAATCAAGGGCCCCTGGCACTGTAAAAAATCCCATTTCCAGCATTGACCAGGAGAGTTACGCCTCCGAGCTTATGGAGGAAGTTTACGGGTTTAATTGTTCCTCGAGACTGAATACTTAACGCTGCATAAACAGAACCAAGACTTTGTCCTTGATTCTGCCACAGCTATGAGTGCCTGCAGTTAACTTGGGGGGAAGCTTCATTGTGTATAATATTCACACTTAAGATGAAACAAAGTGCAGAAATCCTTTTCTGTCAGAAAAAGTGCTCCGTGGCCTGCAGGTGCAGTTTAACATCTGGTGAGACAGGAAAGAGTGGGTGCAGGAGGACTCTTCAAATGACAAGTTTTAATTGGGCTGCCTGTGTGTTTGTGTCTGTGTGCTTGTGCATGTGTGTGTGTCTGCACATGTGTGCGCACATGTGGGGCAGCGAGAGCGTTACCATGGCGGAGATTAGCAGTAATAAACATTATCTGCTAAATGCCATTGTGAGGATACCATGCCAACGTTGTGCTTTCAGGGGACTCGAGCTCAGTTCAGCAAACTGGCTGTTGTATGATGGCTGTAGTGATAAATAGCACAAAGGAGATTGTGTTTTGGTGTTGGCCATGGAAGGGAGAGTGACCTGTCATCTACCAGAGGCTGGGTATAAATTTTCAAGTAGTCAAGATGTTCGAAAATATCCGTGTTGATTGTTCACATACAGTAGCTACATGTAACTAAGATAAAATAAGATGGTACAAGATGAGTTAAAGCTTTCTGATACAGTGAAAGGGATTTTTTGTTGTTGTTCAGAAGTACCCAAAACAAAACTCCCAGCACCCCAAAGAAATAAAGTTTGATATGTGTAGCATATTAATTTTTAATTACTGAGGACTCGTGCATTATATTCCTGAATGTAACTTTGTAGTGTTCATACTGAACTCATGTGATTAAATTCAATAAGTGTGAGATGCACTCTTTTTCCTAGTATGGTAGGTCTTTACTGTTTTGGTAGTAACCTTTAAGAGGATGTGCAGGGACACAAGGAAAACTTACCGTTTCAAATCACTATTTCGTACCAGCAGTTGTTACTGTGGGGCATGGCACAGACAGAAGAAGTGACAATCTATGGAATGGCTCACAAGAAAACAGGGATTATTAACCAAAACTGAAAAGGGGTAACCAAAAAGTAAACCACAAAATAAAAGGATTAGGAAGAAACCTGGAGAAATAAGAACTAACTAAAAGAACCACAAAGTAACATATTAGGGAACAGAACAAAAACTGAGAGCAGGACTAGGGAACAACAAAAGCTATAAACGGGCAGTAACATCAATATCTGCAGACACCTAAACACACACATCTTATACATAATAACTAACTGAGGTTTAGGGCAGCCATTTAAATACATACAGACAAGAAGGCTAACAAGGGGCAGGTGCGGACCATAACCAAATCAACCAATCAGTACAGGACAACAAGAAACAGGTGAAATAAGTTTCAATTTACAAGCACAAGAAACTAGGAAGTATTCACTACGGGGTAACTAAACGTGAAGAGACCAGGAACATAAGCAGAACATAATTTAATAAGGCACAGGCAGGGTAGACTATAAACAGGGACACAAAGCAAAGATAATACCCAACAAATTAAATGAAAGGTGAGGCAGGCCTTATTCTGGCCTTGAACCCACGACTGGAGTGGTATCCACTTCTGAGCTGCTCACTCAAGTCATTGAGCTACATAACAGCCCCAGGTCCATGAAAACATGCTGGGGCTACAGTAGGAACAGGATGGCTAATGCCACCTGCTGGCCAAATGGGGACAAAACAAATGGGACAGGGTGAGATGGGCACTGACCCTGACAATCAGATAGTTGCAGCGAAAGCGCTGATTTAAACAGACTGCTGGGTAGCTTCTGATTCATTACGTTAAACAAGGTAACCTAGATAAACAACACAGTATAGTTGACAAAGATTTGAAAACGTAAATTTGAAAACCATTTTATCACCTGTCTTGTTATCATTCTTAGCAGGCTTTCATAACAGTGTCAGGAGTAATGGTTTGTTAGTTTTTTTTAACATTTTGCTAAATTTGATTTAATCAGACAAAACAAGAGAGGTGTTTAAGAGTGGCAAGAAAAATCCACAGGAACACCAGATAAGACAACTAACTTTTTTCTCAGTTTATCAAATTGCTCTCAAAACAGAAGGTGAATGTTAATGATCTAAATCTAAAAGCTATTTGACAAATGGCTCTAAAATCAGAAGGCTGATAATCAGTTAAAGTACGCTTAATAACTGAAAAGCCTTCAGCAAAACAAATATTGCAAATGCAGTGATACCTCAGTTCTTGAACTCATTAGAACTGGAATTTCTTAAAAGTCGAACCAACCAATTTGAAAAAAAATTACCTAGAACTGAATCTGAATCTCAGAAGTCAAACCGTGAACGCAGACCTAAGACAACTTGTACGCGCAGGGAAATGAGTCACGCGTGAGGCACGTCTCTCGGCGGAAACAAAGGGTCTCAGCCTCGCATTCGCTGTGATAGCATCGTGCATGTTTACACTAGCTGAATACATATATTTAGACAATAAAAATACATTTAGACAGTAACAGTATTATTATATAATAAAATACATTTAAAAATAAAGATTTCTTATTAATTATTTTAATATTAATAATAAACCATTAATACATTTTATTATAATAATGTTGCCATGCCCAGCTGAGATGGAACGGAGACAAAGGCACAGACGTCAGGGTATCGGGGAATGCGGGGTTTAATTACAGGTAAGGCAGGCAAAACGCAGACAGACAATACAATGACCAGACTGGAGAAACAAACTGAAACGCAAACTAAATACAGAGGACTAATGACAACCACCAGAAACAGCTGATCACACGGGGATTCCACATGGGGTTAACGAGGGGGCGTGGCACACGGAAGGAGCGGACGATCGGGGCAGGACACATTGTTTTTTTTTTACTTTACACATTGTTTGGATACATTTATTTTATTACTTTACAAATTACTGTTTTGATAAATGTGCTTAGATGTGTTTAGTACAGTATATGCTCTTCTTGTTTTATCTGGTTCATTTTGTGTTTAAATACTAAAAAAAACATATTCAGGTGTAATTTTTTTGGGGCCGGGAACCAATTAATTGGTTTTCCATTATTTCTTATGGGGAAAATTCAATCAGAACTCGAACTTTTTAGGATTTGATCCGGAGTTCTGAACAGATTCTGAGGTACCACTGTATTGCAAATTGTAATATTTTTAACAATGTTTTAAAATTAAATGAACCAAGTAAATATGATTCCTCACCTTTCCCCTCCATCAACTTTCCCATGAGATGCTGCTAACTGCTCAATCTAATTGAGATCTGGGGAATTTGGGGGCCAAGTCAACACCATGAACTTTCATGCTACTCAAAACATTCCTGAACAATATTTTGCAGTGTGGCAGGAAGCATTATCTGCTGAAAGAGGCCACTGCTATTGGGGAATACCGTTGCCATGAAGGAGTGGACTTGGTCTGCAATAATGTATAGGTAGGTGGTACATCTGCATGAATGCAAGGACCCAAGGTTTCCCAGCAGAACATCGTCCAGGGCATCACACTGCCTCAGCCAGCTTGCCTTCCTCCCAGTGAAACCTGGTGCAAGCTCTTCCCCAGATAAATGATACACGTGCATCCGGCTGTCGACATGATGTAACAGACAATGTGACTCATCAGACCAGGCTACCTTCTTCTATTGCTCTCTGGTCAAGTCCTGACGCTTTGTGCCCATTGTAGGTGCTTCACAGGGTTAGGGTTAGGGTTAGGTTTAGGGTTAGGTTTAGGGATACGCAACAAGCTGTGCTATACCTGCCGTTTTGGAGATGCTCTGACCCAGTCGTCTAGCTATCACAATTTGGTCCTTCTCAGAGTGGCTCAGATCTTTTCGCTTGCCCATTTTTCCTACTTCCAGCACATCAACTTCAAAAACTCTGACTATTCACTTGCCTAATATATAACGACATCCTTGACAGGTGCCATTGTAAGAAGATAATCAATGTTATTCACTCCACCTGTCAGTGCGTTTAATGTTATGGCTAATCGGTGTATGTAGCCATATATTTATTAATTTGTTTAATAATTTCAATGGGAAATGGTGTGTAAATCAGCAAAGCTTCAGAGTCATTGCCCTAAACAGTAGGTTGCATGTAAGAATGAAGGAAATGCAGGAAGTGAAGACAATTCCCTTTGTAGTTACTTAACTACACTTAAATGCAAATGCAAATCTGATGGAAACTGAACGTCTCGTTCATTATTATGTCAATTGTAGTGACAAATCTTTTCCGACCATTTTGAAGGCAATAGTGAGTCAGATTCCATTCCGCAGGCAATACAATCAATCACAGAGAGAGGACAATACGTTCAGTCAATTGGAGATGAGACCAACTAAACTGAACACAAAATTATTTCCTGCTACTTGTTGAAAAACTTTCTCGAATCCCTAATAAAACATTCCCAAAGGTCTCCCATATTACTCTGGATCCTTGTGTTTTAAAGGTTTTCTGGAGGGGTAGGGTGGGGGGAACCATGCACATGTAGATGAAGTGAGTAATTATGATCAGGGGAGGGAAGCACTTCATCACCGTGGTTTCCATCTGCGACCCGACAGCCCATAATTCCAGGCATCTGCTTTCATTTGTAAAGTGCTCACTTAGCCTCTTGCTTCGCTTCACTCTCTCCTCTCGTCCTGCCTACAAGGCGCTCGCCTGCTCTCACCTGCGCATCGTTCCATCAGTCTTTTATCACTTTTTTGTGCTCACATTGTCATTTATATTTCCCTGATAGAGTAGTATTCCTTATTGCGTAAATCAATATTAAATATACCACATTACCACATAGCTCGTTGCATCATGGATTTTGCTGCAAAAAAATAATTAGAAGGAATATTTTTCTGGATATAACTGATGGGAAAGTCTTTATTTCTTATGTATTGGCTTATGTTTTTCAATTTCGGGACAAAATTTGGGTCCAAAGCCCTCATATTTTAGACCAAACCTCACCTATAATAAACCTGTATTCCCAGATGGTGTGTGTATAATCCCCACTGACATACCAGTGATTAGCTGCCCCTAGATACACTTTTCAAGGAGAAATGAGAACAAGGCTCTTCTGCTTTATTTAAGTTGGGAGTTTAGGTTTGAGTGTTTTATTTTTATTAATTCAAAGGTGGAATTAGTTAAGCTTTAAAACAGAACAAAAAGGAGACGACACAACAATGGCTTTGTGCTTGATTTTTGCTTCCAGTAGAGCAAAATGTTTATAAATGTAAATTTCATGGTTATACCCTTCAAAGAAAGTCAGTACTGAAGAATATACTTGCCAAAATGCACAGCAGGAAGAACAATCCGGCACATTGAAAGGTGTCGCTTCAGTTTTTGACCTTTGACCTGTGGATCATGGGCCTGCCTGACCTTTAACCCAGTGGACAGCTTCGGGCAGTCTGATCTATTAATCTATTAATTACATTTGCAGTCTGATGCAATACCATTATAAATCACCACTTTTTTAATTAAAGGATTGTTTTAACAGCACAGCATATAAACACTAATGTTATTAATGGACTGCAGGAGGCAACCGAAGGAATCGGAGGAAACTGTGACAAACTCCACACACACAGAGCAGAGGCAACGTTACTATACATCTAAACTGGATGAATTATGTAACTTACTGAAATTGTACAGCCTTTTAAACAAAACAAGAATGTCCTAGATATAAACAGCTGTACATACAGTATGTATGATTTTAAAATTAAAAAAGTTTGCATTAAGTCAATGCCATTTCATTTATTTGTAACCGCTTGTCCTATTCAGGATTATTTGGGGGTCTATAGTCCTTGGGTGTGTATCAGCAGTAGCCTAATAGCTAGAGAAGCACACTTGTGATTGAGAGGTTGTTGGTTTGAATCCCTGACTAGCAAGGTCCTGTGCTAAATAATAGCTGCCCCCTGTTATGTCACATATGGGTTAAATGCAGAGAACACATTTTGTTGTTGTGCACTGTGGTGTGTCAACAATGTCAACTATTCACTTTTACTTCACACCATTCTCTCACACATACACAATTTGGAAACTCCAATTAACCTCTGCATGTTTTTAAACTGGGGGGGGGGTAAAACTAGAAAACCCCACACACATAGAGCCATGGCAGAGATATGAACCCAGGTCTCATAGCCGTGAGGCAACAGGGGCAACTGCCGCACCATTGAGACACACAAACATCAATACACTGTTCTGCGATATTTGGTTTAGAATTCAGCATTCTTACCTATACTGTATGTGAGTAGGTAAAGAACTGTTTAATAGTCCATGCTTGTGTTCTACATTTAAATATAAACTTGTCTACTGTAAGGAGTTTTAATTAACTTAGCAAAGCAGTCATGTTTATCTACAATTGTGACTTTCTCACATGATCTTCACGATTTCACATGAATTTCCCACCTATCAATGGCATTATAGCCTGCGCTGAAGGGTGCTAACTTTGTTTTGTCTCTTCCGTACAGACAGTAAACCACCAGACATAGGCTGTCCAATTTATCGGCGAGTAACAACAAAAGCATCTTAGCGAGGCGCTGGTCTTTCAGCTTTTCCAGGAGTTTGTCTTGGGAGAAATCCTGGCGAGGATTACATAGCTACAAGGATTACATAGCTACACCGTATCTATACCTTCATCCATCTCCCAGCCGCTTATCTTGGTCAGGGTCACTGGAGGCCTGGAGCCAATCCCAGGCAGTACAGTGTGCAAGGCAGGGGCACACAGTGGACAGGGTGCCAGTGCATCACAGGGCACAAGGCAGGGGCACACGGTGGACAGGGTGCCAGTGCATCACAGGGCACAAGGCAGGGGCACACAGTGGACAGGGTGCCAGTGCATCACAGGGCACAAGGCAGGGGCACACAGTGGACAGGGTGCCAGTGCATCACAGGGCACAAGGCAGGGGCACACGGTGGACAGGGTGCCAGTGCATCACAGGGCACATACACACATTCACTCAATCATACAGTATGGGCAATTTGGAGACACCAATTAGCCTAACTGATTGTCACTGGAATGAAACCAGAGTACCCAGAGGACACAGGGAGAACATGCAAACTCCAAAAAAAAAGGGGGGGGTGGGTGTGATGCTCCTCACAGCATCACCAAAATACCCTGAACTGTATCAAAAATCACCAGAATTATCATATCATCAAACACACATATTTTTCTCCAATCTGAAAATAAAAGATAGAGCAAATGTACAGTGTTCACTTTTGTTTAGTGCAGTAACAGTTAAATGGTTAATGTGCTGGTGCATGTCTGAAATATCCCCACCATACAGTGGCCTCAACAGGACTAATGGCCCAGAGGAACCACACTGGTCAGGGCATTAAACACAAAGGCATTATTTTAGAGTATTTGGATCTTAATGCTTCTCTCCATGCTAAGCAGATACATTTTAGAACACTACTGATTGCCTCTATGCACAGAACCTCGTCTGCAGTCTGTTACAACACGAGTGCTAAGATGTATCCACCACACTCAAACTGAGACACGTGATACGAACGCTGAACATTAATCAGAACGTACATCTTAGAATGCATTACTGTGCCTCTACTGACCCTGTGAAACCTTCGTCCCTCAGGATGCCGGCAGTTCGGACGAATCCCCGACGGCCGGAGAAACAATTATCTCTCCTGCATTTTTTGTGTTTTCCAGTTTATGGTCAGAAAGCAGCTGCTTTTTCTCGGGTCGGTGAGAGAGGGAGCCGTTCTCCGCTGGCTCTGGCAGCATCGCCAGCTGCTTACCTGCATATTTTTCAGAAGAATTCTACCCATTCAGTTGGAAACACAGGGATTCATGGTAAACAATGCTATTTCGCGATATTAAAAAAGACACACAAATCCCCGAGTATAATCTAATTTGTTATTGAGGTATCCGATGGGACTCAGCGAAGGATAATTGTGAACAGGGACATTGGTGAGAGCTACCATTGAGTGCTGAAATTGGAGTCGGTTGTTAGTTACCAGCTTATTTCTTCTTTTTTAATCATCACATAAATTCATAGTAAGCTCTTGCAGATTTTGCACAGCTGACGGTTTTTGCAGTTGCAGCTTTCTTGTGGTTAATGTGTCATTCCTGGATACGTACAATGACACAATAGGGAAGTTGGGGCATATGAGAAATTAATAACAAAATTTTTATCAACACCAAATGCAAACCACAAAAAAAAAAACACAGCCAAAGGAATGTTATTTTTAATACTGTTAAACTGAACTTAGAAGAACTATTTGTCTGCATTGCTTTAGGTGTATTTCATAAAATAATTATTAGTGGGGTTTTAGAGACATTCATAAATTTATGCTTAAAATCCTATGAAAGTGGATCACAGATGAGTCCCTCACGATGGCAAAATGGGTGCTGGATTAAGCCCTTTGTTAGCCATCAGACTATAGAACGTAAAGTGTTAAACATCCTCAGACCATTAAAAATAAGCAGTGGGGCTTGCGGTGCCCTCATTTATCTACGTGAGGCTCCATCTCACCCCAGGTAGAAACCAGGTTTCCTGTGACAAAAACTTAGTCATTAATTATCCAGTGCATTTCCACAGCTATAGAGAAATCTTAATGGATTTGGACGTGAACAAAAAAAAATAATAAGTGGATGAAAGGTAAGGAGAAAAAGTGAGGAACCAAAGAGTGGATCGTGGATTTCCACGAGGCCTTTTTTGTGCCTTAGAGGAAGTGGTAGAGCTTTATAATTATTCCAATTATCACGGCACACTATGAGAACTTGATTAATAACATAGAAGATATTGTTGTGGCAATTAGCCATATGGTAGTGGGACTCTTCTCCGTCACGAATTTGCCATTAGCATCTACTTATGTTTGTCAGAGCCACGCATCCGTGACAAGCTGAGGTTCTGCTCACCTTGCTCTTGCCCAAGTGAGACACACTGAAGAAATGTTTATTCCTCTGAGCTCCTCGCTTCAGTTAATTTTTCATGCTGCATCCGGTCTGACTAGGGACAAATGTCATGATCGTCTGGGACGACTCATCAAACCCTGATGCTCGGAGGCCAATGTGCCGAGTAAATTACTTCCTGCAACCCGTGGTGCATTTGGCCGGTAGCTTTAACATCGTAGTGACTTTCTTGGACCCTATGGTAAGGTTTCTGCCAAATTCCCTCGCATCAGCATGTGTCAAAATGTCTCGTCTAGAAGGCAAGATCAATGCTGAGTGACCATAGAAAACGGAAACATACTGAGTTTAAGAACAAAAATGGACTAAAGGCTCAATAGGTATCTGATCATTCAGAAACAGATCAAGAACCTTCACCAACGGGAGAAACCTGTAGTTCCAAACCATTCATCCATCCATCCATCCATCCATCCTGGTCAGGGGCAGTATACTTGACTGCATGTCTTTCAACTGCAGGAGGAAACCAGGGTACTTGGAGAAATCCCATGTGACACGGGGAGAACGTGTAAACCACAGACATGCAAAAAGAGTGGGCGGGATTAGAACCTTCAACCCTGGAGGTGTCAGCCACCCTGCTGCTAATAATCGCTACATAATATCTCATTATTGAAGTCAAAATGATTTATTCTAGTTTATTGAGGCTGTATTGTAGGGTGTTGCCCCAGTGTTTGCTGCGGTAGACTTTCTCCTCTCTTCATAACCCCCAATATCTTTATACTGGTCAGCAGCTGGTAGAGCCGATTAGAGTCACCTTCTGGTGGTTAGGGAGGCTCAAGCTGCAGCAGATATTAATGGCCTGTTGAGTAAACGAT
This sequence comes from Paramormyrops kingsleyae, assembly GCF_048594095.1. Classification (NCBI taxonomy): domain Eukaryota; kingdom Metazoa; phylum Chordata; class Actinopteri; order Osteoglossiformes; family Mormyridae; genus Paramormyrops; species Paramormyrops kingsleyae. Next base: position 2,150,294 of record NC_132805.1, read on the forward strand.
GAAAACGTCGCGCAGCTGAGGCCTTTATTGCAAATCAGCTGGATGGAGTACGAGCCCCGTTGCTGAGACAGAGACAGGGGGCACTGAGAGGCAAAGAAAACCCCCACAGTGACTCAGGAGAACTTGCTGTTCCTGTATGTTTGTCCTTCTGTGCTCTTTTTGCGCAATTAAAGCTCTAAGGGATGTACACTACCTATGCAACAACATACATGCACAGTAATATACACAGACACACACACGCAGACACACACAGCATATGCATACAGTAATATACACAGACACACACACGCAGACACACACAGCATATGCATACAGTAATATACACAGACACACACACGCAGACACACACAGCATATGCATACAGTAATATACACAGACACACACACGCAGACACACACAGCATATGCATACAGTAATATATATGTGATGCACAGCTACAATGAGCAGATATGATACAGATGGATGCCACTTCAGCCACTGCTTTCTTTCTCACCTCGTACGTTTTCATAGTGCAGTTCATGCCTTATTTTTGGTCAAATTTAGGTGTAATCTATTTTATTATTAAGTGTAATTTTATATTTACATTTGCTGTAGGATACTGTGTGTATATTACGGTACTGTGCTTAATGTCTTGCTTCTCCCGTTTAACTATTGAGATACGTCCAAATTCACTTTCTTTTCACACACATGAAACTGCACCTGCACACCACTGCATCCGATGCTTTGCACTGCGCTTGGTGATGTAAGGCTTGGATGCAGCTGCTCGGCCATGGAAACCCATTCCATGAAGTTCTCTACGCACTGTTCCTGAGCTAATCTGAAGTTTGGAGGTCTGCAGCTATTGACTTCTGCACACTGTGTGCCTCAGCAAGCATTGTCCCCGCTCTGTGATTTTACGTGGCCGACCACTTCGTGGTCAAGTTCCTGTTGTTTCCAAATGCTTCCACTTTGTTATAATACCACTAACAGTTGACTGTGGAATATTTAGTAGCGAGGAAATTTCACGAATGGCCTCATTGCACAGGTGGCATCCTGTCACGGTACCACGCTTGAATTCACTGAGCTCCTGAGAGTGACCCATTCTTTCACAAATGTTTGTAGATGCAGTCTGCATGCCTAGGTGCTTGATTTTATACACCTGTGGCTGTGGAAGTGATTGGAACACCTGAATTCAGTGATTTGGAGGGGTGTCCCAATACTTTTGCCAATATAGTGTGTGTATATATATATATAGAGAGAGTAATTATTGAAGCATTTAGATGAGTCCAGACTTTTGACTGGCCCTGTATATATAACACTCATATATGTCATTTTGTAATACTGTGTTGAATTCACAAATCATGCAATAGGCAGCATGTGAAAAAGCCTCAAAATATTATTTACCACATTTTCAAAATTCCCAAATTATTTACAATATAACTTCAATTGTTTGGCTACATGAAGCTTTTTGATTCTCTTTTTTTCTCCGGTTTAACATCCAAAAATGGTGAAGGAGGTTTCCACAAGCGAATGAGTATCTCGAAAATTTCACAAACGGATAACATCCTTTTCCACTCCAGCTCCCCCAGCCCCCACGCCCCACCCACTGCCATCAGACGCATGTCACAAAAGACGGAAAGTTCACAGCGAGACCGTTGAAGCCCACCCTCTGAAGCTCGCACTGTGATATGAGACATGGTAGGTCTGTTGTCACCGTGAACTGTGAGAACGCTGTGCTATGATGTTGGGGAAAAAAAAAGAAAAAACAGATACGTGACAGGATGGGTTAAAATCACTCTCAATAAGCTCCCCATTGTGGCTTTTAGCAGGAAAAAAAACCAAGTGAAACCCAATATGATGGCTGAAGGGTGTTACAGGGTTTAAAATCAGAGGTGCAGATCAAAGCGATTGTGTAAACATGGTGAACGAGCAGCATTTCATAGATCTGAAGTGAGAGACTAACACTTGTCTTGTGTTTTTCCCACTCAAACCTAAACAAGACATAGACTTCGAATGCCAACATCAGTTGAGGAACCTTTGCAATGTAAGGTTTTGATGAAAGACAAGTATTACTTAGAAAACTATTGAGCAATTTTACTTGCCTAAAGTTTTTGCCTGGCTCACACTAAACTGTAAAAAAACCCAGAGGCTGAGAAATACCAAATAAATAGACATATCTAATAATTATTTGACCTTTTTTTTTAATGAACTCTTTGATTATTTTAAATCTTTACATTAAATTGCCATGTTTTCCTGGTGATCAAACTACAATATAGGAAAACATAAAGAGACACTTTAATGTAACAACAACAACAAAATACCCTGTCATTTAAAGTGGTAAAGAACATCACCAGCTACTTCACAAGTGATAGTAATGAAACATTTAATGTAAAGTGACAGGAATTGTTTTCCCGATGCTTAAAATCCATTTGGATAATTCAGCTGAAGTATTAAGTTTGATGTCTGAGAAGTTTATCATTTTTGTCATGTATATATTATGTTAACAGTATACAAATGTCCCAAATATTCCAAAAAGAAAAATCTCTCATGTCATTCAATTAATATCGGTCATTATTAGCTACACAAATCCATTATTTAAACATAAAATCCTGTCAGTACCTATTTGTATAACAGGATGTTAAAACTTTCTGTTGTCTCCTACTTAAAGTGGTACGCATGTACAAGTCTTAGGTAGTCAAAGAAAATAGTGCTTAAATGATCATGTCGGAGTAAAACTGTGATATAATGTTTGATCAAGTGTGTCAGCTTAACTGTTTCAAAACCTCAATATTTACCACAACCATCCAATGTTCCTGTTACTAATTAAAGCCTCTGCTCTTAACATACCTGTTTCACACACACACACAGACACACACACACACACACACACACACACACACATTTCCTTTGACTGCCAAAGACTTTTGCCTAAGACACATATAGCTGCAAGCAGCTGGAGAATAGATGCATGAATGGATGGACAAACAGGGGCCATGCATGTTCTCAAGGTTTTCATGAAAAAGTTCTCCACCAGGACTCTTATGTCAGTGTTACTTATACATAAAGTCAGCACATAAAATTATTTGGCATGTATGAGAGGATTAGGCAAGGCGCATTAATGCAGATTAGAACTTTCGGTATCTCATCATCTTTTTTCTTACTGTTTTGTCTGTTTTGTGTGTCTTTAATACTGGTGTCGATGTTCTTGTCGCACTTATGTTCTCGGAGCCTAATCACAACTCAGAATTCTTTTGTTCCGGAGGAATTTGTTCCACTGGCTTTGAAAAGCAAAGAAATATTTTTTTAAAACATCGGCCTGGTAAATCAGTCCATCATCAATGCCTCACAAAACAGATAAAAGAGTTTATAATGGAAAGCTGTTTATAAACATCTTCAGTGCAGCTGTCACCGGATCTAAACTTACAGTTGCACGAAAATCTTATCTTTTAACAGAAAGACTTATTCACATTTATTCCCTGCCATCAGCTAATCAGCATGAAGCTGTAATCCAAAAAAGTCTTGTAACAGAATGATCTGAAATGTACTATTTAGTTACATTTAATCCATAGACACTTTAATGTGTAAATGTGTCAATATGCTATGAAGAATGTAGCTTACCTTCCATTTACCTTCCATTTAATGCAATGTCTTGTAGCCTAAAGGTTAATCATTGCAACACTATGAACAGCCAAATTCTGGTAAATGTCAATACTCCCTTTTCTGTAAGCGCTCTCTGTAAGGTAGGAAAGAGAAGATAACATGCTTAGTTATATATCCCAAGGGAAAAGTCTGTTCAGCAAAGAAGTGGGAAAGAATAGCAAAAAGACTAGGATGCATGAGGACAACACAAGGGATGAGCTAATGGGACTTAATCAACACGCAGAAATAACAGTCTGCAAAAAGGTAGCCTGCAACAGATAGGGTACTGCCCTATGCTGTCCATTAAAACACAGAACTCCACAAGTAGAGAATTGTGCTAGCTATGCAAAGGTTGTGGGTTCGAATCCCCACAAGTGCAAAGGTTGTGGGTTCGAATCCCCACAAGAACACCTTGGCTCTGAGTTGCTTTGGATCAAAGTGCCCAATAAATGAGTAAAATCAGCACAGTCAATGGTTCAGAATCAGTGCTGCTAGACAGATGAGATCAATTAAGTAGTTTCATGCAATCGTCGGTCTTGTTGAAGTATATAAAAGGAGGAATATCACACATAAAGACTTTGACACATGACTTGATACGTCACAAACCAATGAAAGGAATTTAATGGGAATTAATAAGGCTATTATCAGTGCATACACAAGAGGTATAAATATGAGCATATACCAAGATTAAAAAATTCTCCTTTTAGATGGTGAATGGGAGCAGATAATGAGAATTTATGCATCAATAGCACATTAATGACATACCAATGAGACATTGTTATTAGTATTATATTGTTAAATAGACACTTTTGCACATAACCTGAATAAACACATGGATGCCCAATAAGCAAACAACAAAGTCACGTGGCCCCAGTTGGGATTGGATCCCTTTAACCTCTCAGTAACAGGGCCCATTCCTAAACCTCTTAACTATTAGTTCTGTTTGCTACTCTGTATGTTATACTGATATATTTAGTAACTCAGCTCTCACGAGGAATGGAGGCATTGAATCTGCTGAAAGCTGTCTGCTTCTCTACATGGATTTTGGTCAAATTCCGAAATACGAAAGAAATGCAGGTACCGCCCATG